>NC_140347.1:507200-844700 GCF_963514085.1 Chelon labrosus
TTCAACAGGTGAGAATCCTACCAGAGAAATCTGGAAATGTCTCATTAACTGGATCACTCTCTTTATTGTTCATTATTATCAGGTTGATTCAAACATCCCTTTAAAAAGCCTCCAATTGATTCAAAATGCTGCCGCGAGAGCATTGACAGGAATCGGAGAGTTTCAGCTTCTCTTCAGTGGATCTCTGTAAAATCCAGAGTTTAAATCCTCCTCCTTCCATCCGAGGTCCTTTAAGGCCTCCATCTGATCTCAGAGTCTCATGAAACATGCATCATCTTGTTCTCTACTTTTTATCATATTGATGCTAAACCAGATATTTGTGTGACAGATGGATTTATCATCTTGTTCCTCCTCTTCTCTCTCGTTTTCTGTCTCTACTCATCTGGACTCAAGTAGATGGTTCCTCCATATGAGCTGGTTCTGGTTCTGGTTCTGTTCAAGGTTCCTTCCTCTTAAAGCCAAGTTGTTTTCTTCTCACCGTCACATTTTCAGGCTGGGTTCTTTAAAGAGTCTTGAGACAAAGAGTTTCTAACAGATGAATGAATCATCATGGATCATACCAATGATCAACTTCACAGGTCACTGTTGTTTTTAACATACAGTAGGTCAGTGTTATGATGTGGACAACTGGAAGGAAAGAACCCAGACGCTAGACTCAAGAGTTCAGGCTCAAGGACAGGACTTTAATGAAAACAAAACTCCAGCAGAGTTCCACATAGGCAAAAAGATCAGGAGGAGCTGGCTGGTGAAAAAGGCTGGAGCGTGGGCTGCACCTGGAGCAAACACAGAAAAGCAGCTTATTCAGACTGGACACCAAGGAAATAGACTAAATGACAATAGCTGCTTCTAGAGTAACTACCACGGAGGTAAACTGAAGAACTGGAGATGAGTGGGACAGTGGGACGTCCTTAAGTGGGGTTCAGCTTGATTGGATGATGAGAAGCAGGTGAGATGTCAGCCCCGCCCCAGAATAACGACCAGCAGCTCAACTCCAAACACCTGAGGCAAAAACAGAAACCAAACAAAGACAAAAGCAAACCAATAGAGGGCGACAAGTCACCTCTTAACAGTCAGACTGTTTTCTCTCACATAGGTCAGACAAACAAACAACTTCATTTATGTCATTGCAACACTTTCCTCTCTGGGTCACTTGTGGATTATTCACATAAAGAACCATGTGAAGTTGTGTCTACTTCAGGTCTGTGAAAACATTAAAGGAATAAACTAAATATTTTGACTGTCACACATTTGAGGTCATGTACACCACTTTGGGATGAAACGTCATCTTGAGATTTTAGATTCTGAGGTTATTGCACCAAATCTAAGGACTATAATAAATATATTGTTGATTCCAGACTTGGAACACAATTTAAAATATAACCCTGTGTTGAGTAGATGAGATCCTTTATAACGTACCATTCACTCAGAACAGTTTTTAAGGAACATGTCAGACTGTTAAAGTCTTTGTCTTGTTTTTGTAGGAAAATCAAGACTCTCCTGTGTCCAGCTGTGTCCATGGAGACTGATCAGTCTAAGAGTCCACCTGTTGACTTGAAACGTGGACAGAAGTCAGCTGATCAGAGGTAAGAAAACTGAAGGTACATAAAGTATCAAACACATTTTAGCATCAGGTCTGAACTGAGACCACAGTACACTCAACACTACAACCAGAATAATACCTTATAGTACTATCTGGTGTTGATCTGACTGGAAGTCTTAATGTGTCCTTAATCTGGACATCACCTTCATCCATTCATCCATTTTGTGCACTCATGAGACAAAAGCTAATGAAGGTATTCCATGGTAATATCTCTGGTTATAAAGTAAACCCTTTAAAATCTTCACTAATGTTGCTTAATGAGAAAGAAAGACAAGATATAAATTATATGTTTTCAAGATCTACGTCTAATTTCACATATTTGGATGTAAAAACTTCAATTAGAGGAAATAGCACCAAGCAGTGGTGGATCCACAGGAAGAAGGCTCCATGTTGTTTAGTAATATCCTAGATACAAGTCAGACCACTCCTCTCTGCACTGAACAACAACTTTGTTTGGGTTTTAATTTTGACCAAGGACTCGTCCACATATCTGAACCAGGAGTTGTTCCTTTGAAGGAGCTCAATGATCTGCTTTCCATCCTCTCTGTGGATAGAAAGGCCCCAATAGTGACATTATAGAAAACATGACACAGCCGAGCCTTGGCTTGTAAAAACCTTGATTATATAGAAATATGTGGTAGCTAAGTCAAGAAGGACACATGTATGGTTGGAGTGATGTCAACTGTAGAAAATGTTGTCTTCTTCTTGGAGAGATTTCTAAATTAAATTTTATTTAACTAAATGAATCAAGGTTGAGTCTTGAGGACATATTATATCCTGTGTTTGTAGGAGGATCCATCAACAGAAACATGATTCTCCTGAATACAGCTGTGTGTCCATGAAGAGTGATCGGTCCAGAGAACAACCTCTTGCCTTCAAACATGGACAACAGTCTGATGATCCAGGGTAAGAAAGAATGAGTTTTCTGTTTTCCGTGCTTTCTTTGCATTGAAACATTTAACATAATAATTGAAGCGTACAGAAAGAATTTACCCAGTAAAGTTAATCCATGTTGTGTTTTAACAGGATCCATCAGCAAAGACCAGATCCCTCTGGAATCACATCTGTGTCCATGAAGAGTGACTGGTCTATGGTTCGACCGACTGTCTTCAAACGTAAACAGCAGTCTGCTGATCCAGGGTCAGAATTAACACAGATCTATTAATCATTATTCAGTTCTGTTCATTAGACTGTCATGTTTTAGTCCAGAGTTTATCTGTCATTTAGTTTCCTCTGTTAAAACACCACATTCGCGTCACGTGAGTAAGCGTATTGCGTCATTTCCTGCTTCTGCACCGTGTGGTATTGCTGTTTACAGAGTGTTAGCGTCGCTCAACTTCCAAAAAACGTTCTGTTTATTGCGGGGAATTCTTACGTATCTTCAACCACCTGTCCTCTATAGCTACTTTTTGAACCACACACACTCTCTCTTCTAATCAACTTTGTCTGCTAACGTTAGCGAATTAACCATGGCTTCTCCCTCTGCTTCCTCTTCTCTCTCCTGCATCTCGTGCCACATGTTTAGTTACTCCTCTGCCTCCTTTAGTGGTAATGGTATGTGTAACAAATGTAGTTTATTCGTAGCACTGGAGGCGAGGCTTTCCGAATTGGAAGCACGGTTCCGCACCATTGAAAAACAACCAGCAGCTAGCCAGGGCCCTGTAGCCGGTGCGGACCGACCAAGAGTAGCTCCTGTTAGCATAGCTCCAGTTAGCATAGCTCCTGTTAGCATAGCTCCTGTTAGCATAGCTCCTGTTAGCTGTCCCCCGACAGCTCCCGAGCAGCCGGGAAACCAGGGCGGCTGGGTGACGGTTCGAAGGAAGCATAGTCCCACAAGGCCCGTGGAGCACCACCAAACCCTTCACGTCTCCAACCGATTTTCCCCACTCAGCGACACGCCCGCTGAGAAACCAACTCTGGTGATTGGCGACTCTATTTTGCGGAACGTGAAGATAGAGAAACCAGCGACCATAGTTAGATGCATTCCAGGGGCCAGAGCGGGCGACACTAAATCTTACCTCAAACTGCTGGCTAAGGCTAAGGTTAAATACAGTAAAATTGTTATTCACGTCGGCAGTAATGACACCCGGTTACGTCAGTCGGAGGTCACAAAACTTAATGTGGAATCGGTGTGTAAGTTTGCTAAAACTATGTCTGACTCCGTAGTTTTCTCTGGTCCCCTGCCCAACCTGACCAATGATGACATGTTTAGTCGCACGTCGTCATTCCATCGCTGGTTATCTAGGTGGTGTCCAGAAAACAACGTGGCCTTCATTGACAATTGGCACACTTTCTGGGGAAAGCCTGGTCTGATTAGGCGAGATGGCATCCACCCAACTTTAGCGGGTGCTGCTCTCATCTCTAGGAATATGGCCGATTTTATTAACCCCCCGAAACCATGACAACCCAGAGTTCAGACCAGGAGGCGGAGTTGTAGTCTTACACACTTCTCTGCCGCTTCTCAAGGACTGTCTCACACCCTAAACTCTATCAACTCTATAGATGTTCTGTCTGCTCCCAGATTATTTAAACCAAAAAATAACAACAGAGGAGTTTCTCATAGGAACCTGATACAAATCAGTACAAGTTCATTGGTAGAACAGAAGAATAGGAAAATTAAATGTGGTCTTTTAAATGTCAGATCTCTCTCATCTAAATCTCTTTTAGTGAATGATCTGATAACTGATCATCAGATTGATCTATTTAGTTTGACTGAAACATGGCTACAGGATGATGAATATGTTAGTTTAAATGAGTCTACTCCACCCAGTCATAGTAATTATCATATTCCTAGAAGCACAGGTAGAGGAGGAGGAGGAGTGGCAGCAATCTTCCACTCTGATTTATCTATTAATCCTAGACCTAAGGAGAGCTTTAATTCATTTGAAAGTCTTACTCTTAGTCTTCCCCATCCAGACCAGAAAACACAAAAACCAATTCTTTTTGTTGTGGTGTATCGCCCACCTGCTCCTTATTCTGAGTTTTTAGCTGAATTCTCTGAGTTTTTATGTGATTTAGTTCTTAGAACAGATAAAGTCATTATAGTAGGTGACTTTAACATCCATGTTGATGTTGTCAGTGACAGCCTTAGCTCTTCATTTACATCATTATTAGATTCAATTGGCTTTTCTCAGAATGTAAATAGATCAACTCACAGTTTTAATCACACCTTAGATCTTGTCCTAACATATGGCATAGAAACTGAAGGTTTAACAGTATTTACTCATAACCCTCTTTTGTCTGATCATTTCCTCATAACTTTTTAATTTACAATAATGGATTACACAGGAACTGAAAAGACATTTCATTACAGTAGATGTTTATCTGATGATGCTGTAACTAGATATAAAGAATTAATTCCTTCTTTATTTACCTCAGTGCCATGTGTCAATGATGTGGACGACAGCAACCACAATTTAACCCCTGCACTAATAGATTATTTTGTTGATGGCTCTGCAGCATCTCTTAGTTCAACTCTAAACTTAGTTGCTCCTCTGATAAAGAAGGTCATAAATAGGAGGAGCAGCTCCCTGGTATAATTCACAGTTGCGCTGTTTAAAACAGGCAGTCTGAAAGATGGAAAGAATTTGGCATTCCACTAATTCTGAAGAAGCTCGCATAGCCTGGAAAGATAGTTTAACAACTTATAAAAAAGCTCTCAGTAGTATTAGAACAGCATATTATTCATCATTAATAGAAGAAAACAAGAACAACCCCAGATTTCTTTTCAGCACTGTAGCCAGGCTGACAAAGAGCCACAGCTCTGTTGAGCCATCTATTCCTTTAGCCCTCAGTAGTAATGACTTCATGAGCTTCTTTACTAATAAAATTGTCGGCATTAGAGAAAATATTCAAGGCATCCTTCCAACAGCTGTTAAAGATGCAAGTACAGCGACATTAGAAACTTTTGTAAGACCTTATCAATATCTGGAATCCTTCTCCCCAGTAGATCTTCTTGAGCTCTCTTCAACAATTACAGCATCTAAACCATCAACCTGTCTTCTAGATCCAATCCCAACTAAATTGCTCAAAGAAGTTTTTCCATTAATTAACACCTCCATATTGAACCAGATAAATTTATCTTTATTGACAGGATATGTGCCTCAGTCCTTTAAGATTGCTGTAATTAAGCCCTTACTCAAGAAAGCCACTCCAGATCCAGATGTTTTAGCCAACTATAGACCAATCTCCAACCTTCCCTTTATTTCCAAAATTCTAGAAAAAGTTGTTGCTAATCAGTTGTGTGACCACTTAAACAAGAATGGTCTGTTTGAAGAGTTTCAGTCAGGTTTTAGAGTTCATCATAGTACAGAAACAGCTCTGGTTAAAGTTACCAATGATCTCCTCATGGCTTCAGACAGTGGACTTGTCTCTATACTTGTTCTGCTAGATCTTAGTGCTGCATTTGACACTATTGATCATAATATTTTACTACAGAGACTTGAAAGTGAGGTCAAGATTAAAGGAACTGCATTAGACTGGTTTGAATCCTATCTGTCTGACAGATTCCAGTTTGTTCATGTCAATAATGATTCCTCTACTTATACAAAAGTAAGTTATGGAGTTCCTCAAGGTTCTGTGCTAGGACCAATACTCTTCACGTTATACATGTTGCCATTAGGCAAGATTATTAGAAAACATGGCATAAACTTTCATTGCTATGCAGACGACACCCAGCTATATTTATCTATGAAACCAGATGAAACTAATCAGTTGGTTAAACTCCAAGCATGCCTTAAAGACATAAAGGCTTGGATGACCTGTAATTTCCTACTCTTAAACTCAGACAAAACAGAAGTTATTGTATTCGGTCCTAAGCATCTCAGAGATTCATTATCTAATCACATGGTGTCTTTGGATGGCATTACCTTGGCCTCCAGTATTACTGTAAAAAACCTTGGTGTTATATTTGATGAGGATATGTCCTTTAAATGTCACATAAAGCAAGTGACCAGGACTGCCTTCTTTCACCTGCGTAATATCGTCAAAATTAGGAACATCCTGTCTCAGAGTGATGCTGAAAAACTAGTTCATGCATTTGTGTCGTCCAGACTGGATTATTGTAATTCATTACTGTCTGGCTCCATATAGCTCTTTAAAAAGCCTCCAATTGATTCAAAATGCCGCAGCAAGAGCATTGACAGGAATTAGCAAGAGAGATCATATTACTCCAGTTTTAGCTTCTCTTCACTGGCTCCCTTTAAAGTCTAGAATAGAATTTAAAATCCTCCTCCTTACATACAAGGCCCTTAAAGGCCGAGCTCCATCGTATCTTAAAGACCTCATTGTACCATATCATCCCAACAGATCACTTCGGTCTGAAAGTGCAGGCCTACTTGTGGTTCCTAGAATTTCAAAAAGTAGAATGGGAGGTAGAGCTTTCAGCTATCAGGCTCCTTTCCTGTGGAACCAGCTCCCAGTTTGGGTTCGGGAGGCAGACACTCTCTCTATTTTTAAGGTCAGGCTTAAGACTTTCCTTTTTGATCAGGCTTATAGTTAGGGCTGGACTAAACCATCCCTTAGTTATGCTGCTATAGGCCTAGGCTGCTGGGGGACGATGCACCAAACACATGTCCTCCTTCTTTCTTCTCTCTCCTCTCTCGCATCCTCCACTTTCTTTTCTCTGGCACAGAGCTCTTGCCCTCTAATTTCCTATATACTACTAGTCATACAATTCTGTGCTATTACTATGTAGAATGTTTACTGCTGTGTGTGTCCCACCCCCCTTCCCCCCCCCTTCCCCCCTCTTTCCCCCTCTTCTTGTGAGTATCTCTGGCCTGGAGTGGTGTGTTTCCCGTGGAGCTCTATACTACATCTGTTGTCGTGGTCTCATCAGCCTGCCCAGTCTTCATGGAATCCTGCAGTTATCCACTCCTACCTGAATGAACAATTCTCCAACCTGCCTATGATTCCTCTTACATTTTCAAACTGTCATGTAACATCATCAGTTTGTATCATAAGATTCCACATGTACACTTTAGTCAGATATGTGTATCTATGACAGATGTATGTTTATCTTGCTGTTCTCTTCTCTCTTTCTTCTGTCTGTACCCGGCTGGCCTTAGGCAGATGGGTCCCTCCATATGAGCTGGGTTCTGCTCGAGGTTTCTTCCTGTTAAAAGGGAGTTTTTCCTTGCCACCGTTGCCTTCAGGCTTGCTCTGGGAGTTTCAGGCCGGGTTTTTGTAAAGCGTCTTGAGACGATTTGTATTGTTATTGACGCTATATAAATAAAATTGAATTGAATTGAATTGAATTCAGTAATCAGAGCATTGTTTGGTCAAGTACGATGGAGGAGCTGAAACAGATCCACACTGGAGTCCAGAGTCTCTGGGAAAACTGGCTTTTGATCAGCTGCAGAAAGGAAACCTGATCTTCTATGAATGAGACCTGACAGAGTGTGGCATCGATATCAGAGCAGCCTCAGTGTACTCAGGAGTGTTCACACAGATCTTTAAAGAGGAGAGAGGACTGTACCAGGACAAGGTGTTCTGCTTCGTCCATCTGAGCGTTCAGGAGTTTCTGGCTGCTCTTCATGTCCATCTGACCTTCATCAACTCTGATGTCAACCTGATGGAAGAACAACAAACTACATCTCTGTTGTCTAAAGTCTTTAGAGACAAACCTAAACTAACAGGTCTCCATCAGAGTGCTGTGGACAAGGCCTTACAGAGTCCAAATGGACACCTGGACTTGTTCCTCCGCTTCCTCCTGGGTCTTTCACTGCAGACCAATCAGACTCTCCTACGAGACCTGCTGCTCCAGTTGACCCCAACTATATCTAATCAGTATCGCTCCACCTCCTGCAACAGCTCAGGTTCCTTCACCTCCAGATAGGTGACGTTCTATGAGACTAGAACTTATTTTGATTCCTGAAGTCAGAACTTCCATGTCCCAGACTTTTCTTGTTGTCCAGCCCACACTGCACCCGAACCCCAGGTGTTTTCCTGCAGGTGGTGGATCCACAGGAAGAAGGCTTCATGTTGTTTAGTAAGACACCAAGGATTGAAAAAGTGCTTGGTATCAGAACAACAGGGACCTTGCATCGACCGCTACTTCTTACGAAGCAGGTCGAGTAAGTCAAGTGAAGTTCATCAGCAGGACCAAAACCAAAGTCTGCAGGACATCAATCCCCCTGTTCGAGAGGAAGAGGAAGAGCCAAGCATAGCGGTGCCGCAAGAGCCCGACCTACCTCAGTTTGCAACTAAGAACAAGATCCAGGGGCGAAAACCACAAGTCAAGTGGCCGAAATCCTGTGAGAAAAAGGAGTGGGAAACGATTAATACAGACATCAGCAAACTCCTGGAAAAACTGAGTTAAGAAGCTGGAGAGAATGGGAGACCTGATTTACAACTATGGTGCTGAGCGCTTTGGAACTGAAGAAAAAAGGAAGAAAACAACATCATCCACCCCGATGAAGTCCAGGAGACAGCAGGAGATAGATTGCCTCGTCAAAGAAAGAAGGCAGCTGAAGAAACAATGGAGGAAAGCTCCAGAGGAGGAGAGGAAGGGAATTGACCTGCTGCAAGGCAGAAATCAAGAGCCGTCTGACAACCTTGAGGAGAGCTGAGAATCTCAGAAGGAGGCATAAAATGAAGGAGCGGACAAGATCAAACTTCTTCAACGACCCTTTCAAGTTTGTCAAGAGCCTTTTTACAACGGACAAAAGTGGCAAACTCAAAACAACAATAAAAGACCTCGAAACTTACCTCAAAAAGAACCACTCGGACAGCTGGCGGTGCGGACAAACGACCCTTCCACCCGACATGCCACCAATACATTCTCCAGAACATCAGCTGGACACCAGCCCTCCCAAGTGGAGCGAAGTTGAGAGAATCGTAAGTCGTGCAAGAGCTGCATCCGCCCCTGGGCCCAATGGAGTACCGTACCGGCTTTATAAGAACGCATCAGAGGTTTTACGTTTTCTTTGGAGGTTGTTGAAGGTGGTGTGGCAGAAACAAGCAATTCCAACTGCGTGGCGGAGAGCAGGAGACATCTTAATCCCCAAGGAAAAGGACTCTGCGGATGTCAGCCAGTTTCGCCAAATCAGCCTCCTGAACGTTGAAGGCAAAATCTTCTTCAGTGTAGCGGCTCACAGGCTGGCTGTCTACCTGGAAAAGAACCACTGCATCGATACCACGGTGCAGAAGGCAGGGATTCCAGGCTTCTCTGGTTGCTTGGAGCACACAAACATGATATGGCACCAAATCCAAGCCGCCAAATAGGATGGAAGAGATCTCCATGTCGTGTTCTTAGACCTCGCCAATGCCTTCGGGTCAATTCCTCACAATCTCCTATGGACGGCTTTCGACTTTTTCAGCATCCCAGAAGCAATCACCAGCCTTGTCAAATCCTATTTCCAAGACATTCAGCTATGTTTAACAACAGACGAATATACCACAGCATGGCAACAACTGGAAATAGGTATAATGGCAGAATGTACTATCTCGCCACTAGCCTTCACGATGGCTATGGAGGTCATCATCCGAGCCTCCCAGTGGGTAGTCTTCGTCTCCCTCCCATCAGAGCTTATATATAACAGCTCCTACCTTGGTGACCGGAAGGAAATGGACCCCAACCGCAGCTACCCAGCAGGCAAAGTCAGACCTCTGGCACAGAGATATTGTTGGCCTTGTGCAGCAGGGGAAAGGAGGCCTTGGCCTAGGAGAGAGCAGACCATCCTGGCAGAAGGCAGCTCCAGCTCAGCACCGACATCTGGTCGTCGAGGAGGTTCGTCGGCAAGAGCAGGCAACAAGGTGCGCAAAGGCTGTCTCACAAGCCAAGCGAGGACATTGGATGAGATGGGAGGGAGTTGAGAGAAGAAAGTTCTCTTGGAGGGAGCTGTTGGGCATGGAAGCATTTCACACCAGCTTCATCTTAAGGGCAACGTATGATGTCCTGCCTTCCCTCTCTAACCTGAACCAATGGTGCGGTGAAGACCCTACATGTCCCCTCTGCCCATCTCCCGCAAACCTCGGACACATCCTGGTCGGCTGCAAGACAAGCCTATCACAACCACATCCTCAAGTGCCTAGCAGCTACGTTGGAGACCAGAAGGACAAAGCTCAATGCCCTGCCTCCTCCATTATCCCATCCTGTAACTGCAAGAGAGTTCATCCCAGAAGGTGTGAAGCAGGCCAAAGTCCATACAACATCGGACATCTTGGAGGGGCACGTGACTGGAAGTTGATGGCAGATCTGAACCAAAGGCTCTACTTCCCATCTGAGATTGCAGTAAGAAGCCTCAGACCAGACCTTGTGCTCTGGTCCTCCTCACTTCGTACTGTCTACATAATGGAGCTCACTGTTCCCTGGGAGGCAGCTGTGGAGGAGGCCTTCGAACATAAGAACCTTAAGTATACCAAGTTGACAGCTGACGCGGAGCAACAGGGATGGAAAGCCATGGTTTGCCCAGTGGAAGTCGGCTGCAGAGGCTTCGTGGGCAAGTCTACCATCAGGCTGCTTAAGGACTTGGGAATTCGAGGCCAAGACCAACGCCAAACCATCAAAGCCCTCTCGGGTGCAGCAGAAGAAGCAAGTCGGTGGCTCTGGGTGAAGAGGCGAGACCCCTCCTGGGTCCCGAAGTAACACCGGTAGCACAGAAAGGTTGAAAGCAGAGGGGGGCACACCTGGGAGGCCAGGTGTTGCCAATGAGCCCTCTGGAGGTGTTGTGGGCCTATCATCGAAACATCAGTGAAGGAGAGTGCCCACCCGATGACCCCAATGAAGCTTTCACCCCACCCCACCCTCACTTTCCCCACCACCCCATACAGCACCACAGTTAATTCTGTGGTGGCCAATCCATGTGTGAACATGATGTCTCATGCTCCCTGAACCACTCTTTCACAATCTGAGCCCCATGAATCCTGGCATTGTCATCTTGGAATATGATCCATTGATGGAATAACCTGGTCATTCAGTATATTCAGGTAGTCAGCTGACCTCATTCTTTGGACACATAATGTTGCTGAACCTAGACCTGAGCAACTGCAGCAACCCCAGATCATAGCACTGCCCCCACAGGCTTGTACAGTAGACACTAGGCATGATGGGTGCATCACTTCATCTGCCTCTCTTCTTACCCTGATGCCCCCATCACTCTGGAACAGGGTAAATCTGGACTCATCAGACCACATGACCTTCTTCCATTGCTCCAGAGTCCAATCTTTATGCTCCCTAGCAAACTGAAGCCTTTTTTTCCAGTTAGCCTCACTGATTAGTGGTTTTCTTAAGGCTACACAGCTGTTCAGTCCCAATCCCTTGAGTTCCCTTCACATTGTACGTGTGGAAATGTTCTTACTTTCACAATTAAACATAGTCCTGAGTTCTACTGTTGTTTTTCTTCCATTTGATTTCACCAAACATTAAAGTGATCACTGATCACCATCAATCAGGATTTTTTTCCGACCACATTTCTTCCTGGAAGACGATGCTTCTCCACTATCCTTCCAGTTTTTAATAATGCCTTGGACAGTTCTTAACCCAGTTTTAGTAGTTTCTACAATCTCCTTAGATGTTTTCTCTGCTTGATGCATGCCAATGATTTGACCCTTCTCAAACAGACGACCACAGGATGTGTCTTTAGACATGGTTGTTGAAGAAATGAGAAGCTACTCATTGCATCAGTTGGGCTTAAATAACTTGTTGTCAGCTGAAAGATAATCATCTATGCAGTAATTATCCAGTAGGAGGCTCCTACCTGTTTGATTAGTTAAATCCAGGTGGAGAATTGTATTTATTTTGGCCACCATGTGACAGAGGACATATTATATCCTGTGTTTGTAGGAGGATGCATCAACAGAAACATGATTCTCCTGAATACAGCTGTGTGTCCATGATGAGTGATTGGTCCAGAGGTGAACCTCTTTATTTCAAACATGGACAACAGTCTGATGTCCAGGGGTAAGAAAGAATGAGTTTTCTGTTTTCTGTGCTTTCTTTGAATTAAAACATTGAACATAATAACTGAAGCGTCCAGAAAGAATTTACCCAGTAAAGTTAATCCATGTTGTGTTTTAACAGGATCCATCAGCAAAGACCAGATCCCTCTGGAATCACATCTGTGTCCATGAAGAGTGACTGGTCTATGGGTCGAAATATTAACTTCAAACGTAAACAGCAGTCTGCTGATCCAGGGTCAGAATTAACACAGATCGATTAATCATTATTCAGTTCTGTTCATTAGACTGTCATGTTTTAGTCCAGAGTTTATCTGTCATTTAGTTTCCTCTGTTAAAACACCACATTCAGTAATCAGAGCAGTGTTTGTTGTTCTCATCTTGTGTTTGTGGCATCAATAAAATGATGATCATCACCAAAGTGTGTTTGTTAAAGAAGTTAGTTTGAATCAAAGATGTTTCTCCACAGACTTCAGCAGCAGATCTCAGTGGTTTCCAGTGATCATCATCACAAAGACCTGGACTCCATATTCATGGTGAGTAAATGTTCAATCACAGCTACTACTGCTAACCTCAACAACCACAAACTAGCATTCTGGTTGGAGAAGTCTTCTTGTTGAATGCTGTCAACAAGCAGCCTTTCAGATCAACATGATTGTGTTCTGATCATTTAAGTTGGATTATTATTCTGTTCCAGCTGCTGGAGGAGAACATCTTTTTTTTTATGAAGAACGAGCTGAAGAAGATCCAGAAGGTTCTGAGTCCAGATTACCCAGAATGCTTAGAGAGTCAGAGGGAGGATGAGGAGGTGTTGGAGGGTGAGGATGAAGAGCAGAGGAGGAGCAGCAGAGATTTATTTGTGAAGATCACAGGGAATTTCCTGAGGAGAATGAAGCAGGAGGAGCTGGCTGACTGTCTGCAGAGCAGTAAGAGGATTTAACAGCTTTAACTTGATGGAAAGAGGAAATGGAGGAAACATGGGAGAAGTTTATATTTCTAGACTCTGATGTTAATATGATGAAAACATCTGAATCACATCTAGGAATTCTTCTGGACTGAAAACAGTCACATGTGAATGTTATTAAAATGAATGAGTTCACTGATTCATTACATTTCTTGTTCTTTCAGGAACTCCTGCTGCAGAGTGTGGACGTAAAGTTAAATCTACTCTGAAGGAGAAGTTCCAGTGTGTGTTTGAGGGGATTGCTAAAGCAGGAAACTCAACCCTTCTGAATGAGATCTACACAGAGCTCTACATCACAGAGGGAGGGACTGCAGAGGTCAATGATGAACATGAGGTCAGACAGATTGAAACAGCATCCAGGAAACCAGACAGACCAGAAACAACCATCAGACAAGAAGACATCTTTAAAGCCTCACCTGGAAGACATGGACCAATCAGAAGAGTGATGACAAAGGGAGTGGCTGGCATTGGGAAAACAGTCTTAACACAGAAGTTCACTCTGGACTGGGCTGAAGACAAAGCCAACCAGGACATCCTCTTCATATTTCCATTGACTTTCAGAGAGCTGAATGTGGTGAAAAAGAGAAAGTTCAGCTTGGTGGAACTTGTTCATCACTTCTTTACTGAAACCAAAGAAGCAGGAATCTGCAGCTTTGAAGAGTTCCAGGTTGTGTTCATCTTTGACGGTCTGGATGAGTGTCGACTTCCTCTGGACTTCCACAACACTGAGATCCTGACTGATGTTACAGAGTCCACCTCAGTGGATGTGCTGCTGACAAACCTCATCAGGGGGAACCTGCTTCCCTCTGCTCGCCTCTGGATAACCACACGACCTGCAGCAGCCAATCAGATCCCTCCTTACTGTATTGACATGGTGACAGAAGTCAGAGGGTTCACTGACCCCCAGAAGAAGAAGTACTTCAGGAAGAGATTCAGAGATGAGGAGCAGGCCAGCAGGATCATCTCCCACATCAAGACATCACGAAGCCTCCACATCATGTGTCACATCCCAGTCTTCTGCTGGATCACTGCTACAGTTCTGGAGGATGTGTTGGAAACCAGAGAGAGAGGAGAGCTGCCCAAGACCCTGACTGAGATGTACATCCACTTCCTGGTGGTTCAGACCAAAGTGAAGAAGGTCAAGTATGATGGAGGAGCTGAGACAGATCCACACTGGAGTCCAGAGAGCAGGAAGATGATTGAGTCTCTGGGAAAACTGGCTTTTGATCAGCTGCTGAAAGGAAACCTGATCTTCTATGAATCAGACCTGACAGAGTGTGGCATCAAAATCAGAGCAGCCTCAGTGTACTCAGGAGTGTTCACACAGATCTTTAAAGAGGAGAGTGGACTGTACCAGGACAAGGTGTTCTGCTTTGTCCATCTGAGCGTTCAGGAGTTTCTGGCTGCTCTTCATGTCCATCAGACCTTCATCAACTCTGATGTCAACCTGATGGAAGAACAACAAACTACATCTCTGTTGTCTAAAGTATTTATTCCTAAACTAACACGTCTCCATCAGAGTGCTGTGGACAAGGCCTTACAGAGTCCAAATGGACACCTGGACTTGTTCCTCCGCTTCCTCCTGGGTCTTTCACTGGAGACCAATCAGACTCTCCTACGAGGCCTGCTGACACAGACAGGAAGTAGCTCACAGACCAATCAGGAAACAGTCCAGTACATCAAGGAGAAGATCAGTGAGAATCTGTCTGCAGAGAGAAGCATCAATCTGTTCCACTGTCTGAATGAACTGAATGATGGTTCTCTAGTGAAGGAGATCCAACAGTCCCTGAGATCAGGAAGTCTCTCCACAGATGAACTGTCTCCTGCTCAGTGGTCAGCTCTGGTCTTCATCTTACTGTCATCAGAAGAAGATCTGGACGTGTTTGACCTGAAGAAATACTCTACTTCAGAGGAGGCTCTTCTGAGGCTGCTGCCAGTGGTCAAAGCCTCCAACAAAGCTCTGTAGGTGGATTTAGGAACTATTTGAAACATGATTCATTTAGTAAATGACAAAAAAAACATTTGATGTTGATTCTTCTTCAGGCTGAGCAGTTGTAACCTCTCAGAGAGAAGCTGTGAAGCTCTGTCCTCAGTTCTCAGCTCCCAGTCCTCCAGTCTGAGAGAGCTGGACCTGAGTAACAACAACCTGCAGGATTCAGGAGTGAAGCTGCTGTCTGCTGGACTGGAGAGTCCTCACTGTAAACTGGAAACTCTCAGGTCAGGATACAGCTGGTTGTTGATCAGTTAAATCCTGATTTAGGTTCATGTTGGTGCAGAAGTTCAACATCTGGAGGATTTTCCTTCTTCTTCTTGAGTTTCTGATATTTTTCTATCTCCAGTCTGTCAGGTTGTCTGATCACAGAGGAAGGCTGTTCTTCTCTGGCCTCAGCTCTGAGCTCCAACCCCTCCCATCTGAGAGAGCTGGACCTGAGCTACAACCATCCAGGAGACAAGGGAGTGAAGCTGCTGTCTGCTGGACTGGAGGATCCACTCTGGAGACTGGACACTCTCAGGTATGGACAGACAACAGGAGCTTGTCCAATATCTAAATTCTTTGGAGTCCCAGTAAACCTCAGAGGATGAACCCTCCTCTATCAGCTGGTTTACAGTTTTAGGTTTTAGTGAAATATATCAACAACTGTTGATGGATGGATTGTTGGTGTAAAGTGTAGAGAGAATAATCTTCTGTGACTGTGATTATTCAGAGAATTTTAATATGTCCAAGACTTTGGATTCAAGTTTTGTTTCTTTTAAAACACACTTTCAACTTAAGTATTCTACATTTAAGGCAGAAAGAATGAGCAGATTTCTAAACAGTGATAAAATGACATGTTACAAATAACCTGCTGCTGAAATCCTTTATTGGTTCCTTTATTCTCTGGTAACCTCAAAGATTTATCTCAGGGTTAACTTTCAAATACAGTCTTTTATGATATGGACTAAGCACTTTACATCATTAGAGCCTCTATCTGGAATATGTAAATGAACACAATCAACTGAATCTGGAGGTTAGACTGATCTGTGAACAGTCTGAAAACTGTTTAGTTGTTGATGTGTGAATGTTGGTCAAACTGTTGATCTCAGACAGTGAAACATCAGAGACAGTCTATACTGATGAGTTTCAGTCTGTTTTTGTGTCTCACTGATAAACTGATGAACTCTGCTTCATGTTGAACAGCAGTTAGGACTCATGTTGGATAGAAAATCATTCTGACTGTGTTTCTTCCTCCAGGATGGACCATGGTGGAGAGCAGAGGTTAAAACCTGGTCTGAGGAAGTGTAAGTTTGACTAATGATGATAAAACATCAAAGTGTCAGTTTGTGCTGGACTTCTGGTTATGGTGCTGCGCTAGGTGGAAGTGTGACAGAGCTCTCCCGTGTAAAGTTTGGAGAATAACAGTCGGGTAGTCATAAGAAATTGTGTATGCTTTAGTGAACAGCCACTTCAGTGTCTGAAACCGCATTAATATGAACCTTATACCTGTGTAAAGAATACTCATTGAGATATGAAACGTAACCAGTTAGTGTGAGTAGTTATTTATTAGTATTTATTATCAGTCTGTTTGTTTAATACAGTACAACAATGAACAAAGGTTTGCTCAGTAGCAGAATGTTTACAGCATTAACAAGAAGAAAAATGGCTACAATTGCAAGTTACTTGGTGGAAGCATCAAAGAATGTCGTCTGTTTTTAAGGTGGTAAATCAGTCTATCACTCTGTTGTGACTCAGATGCTGAAGCTCGACTTTTTCAGTTGACATGACTGCAAGACTGTCTCCCCTCTCACTCACTGTGCTCCTCTGTCCTGACTCCTACAGGCCAATAAGGCTGGTGGAGTGATTATTATTAGTGTAATTATTATTATTATTATTATCTACTGATGATTATCATACGTGAATGAGCTCAGCTCCTGTTTCACGGTGTGCATCCATGCGTAAAGTGAGAAACACAGCTGATGCTCCAGAAGGAAGTCACCCCAAAGATATGGTAAAGAGAGTCACACTGAACTCTAGAAACAACCAGGACCTTCACAGGGTATTTCAGACTAACTAGCTATAGCTAGCTAGCTAAGTAGCAGCGCTCTTTTACAGCTGGAATGAAACTTTTGACCCCAAACAACAAAGGTAAGACGTGCGCAGAGATTGTCTGTAGTGTGTAAGCCAGGTTTTTATTTGTCAAACATGGAGCATTTCATTAATTACATGGGACTTTCTGCTGTTAGCTGGAGGCTGGAGCTAACTAACTGTTACTACCAGCAGTGATGAATACTTACTTTAATGAAAAACTTTCTTATATCCGTCCATCCATTCATGTTCTTGTCCTAACGGTGTTCTGTTGGGCTCTGTGTGGCTGCGGGTACCGAGCCTCAAGCAAGGTCACAGGGAAACGTGGACTGGATTATCAGTAATGAGGTCGTTCTGAACAAGTGGAATGGATTGATAACAAGGAGCCAAAGGGGCTCTCTCTCTACCGTACACTACGAAGTGAAGGGAAAACAACACCAAACTATTTAGGGGGGCTTAAGAATATTTTAGGAGGTCTTCAGCCCCCCTAAAACAGGCCTAGCGACGCCACTGATTGAAGCTATTCCATTGGGTTCATGACTGTAAATCTGTCATGAACCTCATCACACGTCACTGGTGTACACCAAGCTGAGCCACCTGCTCTGTTCTTTAAAATCCTCAGATGGATCCTCTTCTTTTATCTGTTCCTGAGCCTATGCTCTTTGTTATTGATGTTGGTAGATTTGTTTGTTTTCCGTTTTGAGCGCTAGCGGAGAGCTAAAGTTAATGAACATAAACTGTTAGCTAGTTAATATTATCCGGTTTATTAAGGAATTATTGTTGTGAATGTAACCAGAGAGGGAATGTATATTGTGTCAGAGGAAAAGTGTTGAATTATTTAGTGTCAAAGACGGAGCTGTAAGTTCAAAGGCACCGCTCCGCCGCCATTTTGTGCCTGAAAGAATGACGTAGCGGTAACTAGGGCTGCAACAACGAATCGTTAAAATCGATAAAATTTGATTATTAAAAGAGTTGGCAACGAATTTCATTATCGATTCGTTGTGTCGCACCATTATTATGCCACGGAGATGTTTGTTGTATAAAAAAATGTTGAGTTGAGCGGAGCGGACGTAGAGGAAAGACCATCGGAGAGACCCTAACGTTGTTCTGAAACATGGCGGAGGTGGAGAAATCAGTACAACCAAGTCATCCACGCATGCGCGCAGACAGCACTGAGGAAGGGGGGGGGGGTTCATAGTGACCCCCCCCCCATTCAGGGGCGTCGCATCCGTGGTGGATGTGGGTGTTTTCCCGGTGAGAGGGTTCAAACCCAAACCTTTTCTACAGTTTCTGAGCAGTTCCGCTCAAACGCCTCACTACAGTCGCTCAGTTTCTCAGGCCGCTCTGTGTCTGCGCTCGCTGCCGCTGACTCCTCCCCCCTCCCTCCCGTTGCTGCTTCAAACTGACACCGGCTGATGATTGGCTGTTCTCGTCTTAAGTCCCGCCTCTCTTGCTGTATTAGATTTATCGTTCAGCTCGTGCCGAGGAGGCGGGAACTAGCTAGGTTCATAGTTGATACCGTCACCGCCCACCCAGCTGTTGGTCCTTTTCTGAGAGATGGCGTGATTTGATGTGTAATACCCGCAGTGGCGGGAGGGGGAGCTCTGAGCCCCATTGTTAGTGAAACCGCGGGAGAAGAAGACATTTACATCTGCACTTTCCAGGTACTGTGAATGAGTATTTATGCTTTAGAGGTTTTTAAATAAGCTTGACATGTGTTTATGTTTTGTTGATATGTCTAGTATTTAGGGTATTATATTTCTCTTTTTAGACTAATGCTAATTACTAACTGGGATATTGTTTAGCAGCTAAATTGGGTTATGTATGTGGCATGTAATGTATAAAGCAGGGGTGCCCATTATGTCCATCACCATCCGGTAGATCAAGAAGGTAGTGCGGGTAGATCGTGTGCCATTGAAGAAAATGTTTTAGATGTTAGTCTGAAACATTTATCTGTTGCACCTCCAACACAAACAGCAAGACAAACCTTCATCTTTATTTATTTTACTTTATATTTTTCCAGGCCGATTCCGATTTCCGATTTTTCATTGAGTTTGACCTGCCGATACCGATTTCATTTTTTCTAACCACTTTACAACACACACAAAGATTTATTTTCTCTAATAGAATATTAATATTATCTTTTCTTTAATAGAACATTTTTTGAACAGATAATCGCTATCACTATAAAAATAGAGCTATATAAATTACTCCTGGTGTGTTGTAAAGTGGTTAGAAAAAATGAAATCGGAATCGGCTAAAATCGGTATCGGCAGGTCAAACTCAATGAAAAATCGGAAATCGGAATCGGCCGGGAAAATTGTAATCGGTGCATCTCTAATTTTAAATATGTTTATTTTAGGGCCGGGACTTTAACGCGTTAATTAAGATTAATTAATTACACAAAAATAACGCGTTAATCATTTTTTACGCATTTTACTCACACTTATTTTTGCACCGCGGAACGTTTCTCACTGGATGAGTTTCGGCGGACCGATTATACTGGAGCACCAACTAGCGTTCATTACTTCAGACAACAACAAACCACAGTGAACATGAACAAGAAGCTGATGAGACGCTTTGGTTGGACCCGTGGATGGAAATATCCATATGAAAAAAATTACTTCTCACTGTTCTCAGGTCAAATATTTATATGCGATTAAAATGTGATTAATTTCGATTAATTAATTACAAAGCCTCTAATTAATCAGATTAATTTTTTTAATCGAGTCCCGGCCCTAGTTTATTTATTTATACAGCTCTAGAAAAAATTAAGAGACCACTGCAAAATGATCAGTTTCTCTGATTTTACTACTTATAGGTATGTGTTTGAGTAAAATGAACATTTTTGTTTCATTCTATAAACTACTGACAACATTTCTCCCAAATTCCAAATAAAAATATTGTCATTTAGAGCATTTATTTGCAGAAAATGACAAATGGTCAAAATAACAAAAAAGATGCAATGTTTTCAGACCTCAAATAATGTGAAGAAAACAAGATCATATTCATTTTAAAACAACACAATACTAATGTTTTAACTTAGGAAGAGTTCAGAAATCAATACTTGGTGGAATAACCCTGATTTTTAATCACAGCTGTCATGCGTCTTGGCATGCTCTCCACCAGTCTTTCACATTGTTCTTGGGTGACTTTATTCCACTCCTGGTGCAAGAATTCAAGTAGCTCAGCTTTGTTTGATGGCTTGTGACCATCCATCTTCCTATTGATCACATTCCAGAGGTTTTCAATGGGGTTCAGGTCTGGAGATTGGGCTGGCCATGACAGGGTCTTGATCTGGTGGTCCTTCATCCACACCTTGATTGACCTAGCTGTGTGGCATGGAGCATTGTCCTGCTGGAAAAACCAATCCTCAGAGTTGGGGAACATTGTCAGAGCAGAAGGAAGCAAGTTTTCTTTCAAGATAACTTTGTATGTGGCTTGATTCATGCGTCCTTCTCAAAGATGAATCTGCCCAGTTCCAGCCTTGCTGAAGCACCCCCAGATCATCACTGATCCTCCACCAAATTTCACAGTAGGTGCAAGACACTGTGGCTTGTAGGCCTCTCCAGGTCTCCGTCTAACCATTAGACGACCAGGTGTTGGGCAAAGCTGAAAACTGGACTCATCAGAGAAGATGACCTTACTCCAGTCCTCGACGGTCCAATCCTCATGGTCTTTTGCAAACCTCAGCCTGGCTCTTCTTTGCTTCTCATTGATGAAGGGCTTTTTTCTAGCTGTACACGACTTGAGCCCTGCCCCTAGGAGCCTGTTTCCAACCGTTCTTGCTGTGCACTTCACCCCAGCTGCCATTTGCCATTCTTTTTGTAGGTCACTTGATGTCATCCTATGGTTTCTGAGTGACATTCGTATGAGTTGACGGTCATCCCGGTCAGTGGAGAGTCGTTTCTGCCCCCTGCCAGTCTGTAGCTTTGTTGTCCCCAGTATCTGCTGCTTGACCTTGTTCTTATGAACCGCCGTCTTAGAAATGTTAAGGATGGAAGCAACCTGACGCCCACTGTATCCCTCTGCCAGTAAAGCCAGAATTGAACCTTTCTTTTCCTCACTCACAACTTTTCTTTTCAACTCTTTTGGCATAGTCAATAGTTATTATTGATTCTAATTATTTTTGAGGTACTAATAGAACTGTTTTTGCCATCCAGCTGATCCTATTGCAACAGGATAGTGATGAACACAGCAGTGGTTTTTATACTTTTCCTCCTTAAATGAGATCTGGTTCAGGTGATCACCTAATCAGTACCTCATTGAGCAGACTGAGGTGTGCTTGTGATGGAATTCAACAGATGCTGGAATGGAATGACTGTCATACATGTAGAGATGCTGATTTCAGAATAAATGCAGTGGTCTCTTAATTTTTTTCCAGAGCTGTATGTTTAGTTAGGCAAACAATAAATAACCACTTACTGTGATTTAGTTTTGGTCTGGTGGAGAAGAGCCAGTGGAAGCGTGTACGAGGCGGCGTCTGCATTAGAGGCACCATCCAGGAACCCATGAGATCAAGTATGGGGTTCCCCAGGGATCAATTTTAGGTCCAATTCTTTTTAAGCTCTCCATGATTCCCCTCAGGGATGTCATCAGGAGACACGGCATCAGCTTTCATAGCTATGCTGACGATACACAACTGTACATGGCCGTGTCTCCTGATGACACAGGGCCTATTGATGCCCTTTTAAACTGCATCTTAGACATCAAGTCATGGATGGCAGCGGACGTCCTGCAGCTCAACCAGGACAAAACAGAGGTTTTAGTCATTGGTCCTGAAGGCCAGAGAGAGAAACTTTTCACAAGATCAAACTGTAAAAAACCTGGGCGTGATTTTAGACTCTGAGCTTAGTTTTATCCCACATATCAAAAACATAACAAAGATTGTTTTTTACCATCTTAAGCAGGGGTGCCCAAATACTTCTCAGTGTTCCTTTTAATCAGGCTTTTAATTGATTTCATTGATTTCCTTTGTTCCTTTTAATCAGACTTTTTATCATTTTAATTAAATGCTTTAAACTACATGTTTTAATGTTACCAGCTGAAAGCATTTTATCTATATTGGTCATTTTTGTCCTATTTTAGTTTTAGTCCCTCAGTTTTTAGCTCCAGTGTCTCCTCATGGGGGGGGGTCTACTGACGGGGGTGCTGTCCTGTGGGCGGCTCTGGCCCTGGTGGCTGGAGGGCTCTGCACCTTGGTGTGGGGCCTCCTGTCTGCCCGGGTCGGGGCCGTCTCTATGGCGACGCTCCCTGTAGTCGTGGGCTGGAGGCCCTCTCAGTGTGGTCGGCCCCCAAAGGAGGCTTTCTCCTTGCTCCAGGTCTCGGTGCCCGGCCATGTCTCTCTCTAGTGTGTACAGTGAGTGTGAGCCTGTGTGTGTGTGTGTGTGTGTGTGAGACTGTGTGTGTGTGTGTGTGTGTGTGTGTGAGACTGTGTGTGTGTGTGTGTGTGTGTGTGTGTGTGTGTGAGACGGTGTGTGTGTGTGTGTGTGTGTGTGTGTGTGTGTGTGTGTGTGTGAGTGTGATTTGATTAGTGACCAACTGAGTCATTACAACTGATTCAGTGCTGCAGAGGACACATTTTATCATTTTCAATAATTAATCTAAGGGCCACTTGGAGTGAGGTCGCGGGCCGTGTGCGGCCCCCGGGCCTCCAGTTGCCCATCCCTGTTTTAAACATTTATTCCAAACAGCCAGAGAAAAGTCATCCTCAGAAACTTTGAAAAAGTCCCGCACCGCCGCCGCCGCCATGTTGTTTGTTTCCAAACGTCTGCACGTTGTGCTGCGTTCAAGTGCTGACGGAAGTTCCCTGTTCCTGGTTTGAGTCGTTGTTCTGACCTTTGATGTTTCTGTGGTTTATGTGGAACATCCTGGGTAATGGCAGCTACCACCACAATCATGACCCAGTTGACCAGTTGTTTTCTGACATGAGGGACTAGTTTAATGATTTGTTTTCAGCCAGAATGTTGTTTTTCTGATTCTACCGATGACACTTGAATGGTGTGGTCTATTGTTCTATTGGTTCCCCACTGCTTTGAGCCTAGAACTGGTCCAGTAGCTAGATAGTAGTGTTGGTGGACACCAGTGCTACATCTGGTTAGCTGCTGAGTGGGCCATACAAGCCAGCAGCATTGACTTAGTTCATGTAGATTGTAGGTTCATCATCATATCACATGACCGTAGGTTTGTTAGGGTTTCTCAGTTGGACAGGGCCTCTAAATGTGTTTTCCTGGGATCTTGGCACAAGGGATTGTAACATCTAATCCTGTGTATTAATGAATGTGGGTGGTGTGTAACTTTATTCCAGTTTAATTACTGGCGTTCTAATGTTATTTCCATCAGCGCTGTGCTATGATGACGGTGTTGTGTTAGCTCCACGCTCATTTAAAGTTGCTGCAGTTTTTGTTTAACGAGGCTGAAAATATTCTAACTTGTCCCTCAACTGATCTGTTTCTGCCTCTGATCCTGTCATCATCCTCTTTGCTCTTAAAAGTGGAAGCTTGTGCTAAATTAGTTTCATTCTATTGAAAATGTTCAAGTGTTTCAGTTGAATTCAAATGTGAGAGCGCGTTGTTGTCATGGTGATTATTTTATTCTATGTGTGTTCTGGTCATTGGAGCAGATTAAACATGCTGCCTTTAATATGGCTCCTAGGGGTCCTAATGTTTTGGCAGTCTGTGTGATCTTCTAGCACCTTCTGTGTTCACCTGTGCTGTGTCTGCTGGTCAGGGCCCGTTGCCATGACTACACGCTGCACATGATATTCTAGATGTTCTAAAGCATTATCTTTTCTACCCTAGGATTTGCCCTCTGAACAAATGAACACAACTCAAAAACTACAAGTCCCATCAGGAAAACCAACACATTGTGAGCGTCAGCCGTCTGTCCTCTACCATTTAGTGTTGCTCCCACGCACGTACTGTGAAAACTGTGGCCTGGGTGGATTGAGAAAGAAGGGCAAGGGAACGGATTTTACAGCAAAAATGGGTCTGACTTTTCACATCCACACACATGGAGAAAAATGCTAAAAGTGGTGGGAGCACTCCTCGCTGGGTGGAGCCTACAGTCCAAAGCGTTGGTCCTCCAGAAATCAGAGCCACACCATCTGATGAAGGGAATGTGCTTTAACTTTGCTCTGGAGAAGAGAAGTTACACAGCTAAAGACAAGCTAGACAAGTTTGAAGATCTGGAGGACATTTAGTTCTTTTCTGGAAAATAATAATATTGAAGTAGATGAATGGAAAGATGTAGGACTGTCAAATGAGCCTCAGTATGTGCCTTGGGGTTGGCTTGTTGTGTGTTTGGAGAATCAACAACAAAAAAACAACAGTCAGTTTGTGTTTCAATCCAAAGCTGATAGTTGTGGTATTTATTCATTCAAACATCACTGACAAGAGAATCCTGACTAAAAGTATCATCATTAAACTTTCTATTAATGAACAACAGATCAGTGAGGAAAGAAAGAAGAAATCCATCAGATGTGTCAGATGATAAACTGCAGCTGTGTTGTGTCTTTTTCTCTCCATCAGATTTCTGTCAACTTGAAGTGGACACAAACTCAGTCAACACAAACCTCAAACTGTCTGACAACAACAGGAAGGTGACATATGTGGAGGAGGAGCAGCCATATCCTGATCATCCAGACAGATTTGATCACTGGTCTCAGCTGCTGTGTAGAAATGTTCTGACTGGTCGCTGTTACTGGGAGGTTGAGTGGAGAGGAGATGTTGATATATCAGTGAGTTACAGAGGAATCAGAAGGAAAGGAGTCATGGAGGACAGCTGGTTTGGAGGAAATGATCAGTCCTGGAGTCTGTTCTGCTCTCATGATGATGGTTACTATGTCCGTCACAATAACATAGAAACATCCATCTCCTCCTCCTCTGACTCTAACAGAGTATCAGTGTATGTGGACTGTCCTGCTGGAACTCTGTCCTTCTACAGAGTCTCCTCTGACAAACTGATCCACCTCTACACCTTCAACACCACATTCACTCAACCTCTCTGTCCTGGATTTACAGTCTGGTCTACATCATCTGGTTCCTCAGTGTCTCTGTGTTCTCTGGAGGAAGGAGAGTCTTTGAAGTGACAGCAGCTTCAACTCTGAGCTTTAAGAGCTATTCCACTGAATCGCTGCCATTTCCGTCCCTAGAACATTATATGTATGAATGCACATAAACACTGACTTTAAAATCCATTTTCTTATTCCATCAAAGTGTCCTGCTCATTGATGTAACCCACATGGTTCCTAAACCAATGTGTTATCTGAGTGTAGTATCTTAGCCCACCACCAGGTGGCGCACCAGCCCTGTGCGTAGTGCCGTGACCCTTGAACGTGACCTCAGTCTGTGCAGAGCGCCATCTTCCTCAGAGCTGAGCTACTGACGAGAGCACCCGCATGTAAAAGCTGACGAGCTGGGGGAAGTGGTGTGAGAGAGAAAGGAGCCGGTTTCACCGTGTTGAGCCTCTGAGAGAACTCCGCTAAGAAAGATGCTCCACGCTACGAGGCTAGGCCCCGAGGTTAGCTGCTGATATTAGCATGATGGGAGAAAAGTCCTTTCATTGAAGTATGTTCATAAAACCAGTCCCAGTCCCCCCATATGTTTTCCTAATGCTTTAAACCCACCGTGGTACCTGTTGTATCATGGTGAACCTTGAAAACCAACTGGAAAAAGATCACTAACGAGCTAGCCTGAAGCTAATGCTAATCGCGGCTAACGCTGTTGAGCTAATTCAGGTATTACCTGTACTGGGAATGCTAATGGTGTAGCTGGTGAAGCTAAATCACCACTACTGTAGCATATGAGAGAGAAAGAGATGGAACATGATGCTGTTGGGATATACAAAGTGTATTTAGGTTAATGTGATGTGTTTACTGCACTGAACAATTTAATACTGTTAACTTACGGTTGAAAGAGTTAAAAAGATAAATACTGATGTTACAAGATAAATGTTGATGTTTTGATTAATAGAGCTGTTTAAAAATGTAGTGTTGTGTTAAAATAAATAAGAGCATTTATGTTCAAATATTCAGTTCATGATAGGAAGTTGTCATGGTAGAAATACTTCTCCTGTACTGTAACAATGTGCAGACTAATGTACAACGCCTTGAATGCTGTATATCCTGCATCTGGGTCTAGATGAGGAAGATATAGAGTGAAAGGTGAAAGTAGAAAGATGTCCTGATCTGAAGTAGTAATGAGAGGAATGATTATTCGTTCTGCTCTCTATGTGTAGACTGGTTTTTAGCCGGATTAGGACTTGATTCAGATTCTGAACCGAGGGGGTTCGGTGGCGAGCCAGAGAGGACGAGCCAATCAGAGGGAACGGTGCACGGCCCGGCCAACCGTGGAATCCATTCTGAGGAACTTCAGACATCATCTCACTTCACTGGTGATCCAGATAATACTACTGAGAGCTTTTTAGAAGTTGTTCAACTATCTTTCCAGGCTATGTGAGCTTCTTCAGAATTAGTGGAATGACAGATTCTTTCCATCTTTCAGACTGCCTGTTTTAAACAGAGCAACTGTGAATGATACCAGGGAGCTAGGCTCCTCCCATTCATCACCTTCTTTATCAGAGGAGCAACTAAGTTTAGAGTTGAACTAAGAGATGCTGCAGAGCCATCAACACAATAATCTATTAGTGCAGGAGTTAAACTGTGGTTGCTGTCGTCCACATCATTGACACATGGCACTGAGGTAAATAAAGAAGGAATTAATTCTTTATATCTAGTTACAGCATCATCAGATAAACATCTACTGGAATGAAATGTCTTTTCAGTTCCTGTGTAATCCATTATTGTAAATTCAAAAGTTATGAGGAAATGATCAGACAGAAGAGGGTTATGAGTAAATACTGTTAAACCTTCAGTTTCTATGTTAGGACCAGATCTAAGGTGTGATTAAAACTGAGTTGATCCATTTACATTCTGAGAAAAGATAATGAATCTAATAATGATGGAAATGAGGAGCTAAGGCTGGAAAGAAGGAGGAACATTTTCTGTTGAACTTTTTTATTTTTATTTTATTATTTTTCAACCTTTTTTTTGAAAGAGCTCTATTTTTTATTTTTTGTATTTTTCATTTTCATGCACTGCAAAAATATTAATCTGTGTCAATAAACTGTCAACTGTTAACTTCATGGTATTGTACTTGACTAACTATTAGCAGGTCTCTGAACCTAGAGGGAATGTTAGTGTCATAGTGTGTTCTTCTGATCAGGCTAAAGGCGCTACATTGATCTGATTTACACTTTCAGATCTATAATTGTAAGGATTAATAAAAACTAGCTAGAAGACTGAAAAAGTAGCATGTGTTACCTGTCCCTGCACTCTAACATTCTACTTTACCATGAAATATTCTGATTCAAATCCTTCAGAAACAGTATTTTGTTGCACTGCTGTGTGACTCCATATCATATCTATGCTTTAAATAGATTGGTTTCCTAAGAAATCCACAATATTTGAGTTCAAATCCACATTTTAGTTGTGTCCCTGGGTTTTCACTCAGTCCTGTTACCCAAACACATTACCCCATCTGACAAATGTGGACCATTCCATAAATCACATGCTCAACAGGAAGTGACATCAGTTGTATCTTCTGAAGGCCATGGGAAGACCAAAAGTTAGCTCTCTCATTTATTTTTCTGTAGATTATCAGGATACAGTGTTAGAGAGTGGAAGTGAGTGAGACTTAGACTTAGAACTTAGACTTAAAACTTTATTGATCCCTTTGGGGTGACTCCCTCAGGGAAATTTGAGTTTTCTGCAGCAGCAAGCACACAGAGCAGTTTGCAGACAAACAACAGCAGTGGTTTGCAAATAGTTATAGAAAAAGTGATTGAATAATAAAATGGTGAACACTAAATAATGAACGGTGAACTTCCTTTGAGTGGGATTAAAATAAGATGTAGTAAAACTCTAGTAGGGAACGGACAGTGTACTCCCACACCATCTGGTCCATCACATCAACGCCGCACTTTGTGGTGTTGTAAAGGGTGACAGATAATGCATTTTTTTTATTATTATTTGTAAATATGTGTAAATATCACGAAGGCCCAGTTGGGATAACCACAGATTTTGAGTGCTTTTTTGATGTGGTTCTGTTCTTTTACTTTTCCTATGTGTCTGGTGGGGATGTTGGAAGCCCAGTGTTGTAGGGTCCTGATAACTTCTACATCCTTCTACATATATTACATTTTGATTCAGCTCATTTGTTCTGCCCAGGCTGCCACCTGGTGAAACTGGTGAAAGACAGTCAGTTAGCAGCCCGGACAGAGCAAATGAGTTCACAGCCCTCAGGTGTGCCTCCCTCCCCCACACACTCTGGCCTCCAAACCCCCAGCAATCCTGCTCCTCTCCGATTCTCCACCTCCCCCATTTTATGTCAAGGTGTTTTGTCTTTGGGATGAACCAGTTTCTGTCTCAAGGTGTTGCCAGGTTAGAAGTGAACAGCCACCCTCTCCCCCATAAGCTCTCTGGGCCCACTCCCCCTCCCCTCCCCACAAGTTTCCTTGAAGTGGCTCAGCATGTCCCCTCCTGTGGTGCCCCAGTGACTGCCTCGTTTACATAACTAAAGGAGGGTTCACAGGTGATTTAGGATATTAGCTAAAAGCCTTCCAGCCGATCGGCTGCCCTCTGGGTTTTATAGGTAGAAAAGCCAAATGGCTGCTCTCTGGGACTTCTAGTGTTAATATATCCACATTCATAGAGTACATGATAAAAATATATATATTTATCAACGTTTTCAATGAGTCGCAGGAGAAAAAGCATAAGAAAACACTTGTAACATCTAACATTAGCTAAGCTAAAAAACTAATAATAATGACATACAAACATACATAATTGGAGAATACTAGAACTATAAATGATAATTTAATTTCTAGGCCGGTTGTTGATCCCTTTATAATCACATCACTATGCAAATTAAATAATCTTGCTATGACCCCCCCCCGTCCAGATTTGGTATTGACCTCTCTAGTCAGTATGTGCCCGCCAAAATAAAGTTTTTATAAATAGTAGTCATCTAAACTGAACTCCTGCTGCTCCACTACATCTATTAGATGATCAGTTGTCTCCATCTAGTGGACAGACAGTAGAACTGCACCATCTGCTGTGTGATGTGTGGCACACTGGGAAAACAAGAGAAGAAGAAACGGTGTTTATTCATATAGCAGTAGGATGTGTGTCTGCTCCTGAATGCAGCCTGCTGCCGCTGGCAGTAGTGGGTTTAGGCACGGGGGGGGGCACGAGCACTTGGAAAAAAATAAAATCAACAAATAAATCTGCGCCGCTACATGGTTTTCTATTATCTGTCATATCTGTGTAGGGAATTGTTAAATTGTCGCCCCCTGCTGCTGAGAAGGTGCGGTGCATAGAAGCTGCGTGTGAGAAAGGTAAAGGGGAGGAGGGCGCGGGGGACAGTTCACCTCTGGGTCTCTCCCAAATTGAACGGACGGGGGGGGGGGGGGGGGTCCACTGTATAATAGTTAGTAACACCTTCACTTTCTTCCATGTAACGCACATTTCATTCATAATATAATAAATACAGTGTGATTCCAGTATCATGTCATGAATGAAGGGCTAATGTTAATTGTTGGTATAGTTTGTTAGCCTTTTTGCTACGATGCTTGCAATGCTTATACAACAGTAATTCATCTTAACTAACACCAGGTCTAATTTCACCATAAGATTGTGCTTTGCAACAAAACTGTTCCAAGTTCAGTTATTATTTATTTCCATCACGTTGGGTCCTGTAATTAGCCAACGTAATTTTCATATCTGTAGGTAGTTTCAAAGATGAACATTTACCATTTGCTACAACTCTATTTCGTGTCAAAACATAGTTTAACCAACCAAAAGTAAGCCAAGCGTAGAATTGGAGGCAGTAACCAAGGAGCTAATTGTTCCTCCCTGAAAGATAGATTAATATAACGTCTTTCTTCTATTTTTTTTTTAACCTTAATTTTAATTTTTTTGACCCTGGTTGTTTTAACTTACTTATTTTTTTAAACTGTTTGCCCTGTAGCACTTTGAGATTGCTTTAAATGTAAAGTGCAATACAAATAAAATTGATTATTATTACTATTATTAATGACAGACACTTAGAGTGTAAGGGCATGTTTATTTAAATTTGCAATTCATGGATGTTCTTTTCTTTAAGCGCGGGCGGTTGGGGGGGGGGGGGGGGGCGCTCGGAGGTGGTGGTCTCGCTGGTGTTTTTATTTCAGCCAATCAGGGCCTGAGGCTACAGTATAAGAGGAGGTTGCACCCCCCTGATTGGTCCTTGGTCTCCTGGCTTCCGGCCCGCCCTCTTCTGGCTCGTTGCCCGTTGCCCACTCAGCTTGTCACTCCGGTATGTCGGCGCAGCCCCGGTTGCTTCTATCACCAGTTGTCCATTGTGCGCTACTATATATAGACCTGTGTCTCTGTGTGTTGTAGCCGTGCAGGGTGGAGTCGCCCCGCCACCGTTTGGTTGATTGCCACCAGGTGATCGCTGTCTGCCGCCACTGCCGTGGTCTGCAGAGCTCTGCTGAGTTCCGCCTTCACTCACCTTGCTTCTCCCTCTGGGTCATTGGTTACTGCTGATCGGAGTGATACGAGCCGACGAGTAGAGCCCATGAGTAGAGCCCACGAGTAGAGCCCACGAGTAGAGCCCACGAGTAGAGCCCACGAGTAGAGCCCATGAGTAGAGCCCACGAGTAGAGCCGACGAGTAGAGCCGACGAGTAGAGCCCACGAGTAGAGCCCATGAGTAGAGCCCACGAGTAGAGCCCACGAGTAGAGCCCATGAGTAGAGCCCACGAGTAGAGCCCACGAGTAGAGCCGACGAGTAGAGCCCATGAGTAGAGCCCATGAGTAGAGCCCACGAGTAGAGCCCACGAGTAGAGCCGACGAGTAGAGCCCATGAGTAGAGCCGACGAGTAGAGCCCACGAGTAGAGCCGACGAGTAGAGCCCATGAGTCGAGCCCATGAGTAGAGCCCACGAGTCGAGCCCATGAGTAGAGCCCATGAGTCGAGCCCATGAGTAGAGCCCATGAGTAGAGCCCATGAGTAGAGCCGTGTCAGCGCCTCAGAGACCCTGCTGCTTTGTCCGGGCTTCATTGTGATCGGTTTCTGTCCTTATTTAGTGGACGGTCGGGCTCAACGCTCGCTTCCCAGCGCTCGTGCGCTGCGCTGGTCAGCTGGTTGCTGCGTGTGTTGCCTGTAGGGCCAATCATTGACGGGACGTTTTAATGGGTCAAAGAGACTCATGTTGAATGATCTGGTTTCTTTTCCCTCATGATGATTTAGATTTAGTCTTTAGTTCCTGGTGCTCTGGTGGTGGTGGTCCTGGTGGTCCTGGTGCCCTGGTGGTGGTGGTTCTGGTGCCCTGGTGGTGGTGGTCCTGGTGGTGGTCCTGGTGCCCTGGTGGTGGTGGTCCTGGTGGTGGTGGTCCTGGTGCCCTGGTGGTGGTCCCCCTGGTGCCCTGGTGGTGGTGGTGGTCCTGTTGGTGGTCCTGGTGCCCTGGTGGTGGTGGTGGTCCTGGTGGTGGTCCTGGTGCCCTGGTGGTGGTGGTGGTCCTGGTGCCCTGGTGGTGGTGGTCCTGGTGGTGGTCCTGGTGCCCTGGTGGTGGTGGTTCTGGTGCCCTGGTGGTGGTGGTCCTGGTGGTGGTCCTGGTGCCCTGGTGGTGGTGGTCCTGGTGGTGGTGGTCCTGGTGCCCTGGTGGTGGTCCCCCTGGTGCCCTGGTGGTGGTGGTGGTCCTGTTGGTGGTCCTGGTGCCCTGGTGGTGGTGGTGGTCCTGGTGGTGGTCCTGGTGCCCTGGTGGTGGTGGTGGTCCTGGTGCCCTGGTGGTGGTGGTCCTGGTGGTGGTCCTGGTGCCCTGGTGGTGGTCCCCCTGGTTTTTGTGTGTGTGAATGTAGCCCCCATGTTGAGTTGTTTTGGGGGGCCTTATTTGATTTTGGGATCCCTTCACTCCCAGGACCCTGAGCCCCACTGGTCAGCCACAGCACTGATCGGTCCCCGTTTGGTTCATTTCAGTTTCCCCCTGTGTGACTGATATTGTTCTTAATCACGAAACAAAGCTTTGGTTTTAATTGATAATTGTAATAAAAACATGTTGAACTATTTTGGAACACGTCTCCAGCTCCTTAATACTACTGACCTGTGTGCTTTGATTTGAGATTGTTAAAACTATCTCCTTGGGCGCAGTTCCCAAGGTGGCGTTGTCGGTGGAAAAAGAATTGGCGATAGAGCCTCATTTAACTCTGAAATTCACCCCTTTCTCTCGTGACACCACATCTATATATCAAGCAATTAATCACAGAATAATTAAATAAATAAATCGTATTTTATTTCTTCTCGTGGTACCAAGCACTATGCTACAACAGGCTAGAATCCGGAGAACAAAGTGATAAATTTCACATTAATCTGCGTGGACAAGCGCTAAGTTAGGAGGAAAACAAAAAGCGGAAGTAATGGTCAGGTGTTGTGATGGTAGATGAGGCCTCGTGAAGCGTTGCGGCACATTACCCAAACCGTATCGATACTGTGTCGGTACTGTGTCACTCAATATTGACACCTGCTGGACCATAAACATTACTGCAGGCAACCCAGTTGAGACTCCACTGACATACTGAATGAATGACCTAGTATATACACAGTATCATTTGTTATTGTTGTTTATATTGTGTTATTTTGTATCTTAATCTAAGTGTAAAATATCTTTGATATCTTTAAAATGTACAGTCAATAAATAATGTGAACATGTGAAAAGTATAGCCTAGTGAATGTGCTTATGTACTTGTCTTAGAGGCAGGGAGTGTTTTTTTTTTTTTTTTTTTTTTTTTTACAAATTTTTATTCAAAAAAACAAGCTTTTCCAGGATTTTCACATTTAGTCGATTCTGTTTTTTGGATGCAAGTTCTCCATCTTTGGAGAACACCTGCTCACATGGCACTGAAGATGCTGGGGTGCATAAAAACTGTAGGGACAGCTGGAAGAGGTTTGGATGATTGTGCTTGTGGCTGGCCCAGTATTGTAAGGGATCCTGGGATCTGGGGAGGTTGCTCTCAGCGAGGTATCTCTGGACCTCAAGAACTGAATCCTCTGTGGCATTAGTGGTCTGCCTGACAACGTCCTCATCCAGCTGCTGCCACAGCCCACATAGCAAAACTGGTGTGGCCCACCTCTGGGCCACACCTCCCACTTTCACTCGGCCCACATGCCTGAAAGAATTCCGGCCCTTATGTGGGCCACATCCGGCATCCAACATGTGTGCCAGATAAGGCCCACATCTCAGCCACACTGCAACCAGAGCTGGCCCTAATCTGGCCCTAAGGTGGGCCAAACCATTTTCAGAAGTGGTTCCTGATGTCAGCCTTAACTCAGCCACTATATTTATGTGCCATATTTATTCATATATATATATATATATATAAAAACAAGTACAGTATTATAAGCAAATGTTTATTTTTTTTAGTCATGTCAACACAGTACATTTAACAAACATTTAACAAATTTAAAAACTATACATTTATGATTCTAGACATGTCCATAAAGGTTTAAGATTGTATTTGTCACATACACAGTTATATATAGTACAATGCACAGTGAAATGTATTCTTGTACCTGCAGCCAGTAGTAAAAAAAAAAGAGTACTACAGTAAAACAGTAGTAATTGTAAATTCCTTAACACACAAGGTAAACAATACAAGTGTAAATGTTCACCGATAAAAATAGAATAAAATATAGACTGTAATACAGAATAAAATATAGATGGTAAAACTCAAGTGTAAACTTAGAGGGGGGTAGTTTGTATATACACACACATTTACGGTATTGAGCAGCTATGTGAGTAAAGTGCAGTGGTATAAGTCTGGTTAAGGTTCAGAGTTGAGCAGGCAGATGACATGTGGATAGAAACTGTTCTTCAGCCTTTCAGTCTTTGTCCTCAGGCATCGGAAACACAACCTGATGGCAGTAGAGAGAAAACTGGATTCTCCCCACTCTCAGCACGAGTTTAAGATATGGTGCTGTCCATTTCCTGCTTTCTCTTCATCCTCTTCAGTCTGCCACCATCTCTACCTGGAGAGAGATGTAACCATCTTTTGATGGTCCAGTCTATTTCCTGGTCTGTGGCCCCAGATGTTAGTCAGTTACGCCAACAGCAGCTGAAACATACACACAAAGCACAAATGATTGGAAATTAACATTTATGTATCATTAGGTAATATGGCTACAGTAATTATATTAAAACTGATAGTGATGACAATATTCAGATAAGTGTTCTCCTACATCTGCTTGGTTTAATTAATGTACAAAACAAGGACTTACAGTGTTACACAAACTGTGAGTAGTCAGTATCAGTATGTAATCAATAAAAATAACTCTAGGATTCTTGAAAATAGAGTCTGTAGGTTTGTAAACAACATTCAAACTGACCCGTTTTATGGTTGTTTACAAACAATAGTTTCAGTATAAGTTCCTAAACCTCAAACTTCACACCAGTCCCTTAGCCTGGGTGTTCCCATACTGCTTTGCGCGCGATTTCATTCTCGCTGCAAAAGCAGTCTGGAAACCATCGCCCATATTTTCTCCTGAGATAGGGAACCAATCACAGAACGGGGGGGGGGGGGGGGGGGGGGGGCAGCAAGACGATGACAACGTCTATGCGCGACACCGAAGCAAAGAGCTTAGAATACCAAGAGGCGAAACTCAATAGAACGCTCCAATGCAACACTTGCCCCCATGACGTGACAGCGCGGCCGCCATTATGGACTGAAAACTAAAGGAAACCCCCGAAAAACAATGGGAGTCAACGGCACTTAACCAACTTAACGTAACAAATGTAAAGTAATATTAAATTTTTCTGGCCGTCATATCTAAATATGAAAACAATTTAAAATACATTAATGAGGATGACCGACGTTAAATGACAGAAAATGTTACGTTTCGGCACCGACGTTACAGTACATGTCAGTTTAACATTAGCCTATATGCCTGGCTAATGATATGACAGAAAAGATGCGTTTAGCCATGCAACTTCCACAAGCCTTGCGATAGCTTTCCGTCATATTTAGCCTAGGTGAACTTGTTGTGCAAAGTTAACACAGATATAATACAGTGGATAACGTAGTGGCGATACCTATTTAAAAGTACAACGTCGATCATCTGACATTCCACTAGCATAAATGCTAACGTTGTCAGACGAAAAGTTAATCTAACTTGACAATGACGGCAAACAGCGTAAGGTTTATATACAGCGTATAAACTACGTTACTTTTAAATGTTAATGCCTCCGATCCTAGTTTCCCGTTATCTAGTGATATTACTATAGGAATGTTATAGTATTTTGGGACAAAATATTATAGTTAAATTAATTAAATAAATTACTATAGTGTTCCTATAAGATTACGATAATATTTTGTCCCAAAATGCTATAAGATTCCTATAGTACTTTTTCGTCCCCCACCGAATCTGCTTCATTAGCCTACCACTTACGGTTTGCAAGGATACAATTATAAAATTACTGCAGACCTTTAGTCTATCAATATTTATGTTCTATTATGCATTTTCTTTGTTATATGAATAACAGAAATTCATGAAATATAGGCAGACACACAGTAATGAGATATTTATTAAATGTTTATTTTGAAATTGGTGAACATCAGCATATATTAGGCAGGCGCAGTCATTTATTATTATTATTTATTTAAGTTTATTCTAAAAAAGCGTGTCTATGCTATGGAATGTGATCTAATAATATGTTAATCATTAGTTTATACAGCAAACTTGACAGAAATGCACTAGCCTAACATTAATGCAGCTTTGCAAACGCTAACAATGCTGTCATTCACGTTCAACATTCAAGTTAAATCAGGACATCATTAAAATATTTCCACTTAAATGAGTTATTACCTTTGTGCATCCTTTGGAAATCGATGGAATGCCAAATCACTTCTGGTGGACTGATAATTCTTGCAATTTATTGCAGAACACTGCTTGCGTTTTGACCACTTGCGTGCAAACTGGTGCTAGATTTTAGCAGCTTTCAGTCCATAATGGCGGACGCGCCTCCGCAGCGCCCTCTACAGGCTGTTACCCATAACACAACAGAGTTTCGCCTCTTGGTATTCTAAGCTCTTTGACCGAAGCTTGTAGTGTGTTAATCCAACATGGCAGCGGACCTAACGTTACCGTTCGATGCAGCCTTAGACAGTGTTTTAAGTAGCTTAGAACGCAAGTTTATTTTAAAAAAAGAGCAACGTTTGGCGTTGAAAGACTTCATTGCCAAGAAGGATGTGTTTGCTCTGCTACCAACAGGCTTTGGCTATGAATCGCGCGCAAGGCAGCATGGGAATTACCAGGCGCATTTGATAGACATTCGTAGCGCCCAATAAACGGCTCTAGGCATTTGTAAAACCACGCCTCAAATACGAGAAAATGAACACGTAGTTTCCAGACCAGCATCTCATTGATATGTGCAGTCGCGTCAGCCAGGCCACCAGTCCCCTAGAACTGAAGAAGCTACTCGGATGAGTTGTGAAGCGTCTTCTCAAAAAATTAAATAAAAACACATAACACATACATAAATAAAACTCTACAAGTCCACAGTTGCCTTTTTAAACGCTATTTTTTTATTGAAGCACGATATATCTGCAATTGCCAGTGGAAAAAACACGCCAACGGTCAGCTAGCAGAAGCTATGGCAGTAGCACTAATGTTTAACTAGCCGGAAAAAACGTGAAAACGACCCCTTCAGCAAAACATCCGCTGTGTTAAGTTCGTCTATATAATTTATTCAAAACGAATATGATAGTTTAACAGCAAAACAGTGCAGTCCATCCTTTCCTGAGCCGCATTTTAGGCTAACGGTAATTGTTAGCTAACGCTAACCACGCGTTAGCCACATAGCTAACCGTTAGCCACATAGCTAACCGTTAGCCACATAGCTAACCGTTAGCCACATAGCTAAACGTTAGCGCCCCTTGTTAACATTCAGGCTAGACTCTAGACAGACATTGTCTTTGTATACCAACGGCTAGCGCATTGTCTCAAAAACAAACGTTATCGTAAACATAAAACTGATGTATTTCACTCACCACGTCTTTGTTGTCCGTCTCACCGGAGTGCACGAGCAGCCATCAGCTCCGTCCACAGTGACGTCGGTCGCGTCACTCACCTGGACGGTTACGTCACTTCCGTTGAGTGGCTGATGAATTTAAAAAGTGGATAGCTGGCTGACCGTTGAAAGGCCGCTGTTGCAAAGTTTAACTTTAAATTTTCAGATCAACTGAGACATCTGTCCTGTTTCGACAAGAACGATATTATGATAGTTGACATTGATTGACATCGACAATATATCATAATAATATTTAATTTACTTATTTATTTTAATTAAATCTGTGATGTTAAACAACAACTCACTCAAAAATATTGAAAAATAACTTTAAGGGTGGCATGAGTCCGGCCTCACATATGTGGCCCAGAGGTCTAAGCTGATATGTGGGCCGAATTCGGCACTCCACAAGTGGCCCACATCTGTCTGCCGGAGTCAAGACAGTGCCGCCTTTGCCGCATCTGGGCCATGTCCGGCTCACATGCCGTATACCAGTGCCGAGTGAACGCCACCTGTGCCGGCTTCAAGCCAGATCTGGCCCACATGTCTTTGCTATGTGGGAGGTTATCTACAAAACAACAAACTGGCATTTTAGTTGTAGTCATCAATACATGCACAAATAAACTGATCAGACTGAACATAACATGCCTGAAGTGGGTGCTGATAACTGCTGTGAAGAAGGTCCAGGCTGTGGCTCGGTTGATACGCCCAGTTACAGCTGCACATTCTGATTTCAGTCTATTCACTGCTTCACTGCATTTGGAGGAACTCTGAAATCTGAGTGATTTAAATCTGGGCTCTAGAAGTGTGGACAGGGTCAGCACACTGAATGAGTCCAGACTGGAAGCAGTGTCTGAGACTCGTCACCTCAGGTGTTGGTGTAGGTGCATGGCTGCCTGTGTGTGCAGAGCTGAAGCATTACGCTCAAGTGCATGACATAGCATTTTCATCATGGGGATGACCTTTGACCCTGAAACTCTCTTCTCCCCAGACGACTCCACTGTGTCTTGATGGAAAGGAGCGAGCACATCAAGTGTTTCTGCTATGATGTTAAAGTCATCAGCTGTTAGTGGAGTCATGTGTGTTGGTAGTGAGGCCAGAGATCCCCACACTGGTTCCTTCTCATCATTTAGCCTCACCAGCATCTGATATGTGCTGTCCCAACGTGTTGGTACCTCATTGATCAGGTTCAGGGTCGGCCGTCCCATCTGTTGCTGCACTTGCTCAAGCTTCTCTTTGGCTGTGGTGCTTGATCTGAACTATGTCACAGTTTGCCTAGATGTGTGTCTGATTGCTGTAAATGCAGGGATTTGATCACATGACTTCTTTACTATTAAATGTAGTGTGTGTGCAATGCAAAGCGAATGCTGAACATGGAGCTGTTTAGTGGATGCAGTCATGTTTGGTGCTGCGTCGGTCACAAGACTCTTTACTTTATTAGTTATGGCCCAGTCATCCATCAGGCCCCTTCTGACTTGGGCCAAACTGTCTGCAGTGTGACTTTGTGGAAAGTGTTGCACTCCCAGCACAGATGTACACAACTGCATATTCTCATTAATGTAGTGACAGGTAAGAGCCAAGTAAGCCTCCATATTCACAGATGTCCACATGTCAGCTGTTACACTCACTGCCACAGCTTGCTCTACTTCCATTTCTACTCGTTCTCGTTCCTCCTCATATTTTTTAGCAACCATTTCTTCTAACCCTGCAGGAAAGTTCCGTTTGCACTGCGTAAAAAACTGAAAGATGAACTAGCACGCATGTAAAAAATTAGAGGTCATCAAGAAAATAGATGAGCCAAGTGAATGGGTCAGCTCGCTGGTTATTGTGCAAAAGAAAACAGGTGCTCTGAGAATGTGCTTGGATCCAAGGGAACTAAACAAAGCAATCAAAAGAGAACATTTTAAGTTACCAACCAGAGAAGAAACCACGGCACGGTTTGCTGGAGCTAAATGGTTCAGTAAACTAGATGCTTCGTCAGGTTTCTGGCAGCTGAGGCTGGACGAGGAGAGTTCCAGACTGTGCACGTTCAACACGCCTGAGGGCAGGTACAGGTTTCTTCGTCTGCCGTACGGTATCTTGTCAGCGCCTGAAGTCTACCATGAGACTATTCACATGATTTTTGAGCACATTCCAGGAGTGGAGACAATGATGGATGACATCATAGTTTGGGGGTCTACTCGAGAAGAACACGATGAAAGACTGAGACAAGTGCTGGACAAGACAAGAGAAGTGAATCTGAAACGTAACAAAGACAAATGTGAGTTTGGAGTGAAAACACTTACCTTTGTGGGAGATGTTGTCAGCGAAGAGGGGGTGGAGCCAGACCCGAGAAGAACGTCAGCAATCAACAACATGGAAAGACCAAACAATAAAGATGAGGTCAGACGGTTCCTAGGGATGGTCACCTATCTCGCCAAGTTTGTCTCACAGCTGTCAACACTGTCAGCACCTGTCAGAAGTCTTCTTGAACAAAAGAATGAATGGATCTGGTCCCATGAACAGGAACAATGTTTTCTGAAACTGAAAGAGACTCTGACACAAGAGCCCGTGTTAAAGATCTACGACCCAGAGAAGAGTACCAGGATCTCAGCAGATGCGTCACAGTACGGCCTGGGAGCGGTGCTGCTGCAGCGACACGACGAGCAGTGGCTACCTGTCGCTTATGCATCCAGAGCCTTGACAAGCGCAGAGTCCAGGTACGCTCAGATTGAAAAAGAACTGTTAGCGAGCATGTATGCATGTGAGCGTTTCCATCAATACGTCTATGGTCAGACTTTTGAAGTAGAAACTGACCATAAACCTTTGGTGTCCATCATGGCCAAACCTCTAAATGACTGTCCTGTACGGATACAGCGCATGCTAATCAGGCTGCAAAAATACGACAAGCACATGATATACACACAAGGAAAATACATGTACACCGCCGACACCTTGTCTAGAGCAGTGGATAAGGAGGAACGTGTGGACAGCGAGAAAAGCTCAGAAATACAGGCATATGTGGACATGATTATGACGTCTCTGCCAGTAACTGCTGACAGAACAGAACAAATATGGAGAGAGACTAATGCAGACGAAACAATGAAAGAACTCAAGCGCACAGTACAGAAAGGATGGCCTGAAAACAAGAAAGATTGCCCTGTGAGAATACAAGACTACTGGAATTGTAGGGCAGAGCTCTCTGTGGTGAATGACATAGTGTTGAAGGGGAGTAAATTCGTTATTCCATCCTCACTACATAAGCAAATGCTCCAAAAGATCCACGAAGGCCACCTTGGAGAAGTTAAGTGTAAACGCAGGGCGAGAGAAGTAATGTACTGGCCAAGAATCAATCAAGATATCAGCCAGACAACGGCGTCATGTGAACTTTGTCTCATCCACAGGCCAAAACAACAAGCTGAGCCGCTGATGACGCATCCGGTGCCCCACAGACCTTACTACAAGGTTGGAACTGATCTATTTGATTGTGATGGACAGAGTTACATAGTAGTCACCGACTACTTCTCAAACTATCCTGAAGTTGGAGCAAAGCAGTCATCAGCTACCTCAAGACTGTTTTCGCCAGACATGGTGTCCCATGTGAAGTGTTTTCAGACAGTGGGCCCCAGTTTTCTAGCTGTGAGTTTGCTGCCTTTGCTGAAGAGTGGGGGTTTCAACACTCTACATGGAGTCCAACCTATCCAAAGTCCAACGACCTGGCAGAAAGCTCTGTGAAAACAGTAAAGAACATGCTGAAAAAAGCACAGGAGAGAGATGACTTTCAGAAAAGCTTACTGATCTACCGGAGTGCACCTCTACTGAATGGACTATCACCAGCCCAAATGCTGATGGATAGGCGCATTCGCTCCAACCTACCAGTAATGGAGGACCTGCTGACGCCCAAAAGTGCACACAAAGTCAGAAACACAAGGGAGGAACAAAAAGTGAAACAAAAACAGCTGTATGACTGAACGGCAAATGAAGCCTGGAGACGTGGTGCGTCTCAGAGACATCTCTACAGGCACATGGAGACAAAAGGGACAGGTGGAGGAGGAAGCTGCTCCATGCTCATACAGGATCCAGATGGAGAATGGATTGTCTCTGAGGAGGAACCGCACAGATCCTCAACTACAGCCGACTGAAAAGGACACTACAGCTCAGGAGACGGTTCAGCAGGACACGGTTGACTCTACAGAGCTAACTAACAGTGGTCCTGACCACACTGACTGTGGTCTGACAGCAGCGTCTGAGTCACCAGCTGCTGTCAGACTTTCCAAACTGTCCAAATCACCAGCTGTTGAGAGACTGTCTCAACCTAAAAGACATGTTCAGCCACCTAAGAGGCTGACTGAGAGTTGCTAGGGACTCTTTAGTATTACAAGTTGCTGAACAAAGGAGCAACATGGTCCTTTAAGTAAAAAAAACATGTTGATGTGAAGGACAAATGTTGACATGATTCTAAAGGTTAGATTATGCTTCCGCGTAGTGATCACGCAATGGTCACGCAATGGCCACGCAGTTGCTCGGACGCAGTCGTGAGACCGTGATGGTTCTGCGTGGGGTTTACGTGTCGAAATGCATGCCACACCGGTAGAGGGCGCTATGGTTTTTTGTGACCGACCGACCGACACTCTTGTGACTATCTCGCCTCGTTATTTACCTTCCGGCTTTTGCCGTAGTCACAGTGAACGATGGACACCGAGTCAGGGAGACTGGCGTTGGAGCTCCAAATTATTCAAGCAGAGGAAGAAATATTTCTATTGCAAATTAGGGCACGACAAAGGAGACAATTATGTTTATGAGTGGAAACCGGAAAAGCGGTCTCCAGCGGATGTAGTTAGCGGACCAATCACAGCCAATGCCGCTGCGTTGCTGCTGCGTTGCTGTTGCGTCGCCTCGACGCGCGATGAGGATTTTTGGGAGGTGCGCGTCTGGCCCTTGCGTAGGACGCACGGGGGTCCGCAAGGACGCAATAGGTCCGCAATAGGTCCGTACGCACGGACGCGCTGTGTCAACGCGGAAGCATAAATTAGGCTTGAGTGTGTGTTTTGATGCTTAGAAAGTTTGCACGTTATTATTTTTCTATTGCAGAGAGTGTTTAAATAGAAAAGTTGTTTACAAGTAAAGTTAGTTGGGAAATGCAAAGTTAATATAAAAAGAAGCATGGCTTTGTTTTCAGGGGTAAATATTATTTCTTTATAGGGAGAAAGATGTGATGTTATGAGTATAGTTTGATAAGAACTCCATTACCCAGCATGCCATAGTAGTTAGGACCATGCACAGAAACCCAGAGTGGAAGGTAAGTGGTACGTAGCCATGCAGGTAGCATTGGACTGTTTACATGTGCAAAGTAGTTAAGAAACTATAAAGAAGACCAGTTATCACGCCTCGTCTGCCTGTTATAAATTAGAGCAAGACAACACACCAAAGACTTATTGGACCAAAGATTTTACATTTTTAAAATAATCTTAAATTAATAATATATATTAATATCTACGTGGTCCTCTGTTGAGTTCAGTGTTGGAGCTAAACGAGAAGTGAGTTATATCAGTAAAGATTCATTTTCCCTAAAGGAAAGATATAGCTCTCTTGGCCCAAAGCCCAGATTTCCCATTTTCCCGGTGACACTTAAAGGCACCATGTCTTTGTGGATCTGCGGATCCGAGCAGCGTGAAAATAGTCTCAAAAGTCCGTGTGCGTGCGCAGCCTGATCTGTCCGTATCTGCCGATCCGTATGCGTAGGCTTAGACACTCGGAAGCGCAGGAAGTCTTTTGAAAAGGAAAAGGATGAGCTTTGTGAAGTTGAACCATCTCCTGCTGCTCCACTACATCTATTAGATGATCAGTTGTCTCCATCTAGTGGACAGACAGTAGAACTGCACCATCTGCTGTGTGATGTGTGGCACACTGGGAAAACAAGAGAAGAAGAAACGGTATGGCCACTTATTGTTTATTCATGTTTCAAGCAGTTAATCACACCTCCTTGTCATTTAAAAACAATGGTATTTTATTTCTTCTTGCGGTACCAAGCACTATGCTACAACAGGCTAGAATCTGGAGAACAAAGTGATCAATGTCACATTAAATTTGGTGGACAAGCGCTAAGTTAGGAGGAAAACAAAAAGCGGAACTAATGGTCAGGTGCTGTTCCACGTCCAACATTAAAAAGTTTGTGTCCTTCAGTTTGTGGAGTGAGGCTGTGGAACAGACTGGGTGTGGAGCTCAAGCAATGTCCAGCATGATCCCGTTTAAAAAGCGCTACAAACACATGGTTTTCACCAGGTACAGGGAGGAAGAAGGGCTTTAATAAGAAATGATCAATGATTTATGGATTTGTTTATTTCATCTCATTCTTTTCTATTTCTTTTCTTTTTTATGTAAATATATATGTTTGGGGAGAAAGATTGCTCATTGAGTAGTGGAGAAGGGCTAGGTTTAAATCAGCATATGCTTCATCCTACTCCTTTTCAGACATGTTGGCTTCACATTATTATTGTTGTTTTGACTATTCTCATTGGATTTGTTTGTTTTCAGTTTACTTTGTTATGTTACTGCACATGTTGGAAATAAACTGAAACTGAAACTAAACACCACAGGGCTTCACGTGAGTGACTCCTCCCTCTTCCTTCAGACGGAAACCAGGAAGAGAAGCGCGTGGTTCATGTCTTCAGTTTCTGACTCTGTTACTGTGTTTTCCAGGTCAGTACTCAGTGAAATACAACCAGATTACTTCCTCCTAGAGCTTTAAGTGATGTGGAAGAACTGATTAGTCTGGTTCCGGGTTTTGAAATCTGTAAAACCGAGTTTAGTGAACTTTAGGAAAATGGCGACAGCTTCCTGTTAACGAGTGTGTGATGTGATTGAGTACAGCGTGATTAACTTTGGATGCTAAACTTGTCTCTGTTTGACATGTTTATTTCATTTGGTAAAGTACCCTGACATATTTAGAATAGTTGTTACTGTTTATTAAATGTGACTTGTTTACAAGGTGGATACATAATCTGGATTGAAGGAGTTCTTTGTGATTTTGTGGAGTTACAGGTGAGCACGTTCACCACCCAAATCCACCTGATTAGAGTTTAGATGACAGGTATTATGAGTTAAGCAGAATTCACTACGTGTAGTATGTTTGATGTTTTTGTTGTTGAAAGACATTTAAAGTATTGGAACCATCTTAAAGCTGTAGTATGGTTATGAGTGATGTATTGTCACTAATTGAGCAGTATGTTTAGAGTTAAAGGTAAATGCTAAAACGTGATCTGAACTTCTGATGTGATTACACTGTGTTATAGAAGATACCTCTGAACAAAGAGCTTGATTATTTTGATGGAAAGTTCTGTTTATTTTGGTGAAGATGTTGAACCTGATGAGTGAAAAGACAAACGAATATACTGAGATATTTAATCAAAACCAAAGATGGACATTGGACATGGTTACACTAGGGAATGAGTTTATTGCTGCATCTCATGTTTTTACAAATGAAATAAAGAGACGGAAACCAGGAAGAGAAACGGGTGGTCCATGTCTTCATGTGTCTGACTCTGTTACTGTGTTTTCCAGACGGCATCGAACCAAAGAAAGAAAAAACAAACTATTTGTTATTGTGGTCACTGACCCTGGGACCCGTAACAGATCCAGTGATTGTAACTCAGGTTAGACTGGTTTTAACGTCACTCTGATGTGTTTTTAGATCAAATCCAGGACTGACGAGGGACAGTGAGCAGCTTCTTCTCAACACATGAAGGTGGAAAGTGTCTGAAAGTCGACCTGAAGTGAGTTCAACAGGTGAGAATCCTACCAGAGAAATCTGGAAATGTCTCATTAACTGGATCACTATGATTCTATTCAGTTTGATCACTGAACTGTAGAAGTCTTTCTTGATCCTGATTGGCTGTTTCAGTTCTACTATCCTTTAAATGCTGTAGAATACATATGTGGGTTAAAGTACAGTGGTTGTAGAATGATTTCATGTGTCTCTGTTAGTGGTTATGAGATGAAACCAACAGCAGTTTGACTGTAATCTGATCTGAGTCATCAGAGTCTGAACTGGTCTGACAGCTTTGATCAACTTGACTGAGTTTATTTGAACTGTTTCAACACTGGATCACTCTTGGTTTCTCTAAAGCAGTTCATGTGTTCAGTCAATGGTTGTAAAGGAACTTTGTGGCCCCTTAGGGCCCCTCAGTCATCAGGGGCCCACAAAGGAATACAGACAGCACCCTATAGTCAGTCTGGTGGTTCTTGATGGACCCATTCAGCTCTCCTCCCTTTGCACCGAGGTGTTAGTCTTGATGATGTGGTTGAGCGTCCACTGCCGGTGGTGACACTGGTCTTCAGGACAGCTGTGTCTTATTGGAGCTTGGTATGCTGCTGTCAGAGGAGGGCGCTGTTTCACCCCTTCCTCTCTGCTGGTCTTAGGTCAGTATGTTCTTCTCTTTCTGGTCTTCAGCCAGCCAGTTGTCAAAGTGAACATCAGGGTGGGGGTCATATCCAGGTTGCTCTTCCAGTCACCAACGTGTGGTGGTTTGATTAGTGAAGTCATCGTCCATCGGACCGGATCATGTTCTGTAACCAGGATGGCTGGGTTGATCAGGACCAGCTCAGACCAGCTGATCAGGTCCAAATCATCGTTGTCCTGGTCCTGGTTCTGGTTCAGGAGCTGGAGTGGGTTAATCCTCTGGAACACTGACAATCTGTGGGAAACGTCTTCAGATAAACACTAACGCTGGTCGCCATGGTTACTCTGGTTACTGTGGTTTAGGTGACCTGTCCTCCACCCCGACCTCCTCCTACACTCTGATCTGTTCAGTAACTGATTTAACTTTCTTCTTCGTCTGTTTTCAGTTTATTGCTGGATCAGCTGACAAAACATCCACTTCACTTCCTGTAAAATGTGACTCACAAAAATAAAAGCCTGCTTTTCATTTTATTTTGAAGGGGTCCTTTAAAAGTCACATGATGTTGTGTTGGTTCTCAGTTATTGATGATTGACCGTCTGGTCGTAGTCTTCTTTCTGTTTCACTGTAAAAAAAAACCAAAAAAAAAACCAAAACAAAACAAAAACGTCCAGACAGGAAGTTGAGTGTTTTTTTCATGTTTTTTCATCGTTTTGTAAATAAATGCCTTTTTCCACCAATCAGATGGCGGCTCTGGCTGAAGAGAGGGAGGAGTCTGTGTTGAGTCTAGTGTTATTGGTTATTGACTAGCTTCACATCTGAGGCTTTTATTTTGGTATTTCCTGATGTTTTGAGGCTTTTAACTTGAATCTTTTTTTTTTTTTTTACATCCACTGCTTCCTTTTTGTTCATGAAGAGAATAAAACTTTAATGAATAAAACTCTTCTTGTTCTTTATTAGTCTGGAAGAGATGCTTTTATTGTGAAGAGACAGAGACAGAAACCTGATCCTGTCCATGATGTCCTGTAGATGGAGAGGGAGGAGAAGTGAAAGTGAAAGTGTTCAGTCCATCTTGAGACGACGGAGCAGAAAGAAGAGAAGTGAGACTGAAGCAGGGTGAGTGATAACACAACTTTATTATCATTTACTGTCCGTCAGTTTTCTCTTTATGGAACGTGGAGGGAAGAAGAATCAGACTTGAATGTGGTTAATTATTGATGTGATCATGTTGACGTATGAGGAGCCGTGTGTGGTTTAATTACTTCCTGTTTAATCACCAGAGTCTTTAGTTCCTCTTATTACCAGAGTTTACGGTGCATACGGAAACTTTCAGGGTTGAGTTATAATTGAGTTTAGTGCAGGTCTCTAAATAACTAACGTCAGGGTGGAGATCTAGAAATAACAACTTAAGATGTGAAGACAAAGTCATGACGCAGACACTTAGAACAGATGTTCTTGGTTCTGGAGCAGCGGTAGAGATCCCTCAGAGACAACAGCTGTTCATATTTACAGACTGAAACACTGAGATCAGATCTGGAGACACATGTTAATACAGGTGTGAACCAATGTACCTGAAGGTGGTCACATGAGATCAGGTCTGAACAGGTTCAGACACAGCAACGCCCACAACTCCACCTCCCTGAATCAGGAATGAAACTGTTGTTCTGATCGACTGCTTCAAGCATCTTGGACGATAAACTGAACTATGAACAAGTCACCACAGAAGCTGTCAGCCACACATTCACTGCATCTGGAAAGTCTCCTCAGAGCTTCACTGTCTCTCAGTACTTTGTTGTGTTGAAGAAAAAAACAATCCAAGTCTAGTTCCAAGTTTGCTGAAGTGGTGCAAGTTTATTGGAGTTCCAGGTCATGGTGAACCTACCGACACAGAGTGGGTCTGAGACCAGAGACCCCCCTGAATGCAGGGCCAGAGCACAGATATACCCTGTCCCCGGGTGTGGTTGCAGACAGTTCCTGAGTAGATCGTATAGTGGATGTATATTGGTCAGTCGAGGGCAATTTTACACAGGAGGGTGAACTCAGTAGGAGGCAGAGGTGGCTCCCAGACATGGTCAGAACAATAGGACAAAAGGACAAAGGAGTGACACTCGGGTAGTATGATCAAGGCTCTGATCAGCAGGGGAGAGGAGATGGGAGATATCAACATATGGCTGGATCAAGGCCAATGTCTCTTCAAATACAGGGTACTTAAGTTTTCTTCTTCACTCCACCCTTTTTTTTCTTTTTTCTTTTTTTCAAATAACAAAAGATAACCATGAAGGAAAACCAAACAACGTAAGAAAGATAGAGCAATGTCAGTTTTCAATTTCGTACAAAAAGTCAGAATTTGCATATTCGAGTTGTGGGTTAGATTCAGTTGTGGTTGTCGCCAAATACATGATTGTCGCAGTTAATCAGTGATTTGCAAATGGATTTGAGGCAGGTAACTAAAAGGCTGGGAATGAGCAGTGCACCAAATCCAAGTAATATAAATTTAAAGATTAAGTAGCCCAAAAATCCCAATTTCCCTTTAAGCCTAACTGGTGTCAACAGGATGATGTAAGATGTAAAGTCTTAACAATGTTGTTCATGTGATTGGTTATTTCTTGAATGGTACCATTGTGATCAGGAATGTGCATCATTCAGTTCCAACAATAGCACATGTTCCTCCTTGGGAGGCCAATAGATAGTCCTGTACAGCATGATCCTGCAGAGACATTATTCTGATGGCAGTCATTTTTTTGCGAGAGTGTGGCTATGCCCTCTACAGTCGATTTGCAAGGTCTTCAACTACATGAGAGAGATCTCTTATCTGATCTAAAGCTGCCATGACTCCGTAAAATAAGATTAGATTAGATTCGATTCAACTTTATTGTCATTACACATGTACAGGTACAGAGCAACAAAATGCAGTTTAGCATCTAAGCAGAAGAGCAATAGGCAGTAAGTGCACGTGGCATAAATATTATGGTATATAGTAGTATGGTACAGATTGTTTTTACAGCATATGGAAAATATTTACAGATCAAAACCTATGTACAGGTGAGACCATGTATACAGGTGAATGAGCAGGATATACACAATGATTGAATGAGGTACTATGAACACATTATACAGATGGATTTGTTCGTTAAATTTGAGTAGACTATAAACAGGAATTATAACATTATTTACAATAAAGGAGATGATCAGATGATAAATTAGGTGATACAAAACAGACAAAGTGAGCAATTTACGGTGCATAAACAATAAGCAGTAGCTACCTAATGTTCCTAAACTAGTGCAATACTCGGTACATAGTACTGTGCAAACAGATTGTTTAAAGTGTGCATGTGCAGTGAGGGAATGAGGAGTTGATGGGTGCGAGTGAATTGGTGTGTAGGGGTCAGCAGGGGAGAGTGGGGGGCAGGGGTCAGCGGGTGTCCGAGTTCAATAAGGTCACAGCTCTGGGGAAAAAGCTATTCCTCAGTCTGCTGGTCCTGGTCTGGAGGCTTCTGAAACGCTGGCCTGAGAGCAGGAGGGAAAATAGTCCATGTGGTGGGTGGGAGGAGTCCTTCAGACGCAGACAGCGCTTCTTCTGGACGTCCTCAGTGGTAGGGAGTGGAGTTCCTGTGATGCTCTGGGCAGTTTTCACTACGCAATGCAGGTGTTTGCGCTCCGCAGCAGAGCAGCTCCCATACCAGACTGTGACACAGTTGGTTAGGATGCTCTCAATCACGCAGTGGTAGAAGTTCACCAGGAAGACAGATGTTCTTCTTCAGTGTCCTCAGGAAGAAGAGGCGCTGGTGAGCGTGACCAGGCTGGAGGTGTTGGTGGTCCGGGACAGGTCCTCCGAGATGTGGGTCCCCAGGAACTTGAAGCTGGAGACACGCTGGACGGCATACATGCTTCTTCTCTCTTTCCTGAAGTCCACGATGAGCTCTTGCTGTTGTTAAGGAACAGGTTATTGTCGGCGCACCATGTGGCCAGGTACTGTACCTCTTCTCTGTAGGCTGTCTCATCGTTGTTGGTGATGAGACCAATCACGGTCTGTGAACTTGATGGTGGAGTTGGATCCATGCACAGGTCTGGAGTCGTGGGTGAAGAGGGAGTAGAGAAAGGGGCTCAGCACACAGCCTTGTGGCACACCGGTCTTGAGTGTGACAGTGGTGGAGCAGATGTGGCCTGACCTCACGTGTTGCGGTCTGTTGATCAGAAAGTCCATGATCCAGTTACAGAGGGACCAAGTTTGGTGATTAACTTGGAGGGGATGACAGTGTTGAATGCTGAGCTGAAGTCAACAACCAGCAATCGTTCATAGGTGTCATTGTTGTCCAGGTGTGAGAGCACAGAGTGCAGAGCTGTGGAGACTGCATCGTCTATGCTCCTGTTGCTGCGGTAAGCAAACTGGTGTGGGTCCAGTGTGGGAGGGAGGGAGGGAGGGAGGGAGGGAGGGGGGAGTCCTTCAGGTGTGCCAGGACCAGTCGCTCAAAGCACTTCATGTTGATGGATGTGAGTGCTATGGGGCAGTAGTCATTGAAGCACGTCGGGTTGGAGTGTTTTGGCACTGGTACTATGGATGTCGCTTTGAAACTGTTGACACAGCTGCTTGGGCGAACGACAGGTTGAAAATGTCCATGAAGATCCTGGTGAGCTGCTCCACACATGCTCTGAGCACACGTCCTGGAATGCCGTCTGGTCCAGCAGCCTTGTGTGCGTTGATTCTGCTCAGTGCCGTGTGGACATCAGTGGGGGAGAGTGAGAGGGGCTGGTGGTCTGCAGGGAGTAGAGCCCGACCGATATATCGGCCGGCCGATATTAAATAAAACGCACATATGTGTACAATACACGTGACAATGGAGGTTTAGGGCTGAAGAATCTTGCGACACTTGATATAGCCTTAAAAGGTGCTTGGATCCAACGATTATATAATAACCAACACTGGTTTTCATCTAAATTATTTATAGCTCAATGTGGCACATCAATAGGTAAATTATATCCTTTTTTCCAACTAGGCCAGAAATCAAAAGTAGGCTTGAACCAGTTTTTTGATTGGTTGTCAATCAAATTCTCAGAAAGAAGGTTTAATTTCATTACTTTTGAAACATGATGCAGAGGGCCAGGAAAAAGACCCTGTGAAGTTAAAAAATTGGAGACCTCTAACACTCTTATGTTGTGATACTCGTATTTTGGCCAAATGTTTAGCACTTAGACTAAAAAAAGTAATTCAGGACTTAATACATTCAGATCAAACTGTTTTTTTAAAAAACGCTTCATAGGCGATAACATCAGACGCCTCCTTGAAATAATGGATTATTATGATAAAGAAAATTTGCCCGGCCTGATATTTATAGCTGACTTTGAGAAGGCATTTGATACAATAAATTGGAATTTTATATATCAATGTCTAAATATTTATAATTTTGGTGAGAGTTTTATTAAATGGACTCATGTGTTGTATCAAAATCCTTGTAGTAAAATAATTAACAATGGGCACATTTCTGATACAATTACCCTATCCAAAGGAGTGAGGCAAGGCTGCCCCCTTTCAGCGTATCTGTTTAATCTTTCGATTGAAATGCTGGCCATTAGAATAAGAAATAATAAAGCTATTAAAGGATTAGACATAAATGGGTTAGAATCAAAGTCTTCCTTTTACGCAGATGATGCTTCCTTTTTTTTAAAACCAGATGTTCTGTCATTAAACTCCCTTATTGCAGAACTGGATTCCTTTGCTTTACTTTCTGGATTAAAGCCAAATTATGACAAATGCTCTATTCTTAGAATTGGATCGTTGAAAGGTTTAGATCAAATTTCCTGTAAGGTGCCTATTAAATGTTCTGATGGCCCTGTTAATCTTTTAGGAATACATATACCTGTAGATAAAAAGCTCCTTGTACAGATCAATTTTGAGCTAAAACTTCAGAAAATGAATAAAATTCTCAGGCCTGGAGAGGTAAATATCTCTCGATATTTGGAAAAGTAACAGTAATTAACTCATTAATACTTTCACAATTTACATACTTACTGCAAGCCTTACCTTCACCTGATACAATGTTTATAAAAACATATGAAAAAGTAATATTCAGTTTTATGTGGAATGGTAAAACTGATAAAATAAAACGCACATATGTGTACAATACACGTGACAATGGAGGTTTAGGGCTGAAGAATCTTGCGACACTTGATATAGCCTTAAAAGGTGCTTGGATCCAACGATTATATAATAACCAACACTGGTTTTCATCTAAATTATTTATAGCTCAATGTGGCACATCAATAGGTAAATTATATCATTTTTTCCAACTAGGCCAGAAATCAAAAGTAGGCTTGAACCAGTTTTTTCCTAATCTCTCCCCTTTTTTCAGAAACTCTTTGTCTATGTGGTTTTGCTTTCAGTTTTCTATGCCAAATGATATATTGGAGATTAAACAGCAGTTATTGTGGCTTAACTCCAATATTTGCATAGACAAAGAACCTGTATATTGGCAGCCATTTTTAGATAACAATGTACTTTTTGTAAGTGATATATTGAATGATAAAGGAGAACTTCGTAACTATGAATCCTTTATTTCAATATATGGAGACTTTTGTCCAAAACTACAGTATCTGCAGTTGTTATCAGCAATCCCTTCAACTTGGAAAAAAAAACTACTTAATTTAAATGCAAACTTAGGTGTCTGCCGTCCGGCTATTAAAAATTATAAATGGTTGGGGCATAGAAAAGTAAATTTTGATATGTACAGCTTCTTTTCATCCTTTAAAAACACTGCAGTTTCTCCATATTATTTTCAAGACTATTGGGAAAGTATTTTTGATACTCCACTTCCTTGGTTGAATGTCTTTAAGAATCTGTACAAATCATCCTGTTCAACATATATATGGGCTGTAGAGGCTAAGCCAATGCTTTAAGCCACTGAGGCATTTCAACAGGAAACATTCTTGACGCGCTTACTTTCCACGACTGATGAATGAAAGTCCACTTGATTTTCAGTTGCGATGCACAAAATCCATTTATTTCGTATCTTAAACTTGAAGATCACACTTTAATCAAGCAAAACATGCGTCGAGCACAATAGCTGAATAGCGGTCAAAAACTGTTTTTCCTCTTCCGATTGGGAACACCTGCCTAGACACAAAGGTTCCTAGGTTATATAGGCAAGACCGCCAATTACCATCAGACTCACTACAAACAGTCAACATCACCATAATCTGCTCTTACACACCGGCCCCTAATTGTCATGGCCGGCAGACATGACAATTCAATACAAAACAACAAGAGCAAGATATAAATGTATGAAAATGCAGATTCAGTGACACAATTTTACACTTCTTGTACCAGGTAAAGTTTAGTCACAGGTCTCTCAATAACATTGTTTTTAGTCTGTAGCTTCACAGAACGCACCATGCCTTTTGCATCAGGGAAAATCTCCAACACTTTGCCAAGAAGCCAGGAACCACGGGGAGCTGATGAATCCATGATGACAACTACATCCCCAACAGCCAAACTCTGTTTTCTTTGATTCCACTTCTGTCTTTCTTGCAAAAGTGGCAGGTATTCTCGAATCCATCGCTTCCAAAACAAGTCTGAAATGTACTGAACTTGTCTCCAGCGACGCTTCACGTACATGTCAGATGGTTTGAAAAGTCCAGGTGGTAAGGCTGGCTTTCCTTTTAAGAGAAGGAGATGGTTGGGAGTGAGTGCTTCCAAATCATTTGGGTCATCAGACAGCTTAGTAACTGGACGGTCATTAAGAATAGCTTCTACCTCACACATGACAGTGTGGAGTCCATCGTCATCAAGTGTCTGCTGGTGCAAAACTGAGTTCAGAACACGCCTCACTATGCGTATTATACGCTCCCAAACTCCACCATGATGGGACCCAGCTGGAGGATTGAAGCTCCATTCAACTCCAGCCGAAATTAAAGCTCCTTGAATTCGCTCATGATTCAGCTCACCCACAGCTTCACGTAGTTCTCTCTTAGCTCCAATGAAATTTGTTCCGTTATCTGACCTGAGACTGACCACTTGACCTCTCCTGCTGATAAACCGCCGTATAGCATTTATGCAAGCATCTGTTTCCAGTGAATGTGCTACTTCCAGATGAACTGCTCGGCTGGCCATGCAGGTAAATAACACTCCATAACGTTTGCAAGTTGCTCTGCCTCTTTTTATCTCCACAGGCCCAAAATAATCCACTCCAACATTTGTGAATGGGGGCAAATCGGGAACAATTCTCTCCTTAGGTAGATCTGCCATCTTTTGTTCCATGGCCCTGCCATTAAGGCGTCGGCAATAGCTGCACTGAGAAATGATCTTCCTCACAGCTGCATTAGCATTAGTTATCCAATATTTCCTCCGGAGTGTAGATAGTATATGATTTCGCCCACTGTGTCCCAGCCGTTGGTGGATGTTCCTGAGAATAAGTCTGGAGATATGCTGCTCCTTGGAAAGGATAAGGGGATGTTTTTCCTCTGACGGCATTGCTCCTTTGCTTAATCTCCCACCTACTCTTAAGAGTCCGTTTTCCAAGATAGGATCAAGCTTGTAAATACAACTTTGTTTGCTTACTATACCCTTCTCAGACAACAGTGAGGAAATTTCAGTTGCAAACCTTTGCTGCTGACAGTAGCCAATGATGGCCAGTTCAGCTTCTTCCAAATCCTTTGGTGTCAGAGAACTGCTCCTCAGTTTGACAGTGGCTTTTTCTCCTCCCACTGGACCAGTTTGTGGTCTAGAGGCCTTTCTCTGATGACAGCGCTCCCTCAGATAATTTTTTAGTCTCAGAAACCACGCCACTGACACCATAAGCTTTCTCCAGTCCGAAAAGTAACTGATGAGGTAATCAGTGGCATTCAGTGACTCATGAACAGTGGCATTCACACAGGCCTCCTTCCTGACCTCTGGATCATCCAACTCTACCTTGACATCATAATTACTTACTGGCCAATCTGCCTCAGACTTCCTGAGAAAACTGGGTCCCTCAAGCCAGCTTTGATTTTTCAGAAAGTCAGATACTTTCATCCCCCTGGATGCAGCATCAGCAGGATTATCTTTGGATCCAATGTGCCTCCATTGAGAGGGGTTAGAGATTTCTCTTATGGCTGAGATCCTGTTTGCAACGAATGTGTGAAACCGCTTGTCTTCATTACTGATATATCTCAAAACTGACGTACTATCCGTCCAAAACACAGACTTATCCAACTGGATTTGAAGCTCTGCCCTTAGCATAGCATCCACTCTGGCAGCTAGGACGGCAGCAGTCAATTCCAATCTTGGAATTGTTACAGCCTTTAAGGGTGTAACTCTGGCTTTGCCCAAAAGAAATGCAGCATGAACATTACCTCTGGTGTTCCTCAGTCTGATGTAACTTACTGTCCCATAGCCATCTTTGCTGGCATCTGCAAAGTGATGCAGTTGGCTGCCTAGGGGTTCACCAAAGCCTATTGGTTTTAAACAGCGTTCAGCCTTAAATGATGAGAGCAGCTTCACTTCCTGCAACCACATTTCCCACCGCTGCAAGATGTCTGTTGGTATGGTCTCATCCCAGCCACTTTTTCTCCTGCAGAGCTCTTGTTGCAACATCTTAGCAGACAGCGTTACTGGTGCCAGAAATCCCAGAGGATCATATACCGAGCTGGTTGTAGACAACATCCCCCGTCGAGTTAAAGATTGCTGTTTCACTTCCATCTTGAACTTGAATGAGTCTGACTCGACGCACCAGAGCAGACCTAAAGCTCTCTCGATGGGAAGTTTGTCTCTATCCAGATCAAGCTCTTTTATGTCCTTTGCCCACTGATCCTCAGCAATGGTCTGCAGTACTGAACGACTGTTGCTCACCCATTTCTCTAAAACAAATCCACCTCTCTTACAGAGAGCGCTGAGCTCTTGGACTCGTTGCATTGCTGCCTCTTCTGAGCTCAAACTCAGCAAACAGTCGTCCACATAAAAGTTCTGTTTAACAGCTAAAACAGTTTCTGCAGAAAAGTCAGCGCTATTGTCATCAGCAGTTTTCCTTAAGGCGTAACTAGCGCAGCTAGGTGAGGACACTGCCCCAAACATGTGCACTGTCATTCTGTACTCTGCTAGTTCTTTGCTGAGGTCTCCATCCGGCCACCAGAGAAAGCGCAGAAAGTCTCGGTCTTGTTCTGCAACCTTCACCTGATAAAACATGGCCTGGATATCACCCATACACGCCACAGGCTCCTGCCTGAAACGAGTGAGGACTCCAAGCAGTGAACTGGTAAGATTTGGCCCTTGCAACAGTTCATTATTCAATGACGTGCCTTGATATGTTGCTCCACCATCGAACACCACTCGAAGAGATCCTTTTCTGGGATGATAGACACCATGGTGAGGTATATACCACACCTTTCCTGGTCTGCCTTGTGACTGTTCCAGAGGAACCTTTTCTGCATATCCTCTTTTGATGACATCATTTAGAGAATTTGAATACTCCTTGTGAAACTCCGGGTTGTTCATAAACCTTTTCTTCAATCCAAGTATCCTTTGCTTTGCCACCTTAAAGCTATTGGGCAGGTGAACATCAGGCCTCTTAAAGGGCAACTTAAGGCAATATCTCTCTTCCTGTAGAGTTGCAGAGGATTCCATAATCTCCAAAAACCTCATGTCTTCTCTAGACATCTCTTTCTCCTCTGAAGGCCATTCATTAAAGTCATTCTTATACTGATTGTTCAGCATGACTTCCAAGTTTGACACTGAAATTCTATTTACTGCCACAGAGGAAGGCTTACTTTTATCAATGCCGCAATTTCCATTTAAAGGCCCATTGATGACCCAGCCCAACACTGTTCTTATAGCGTATGGACCACATCCATGACTGTTCACAACTTCCCATGGTTCCAATAACCTGGGAGCATTGGATCCTATTAATAGATCGACATTGGCCTCTATGGTAGGGACGTGAACCTTGGACAAATAAGGCCACCCTTCCAAATCAGCAGCAGTGACAATGTTGTCTGGAGTGACTGGCATCTCCTTCTGTGTGAAAATTTCAGGCAAGGGGTAAAAACTCTTTCCTGCAAGACCTGCAACCTCCATTCCAGACACAGCAAAGGTGGGAACAACCTTTTCTTGTCCCATTGTTTTCAAGAGAAACTGAGTTCTTTTTCCTGTGATGTTCAGTCGCTGCATAAGGTATTCAGAGCAAAATGTAGCTGTGCTACCAGGATCCAAAAACGCATATGTCTCAATAATTTCATTTCCTCCTGTGGACTTGACCTGCACTGGGACAATGGAGAGAATGCAGCGGTCATTTCCGGCCCCTGTACGTCCACATATCTGGGAAGAAGTTGATGAATCTACTTCAGGTGGCTCACTTCTTTGCTGTGATTCAGTATTGGCTTTTGGGATATGAAGTGCAGTGGGATGCTGTTTATCACAAACCTCACAGACCAAGCGCTTGTTACAATCACGGCTTATGTGTCCAACTCTTAAACATCCAAAACATATTCCTTTTTCTTTTAGGAATCTGATCTTTTCTCTGTGTTTTTTACGTAGGAACTGTTGACATTTCTCCAAGAGATGAGCACGTGAACAGCAAGAACAACACACAAGATCCTGTTTAGTTATGTTGTTTGTGTGAGCATTTTCTTCACAGGAGTTGCCAGGCATTACTGTAGTTGCAAAACTGCTTCCTCTCCCTTTGAATGTCCTTGTTTGCATTTTTAATTTGTTAAAGGGTTTTAAAGCCGTTACATTCTGAGGTACATGTGCTTCAATATTTCCAAAAATTGGATCAGAAAGAATCCTCACTTGCTTCTCCAAAAATGCAACAACATCAACAAAATGAGCCCTTTGATTGTATTTTTCCATTATATCATGCGCAACAGCTCTCCACCTTTCACGAAGTTTGTACGGCAGCTTATAAACAACTTTTCTCATGTTGCTTGCCATGTCCATTTCCTGCATATGAGGACACTCCTCCATCACATTGAGGCATCCACGTAGAAACAAAGCATAGGCTTGCAAAGATTTAACATCCTCTGACTTTATTGCTGGCCAGGCTAAAGCCTTCTCTATATATGCATTGGCGATCTTATATTCATTGCCAAAATGTTCCTGAAGCAGAGCTTTAGCCACAATAAAGCCACGTTCCGGGTCCATATGTTGACAGCTTTGCACTAGTTCCCGTGGTTGCCCTCTAGTGAACTGTTCCAGGTAGTACAAGCAGTCAGCCTTACCTGCTTTATCCTCCACCCCTTGCTCAAATGATTTTATGAAAGCTTGGTATTGAAATGGATCTCCCTCAAAGACAGGAATGTCTCGTGGTGGCAAAGATATCAGGCGTTGTTGGTTCACCAAAGAGGCTGTGATTTCGTTTTGTTTGCACATTATACCTACAATATCATCAAGTGAAGTCTGATCATTTTGTCCATGATTCATGTGTTGCCTCCTGGTTTGTGTTACCCAAGCAGTTGGTTCATCATGCTTCAAACCTTGTGATGTTTCCACAGACTTTGGATTGGGTTGTTTATTATGGTTTGTTTGCATGTCCATTGCGTGTTTGTTATTTTGTTGCATTGAGCAATCCATTCGCTGTTGTGGTTTACCAGCTGTAGGCTTATATTCCTGTGCCATTGGGTTGAGTGTTTGTTGTGCCAGCTTCCTTTTTTCCTTTTCAAAATAAGAGTTCATACCATCTGTTGGTGCCTGAGAGCGCCTTTGTCCATCCATAGCCTCCACAACTGCCAACACCGCATCAGATGCAGCAAGTTCAGTCTCCAACTCGAGCTGTTCCTTTTTCCTTTTTATTTTTTGCTCCTGTTCGTCCAGTGCGTGTCTTTCCTTTAAGGCGGCCATTCGAGCCATCACTGCAGCCTTTTCTGCTGCTGCTTTTATTTTTACAGAGGAAGTGGTGCTTGACCTGTGACTTGTGACACTTTTATTTGAATGTTTACCCACATTAGAAATACTGTCATTTGGATTTATATCATCATTTTTAGCATCCATATCACAATTATTTTCAGTTTCAGACACCTGGTTTTCATTACGTTTCACCCATGTTTCAACATCATCAATGAATTCATTATTGAACATCATTTTAGCCTTGAACCATGTTTCATGCCTTTCTTTTTCTTCCTGTGGCAACAAAATCATTAAAGAATCATGCAAACACCTTATTTCGTCACACAATTCAATAAACCCAAGAAGAGAATTTTGTACCTCAGACATCTTAAAACTTTGCATAGAACCCTGTATCATTTTCTTTAAAGCACTTGCTTTATTTAATTTAGCCTTTCTGCCATTTTGCAGCCGGTCGATCTTATCCGCGAGTCCTTTAACAGACAACTTGACCACTCGCTGACTTGTCCGCGTGTCGCTACCGCCGGCCACAGAGTCCGCATTACCAGCAGCATCTGGCACATCAACACCTGACGACGTGTCAACGTTAACCACTAAATCCTCCATTTAAAGTCCGATCGTCTACAATATGTCAATCAAAACCCAGTCAAAAGTTGTTCCACTTCAGCAACCAATGCATTGGAATTACGCCATTATGTGTGCACACTTTTTAGATTTAGATGGCCATCTATACTAGTGGTAGCGCTACCATACCTATTTCTGAAGATCTTCATCAAAAGCTGCGGCTGGTGAAGTCTTCTCGGCGCCCTCACCCGCGTCTCCACTCCCGGCGTCTCCTCACCTGGTTCCCCTCACCGGCGTCTCCACTCCCGGCGTCTCCTCACCTGGCTTCCCCTCACCGGCGTCTCCTCTCACCGCTGTCTCCAATCGGCAGGTGAGCTGGTGACATTCAGCTGATGCGCCGATTATCGCACAAAGCCTCCACCCTGGCTCTGTCTTCCTCGTGTCCACCATTTACCGCGACAAAAATCCAGTATATTGTTGTCAACCATTCAGACAACAGTTTTTGACTTGAATTGTAGAGGCTAAGCCAATGCTTTAAGCCACTGAGGCATTTCAACAGGAAACATTCTTGACGCGCTTACTTTCCACGACTGATGAATGAAAGTCCACTTGATTTTCAGTTGCGATGCACAAAATCCATTTATTTCGTATCTTAAACTTGAAGATCACACTTTAATCAAGCAAAACATGCGTCGAGCACAATAGCTGAATAGCGGTCAAAAACTGTTTTTCCTCTTCCGATTGGGAACACCTGCCTAGACACAAAGGTTCCTAGGTTATATAGGCAAGACCGCCAATTACCATCAGACTCACTACAAACAGTCAACATCACCATAATCTGCTCTTACATGGGCTTTTCAAGTTAAAATATTCTACAAGATTTTACCAACAAAGAAAATGCTAAAGATATGGAGAATAACTGAAGATAGTATGTGTAGATACTGTGGTGAAGAAGAGGAAGACACCTTGCATTTGTTTTGGTACTGTCCAGATGTCATGCTCTTTTGGCGTAAGGTGGCAGCTTGGCTGTCTGAGCAAGGACTTGACTTACCAATAACAATAATCAATATAATTTGGGGTTTGCATGAAGAAAAAAATATGTTGTTAAACATTATGGTGCTCCTTGGAAAATTTTTTATTTTCAAAAAAGAAAAATGTGTTACATTGGAACCATTCATCATGTTTCTAAAACATTATTAGTTAATGACAAAAAATCAGTTGCTGCCTGCCTTCTAAAACTTACTATTTAGCGATCTAAATCCATTATGTGACTCGTTAATGCTGCGGCTGAACGACAGTCTGCAACGCACACTTGGCGTCATTGGATTTCACACACGTGTAAAAGAAAAGCTAACTTTTATGCACAAGCTACGTTTGATACTTTTTCTCCATGTCTAAATGTTCACTCCTCGCAAGTCTAACTTACATTTTACAATGCAGGGACTGTAATTAGAGATATGCTAGTTATAAATACAGTAATCATTACAGTACTTTATTTAGGCAGAATAAGTTCGTTGTGGTTTCCAAGCTCATTAATGTTAACGTTAGCGGTCTTCCACTGATAGTGGCATTAGCTAGCTTTGTGGTTAGCTAGTCTATGATGAGCCATAATTTAGCAATGGATAACGTCATACTGCAAATTGTAAAACATACATTTTCAATATAACAGGCCAAGGAGAGATGATACGTCTCATTGCTATAACTGTCACGCTATTAAAGAAATACTTCAGTCACATTGTCAAAAGTTAAAAGGACAGTCAGTCAACTACACTGTAACAACGTAACGTAATTAGCTAAGATTCTTAAAGACATTCAACCAAGGAAGTGGAGTATCAAAAATACTTTCCCAAAAGTCTTGAAAATAATATGGAGAAACTGCAGTGTTTTTAAAGGATGAAAAGAAGCTGTACATATCAAAATTTACTTTTCTATGCCCCAACCATTTATAATTTTTAATAGCCGGACGGCAGACACCTAAGTTTGCATTTAAATTAAGTAGTTTTTTTTTCCAAGTTGAAGGGATTGCTGATAACAACTGCAGATACTGTAGTTTTGGACAAAAGTCTCCATATATCGAAATAAAGGATTCATAGTTACGAAGACTGTGGAGACTGTGGAGATGACAGTGGACTTTAGGAAGAGACCCACATCAACATCTCCTCTCACCATTCTAAACAGGACAGTTCCAACTGCAGACTCATTCAGGTTCCTCGGGTCCACAATTTCACGAGACCTGAAGTGGACCTCCCACATTGACTCCATTAGGAAGAAGGCCCAGCAGAGGTTGTTCTTTCTGCGTCAGCTCAGGAAGTTCAACCTGCCTCAGGAGCTGCTGACCATCTTCTACACAGCTATAGTCCAGTCTGTCCTGACCACATCCATCACTGTCTGGTTTGGATCCGCCACCAGGCAAGACAGGGACAGACTGCAGAGAACAGTCAGGTCTGCAGAGAGGATCATTGGTACCGATCTTCCCTCCATTCAGGACCTGTACCGGTCCAGGGTCAGGAAGCGGGCCAGAAAAATCACCACAGACCCCTCACACCCTGGCCACAATCTGTTCAGACTCCTCCCCTCAGGTCGGCGTTACAGAGCGGTGTACGCCAAAACCACCCGACACAAGGACAGTTTCTTCCCCTGGGCTGTCGCTCTGTTGAACTCTGAGTAGTCACAGAGTGTGAGTCCATACACATGATCAATAAACTATTTTTGTATATACTCACTGTACAATAACCCCAGTTTGGTGTATATATTATCCTGTTTTTATGTGTACAATTTGAAGATTTATTTTATTTTTATCTTATTTATCTTATTTTTTATTTTTTTTTTATTTTTATCTTATTTATGATGCTTGAGTACTAGAGAGGAAGGTGCCGGAGTCAAATTCCTTGTATGTGTCATACTTGGCCAATAAAGCTGATTCTGATTCTGATTCTGATTCTGAAGTTCTCCTTTATCATTCAATATATCACTTACAAAAAGTACATTGTTATCTAAAAATGGCTGCCAATATACAGGTTCTTTGTCTATGCAAATATTGGAGTTAAGCCACAATAACTGCTGTTTAATCTCCAATATATCATTTGGCATAGAAAACTGAAAGCAAAACCACATAGACAAAGAGTTTCTGAAAAAAGGGGAGAGATTAGGAAAAAACTGGTTCAAGCCTACTTTTGATTTCTGGCCTAGTTGGAAAAAATGATATAATTTACCTATTGATGTGCCACATTGAGCTATAAATAATTTAGATGAAAACCAGTGTTGGTTATTATATAATCGTTGGATCCAAGCACCTTTTAAGGCTATATCAAGTGTCGCAAGATTCTTCAGCCCTAAACCTCCATTGTCACGTGTATTGTACACATATGTGCGTTTTATTTTATCAGTTTTACCATTCCACATAAAACTGAATATTACTTTTTCATATGTTTTTATAAACATTGTATCAGGTGAAGGTAAGGCTTGCAGTAAGTATGTAAATTGTGAAAGTATTAATGAGTTAATTACTGTTACTTTTCCAAATATCGAGAGATATTTACCTCTCCAGGCCTGAGAATTTTATTCATTTTCTGAAGTTTTAGCTCAAAATTGATCTGTACAAGGAGCTTTTTATCTACAGGTATATGTATTCCTAAAAGATTAACAGGGCCATCAGAACATTTAATAGGCACCTTACAGGAAATTTGATCTAAACCTTTCAACGATCCAATTCTAAGAATAGAGCATTTGTCATAATTTGGCTTTAATCCAGAAAGTAAAGCAAAGGAATCCAGTTCTGCAATAAGGGAGTTTAATGACAGAACATCTGGTTTTAAAAAAAAGGAAGCATCATCTGCGTAAAAGGAAGACTTTGATTCTAACCCATTTATGTCTAATCCTTTAATAGCTTTATTATTTCTTATTCTAATGGCCAGCATTTCAATCGAAAGATTAAACAGATACGCTGAAAGGGGGCAGCCTTGCCTCACTCCTTTGGATAGGGTAATTGTATCAGAAATGTGCCCATTGTTAATTATTTTACTACAAGGATTTTGATACAACACATGAGTCCATTTAATAAAACTCTCACCAAAATTATAAATATTTAGACATTGATATATAAAATTCCAATTTATTGTATCAAATGCCTTCTCAAAGTCAGCTATAAATATCAGGCCGGGCAAATTTTCTTTATCATAATAATCCATTATTTCAAGGAGGCGTCTGATGTTATCGCCTATGAAGCGTTTTTTAAAAAAACAGTTTGATCTGAATGTATTAAGTCCTGAATTACTTTTTTTAGTCTAAGTGCTAAACATTTGGCCAAAATACGAGTATCACAACATAAGAGTGTTAGAGGTCTCCAATTTTTTAACTTCACAGGGTCTTTTTCCTGGCCCTCTGCATCATGTTTCAAAAGTAATGAAATTAAACCTTCTTTCTGAGAATTTGATTGACAACCAATCTCAAAAGAGAAATTGTAGCATGCCAGCAAAGGAACTTTGATTTCTATAAAGAATGTTTTGTATACCTCCACCGGTATTCCATCTAGACCTGGTGCTTTCCCATTTTCAAAGGAACAAATGGCATCATATAACTCTTCCTCAGTAATAAGACCTTCACATAGTTTTTGTTGAGCACTGGTAAGTTCAGGGTTGGGAAAACATTTCCATATGCTCAGCTAATGTAAGATGAGATGAATGAGGTGTGTCTTCATTAAAAATCCCATTATAATACTCCATCAATGTTTTTAGAATGCCATTAGTTGAAATAACATTCGTTCCATCATCTTTCAAAATTTTTGATATATTCTTTCTGGGATAATTTCTATTTTGAAGTTGCAAAAAACACTTATTACATTTTTCACCCTGTTCCATCCATTTAGCTTTACTTCTATATATAATTCCTTTGATTTTATTCTGATAGAATCTCTCTAATTCTTTTTCTTTATCGTCTAATATTTGGAGATCTTGTTCAATGCAATCAGATCTATTTGCATCCAAGCGATTTTTAATGTTTAGCACCTCATTTAATAGAATTCTTTCTCTGTTACAGGTTTGTTTATGCTTCCATGAGGAGAATTTTATAGCATGGCCTCGAAAAGCACATTTAAATGCATCCCATACATTGTGTGGATTTGCTGAGCCAGTGTTAAAAAGAAAAAAATCTGAGATAAATTGCTTCGTTTTAACAATGAAATTTCCATCTTCTAACAATGATTGATTAAATTTCCAATAGCCTTTACCCCTGTCAATGTCAGCAAACTTAAATTTTAATATAATAAGATGATGATCAGATCTAAATCTTTCAGCAATTGTTACTTGAGTAACTTTTGCTATAAGAGAGAAAGAAATCAAGAAAAAATCTATTCTACTTGCAGAAACATTCCGCCGCCAAGTATATCTAATTAAATCCGGATTTTTTAATCTCCAAACATCAATAAGATCCATTGCAGACATCATAGACGTAAGAGCATGTCTTTTCTGTCCATGACAGTCCCTGGCCTCTCCGGCCCTGTCTTTGGAGGGCTGGAGGGCAATATTATAATCTCCAGCTTGAATTACAGGAATATCATAATTTCGAATCATGTTATAAACAGTATCAAAGAAAGTTGGATCATTATCATTTGGAGCATAAATATTGAGCAAACAGAAACGTCTACTTTCAATTTCAACATCTAAAATGATTATACGACCATCCATATCCCGTTCTATTTTATGCACACAAGTTTCAAGATGCTCTCTAAACAATATCAACACTCCTTTCTGGTTTCTTGCTCCATGATTAAAGTAAATAGACCCCTTCCATTCTCGCCTCCATTTTTCTTCAACATCCTGAGTAGAATGGCATTCTTGTAAACAAATTATATCCAAGTCCTTTTTTTCAGCTAACCAAGTAAATATTTCAGTTCTTTTCATATCATTAGCCAGTCCATTACAATTATAACTGGCAATACATAGGGATTCAGGACTCATAATGCTTTAACTCATTAAATAACTTTCCTGCCAATGGGAGTTTATTAATCTTAGTGGCCTTATTCTGAAAGCAAAATGTTATGTATGCAGAAACACACAAAAAACAAAACAAAAAAAACAACAAAAAGAAATTAAAAGGAACATACCATATAATTGACATATTAAAAGACCACAAAGTAGGCTATGTCAGTGGCAACAACAACAGAACTTATTCTAGGGAGATCAATTCAAATTCATTTTGATTCATCTTAATTATCATCATCATCACTCGGCTCCAATAAAAAGAGCCATGGTGTGATTGTTATGTCTTTGTATAATTCGCCGTCGATATATAGTTTATCAGCAACAAGTCTTACCCTGCCCTTTTCTTTTTTGTCCTTTTTCTCTTCTTTGAATATGGGAAGTAGTGCTTTACGTCTGTCCACAATCTCCACAGGGTACTGCTGGTTAATGCCAAAGTTTTTTCCCTTAAGCTTTGGCCCTAGTCCGAAGACCATCTCTCTGTACGTTTACTGCTCGAAGCAGGCGATGATGGCTCTTGGTTTGGCCTGCTCCTTCGCCGCAACGTTCGAATAGGATCTTTTCTTGGGTCTTGCCGGGCCGAGTCTATGCACTCTGAGGAAAGTAATCCGCTGAACAATCTCCTCTTTGATACCCAGCTCGTTGGTAAAAAAGGCTTTGAGAACATCGCTCACATTCTCATCCTTCTTCTCGGGGATACCGCTGAATATCAAGTTGTCTCTCATTGAGCGCGCGGTCATCTCCAGCATTTTCTCCTTCAGTTTGATGTTTTCCCTGGTAACATCTCTGACAGACCTCTGCACCTTCTTAACTTTTTCTTTCACAGACTCCAGATCCTTGCGTGTCTGCTCCAGTGATATCCCATTTGCAACCACAGTCTCTTTTAAATCTTTGATATCGTCCGACATTGAGTCCAACTTGTCAAGTTTCTTTAATTTCTCATTTATATCGCACAAGATTCCTTCCATATCGGGCGTAAGTGAAAAAGAATTATCCGGACTGCTGTCTAATTCCAAGTTAAGACGTTTGTTTGGGGGCTCAAATCTTTTTTTCTTTGAAACTCCCGGCGTCTTTGTTGCGTCGGTCGCCATCAATCAAAGGAAACAAACAGATCAAAAGTATACCACTGGAGCGTAACGCCAACTTAACTTTGGCCCATTCAAAATCAAAAATGTTTCTTAATTGAATTCTACCTTCAATCCGCGAAAAATACATATAATTCTCCCGTATTTTAATAAAGTTTGCCACCCGACATCACCTGCTGCTCACTTACTCGCGCATGCGCACACACATCAAAATCCTTTATCGGTCGGGCTCTAGCAGGGAGTGTCGTCTTGTTGGTGGTGTCTGCGTTGCTCCTCTCAAAGTGAGCGTAGAAGTTGTTAAGCTCGTTCAGGAAGGAGATGTCCATGGCTGAGGGGGTGGGGTGATGGCCTGGATGCCTTGCCACATGCGTCTGGGGTCTAAGTTGGAGAAGTGACCCTCTATCCTCAGCTTGTAGCAGTGCTTGGCCTTTTTGATGCCCCTCCTCAGGTTTGCCCTGGATGTGCTGTAGGCCTGTGCGTCCCCTGATCTGAAGGCAGTGTTACGGCCTTCAGCAGGAGCCGCACCATCTTGTTCATCCATGGCTTCTGGTTGGGGTACGTGGTGATCTACTTCTCTGTCATGACGTCATCGATGATGGTGGTGATGTAGTCCATAACAGAGGAGGCATAATTGTCAATGTCCAAGTGTGAGCCACAGGTGGCCTGAGAAGCAAACATACTCCAGTCCGTGTGTTGAAACCTGTCCTGGAGTACAGAGTCTGTCCCTGCTGGTCACACCTTGATGGTCCTCACTGATGGCCTGACACGGTTGATGAGGGGTGAACATTTGGGGGTGAGGAACAAAGAAAGGTGATCTGACTGTCCGATGTGGGGGAGGGGGGTCGCGGTGTAAGCACCAGCCATGTTTGTTTAAACATGGTCCAAAATCTTGTTTCCTCTGGCGTGGCAGGAAACATGCTAGTGGAATTGGGGAGCACAGTCTTTAAGTTTGAGTGATTTAAATCACCCGCAACAATAAAAGCAGCCTCCAGGTGATCAATCTGTTGTTAACTAATGGCCGCATAAAGTTCGTTCATTGCGAGCTTAGCATTAGCATCCGATGGAACATAAGCAGCAGTGATGATGGTGGATGTGAATTCCCGTGGTAGATAGAAAGGTCTACACTTAACCATGAGAAACTCCAGGTCAGCTGAGCAGTGGCTTCCAAGAGTAACAGACTCCGTACACTAGTGCTGGGCGATTTGGCTGAAAAATGTATCTCGATATAAGTGTTTCATATCAGTCGATATCGATAATTATTGATTCATTTTTTTAACCTTTTCTTCCCAGACTTCTCAACTGTGCTGAGGGGGAGCATGTCCTTCTCTAAATGATACGCCACTGCATCCGTTATTTCTTTATATCGCTTTGATGTTTTGTCGTATGGCTCTGCTGCCGTGTACCTCTAGATCAGATGTTGAGCTAGACTTTTTCGTTGTCTGTCATTTTGACTGACAGGTCATGAATATCCCATCATAACCCATTTTTACCCGTCACTTTAATGTTTTTAAAATGATAACAATGACTTATTCAATAGCATTTAATTTTCATTCATTTTTAATTAATATAGCGGTGGAAAAAAAGATTCGGCTCATATAACCGGCCATCAAAGACGACTCAAGAATCATGAATCTAGAGTCTATTTAACCGGCTCAGTTGAGTCCTACCACGTTTGATTGATATATAATAAATAAACTGCTCCATTCAAACATCTCACATCTCACTTGGCAGAGAAACAAAACATACTACCTGACTTGACCACTAGCAAACTAAGGCACTCAGACACTCACTCACTTAGCACAATACGCAGAGAAACTAAACTTAACTGACACATAACTGCTGCTCATAGATCCCTGCTTAACCGAGTCAGCAGCCACTCACTCGGCCGGCAGATAAACAAAACTTAACCGACTCTTAACCGACTCTTACACTACTAATCAAGAGAGACGAGCCAATTAATATGTTCACTCGGTCTGACTCTTGTCTGACTTAAAATAACTAAAATATTGCCAAACTGGTGACGTGACCTTTCCTTTTTTATCTACAATTTCCTCTCACGCTGTCGCACTCATATTCTCCTTTCACTCCACACTGTTCTTTGTTGTTGTTGTTGCTGATGCCACCAACCTGGCTTAGCTGGGCCGTGATAGGTCGAGAGGCTAAAGCCCTTCCTCTGCCTACATCCCCCAGAATGACTTGCAGTTCTGGCTCAGGGTTTTCTTTCTATTTTTCTCTAACTAGTGAAATTATCGAACACTCTATAGAACGTAGTTTCTATTGATACCGATCACGTGTGTATCGCGATAGATATCGTTATCGTTTTATCGCCCAGCCCTACCGTACACCAAGCTTTGTTGACATAAATGCACAAACCTCCGCCACTGGTCTTGCTGGAGTCATCAGCTGATCTATCCGCCCGGTGTGTGTAGTGGGCGGATGAATTTGTGTCTACTTCAGGTAGTATGTAAAAACATTAAAGGAATAAACTCAATATTTTGACTGTCACACATTTGAGGTCATGTACACCACTTTGAGATGAAACGTCATCTTGAGATTTTAGATTCTGAGGTTATTGCACCAAATCTAAGGACTATAATAAATATATTGTTGATTCCAGACTTGGAACACAATTTAAAATATAACCCTGTGTTGAGTAGATGAGATCCTTTATAACGTACCATTCACTCAGAACAGTTTTTAAGGAACATGTCAGACTGTTAAACTCTTTTTCTTGTTTTTGTAGGAAATCAAGACTCTCCTGTGTCCAGCTGTGTCCATGGAGACTGATCAGTCTAAGAGTCGACCTGTTGACTTGAAACATGGACAGAAGTCAGCTGATCAGAGGTAAGAAAACTGAAGGTACATAAAGTATCACACACATTTTAGCATCAGGTCTGAACTGAGACCACAGTGCACTCAACACTACAACCAGAATAATACCTTATAGTACTATCTGGTGTTGATCTAACTGGAAGTCTTAATGTGTCCTTAATCTGGACATCACCTTCATCCATTCATCCATTTTTGTGCACTCATGAGACCAAAGCTAACGAAGGTATTCCATGGTAATATCTCTGGTTATAAAGTAAAACCTTTAAAATCTTCACTAATGTTGCTCAATGAGAAAGAAAGACAAGATATAAATGATATGTTTTCAAGATCTATGTCTAATTTCACATAGTTGGATGTAAAAACTTCAATTAGAGGAAATAGCACCAAGCAGTGGTGGATCCACAGGAAGAAGGCTCCATGTTGTTTAGTAATACCCTAGATACAAGTCAGACCACTCCTCTCTGCACTGAACAACAACTTTGTTTGGGTTTTAATTTTGACCAAGGACTCGTCCACATATCTGAACCAGGAGTTGTTCCTTTCAAGGAGCTCAATGATCTGCTTTCCATCCTCTCTGTGGATAGAAAGGCCTCAATAGTGACATTATAGAAAACATGACACAGCCGAGCCTTGGCTTGTAAAAACCTTGATTATATAGAAATATGTGGTAGCTAAGTCAAGAAGGACACATGTATGGTTGGAGTGATGTCAACTGTAGAAAATGTTGTCTTCTTCTTGGAGAGAATTCTAAATTAAATTTTATTTAACTAAATGAGTCAAAGATGAGTCTTGAGGACATATTATATCCTGTGTTTGTAGGAGGATCCATCAACAGAAACGGGATTCTCCTGAATACAGCTGTGTGTCCATGAAGAGTGATCAGTCCAGAGGTGAACCTCTTAACTTCAAACATGGACAACAGTCTGATGATCCAGGGTAAGAAAGAATGAGTTTTCTGTTTTCTGTGCCACTTTCTTTTCTCTGGCACAGAGCTCTTGCCCTCTAATTTCCTATCTACTACTAGTCATACAATTCTGTGCTATTACTATGTAGAATGTTTACTGCTGTGTCTTCCCCCCTCTTCTTGTGAGTATCTCTGGCCTGGAGTGGTGTGTTTCCCGTAGAGCTCTATACTACATCTGTTGTCGTGGTCTCATCAACCTGCCCAGTCTTCATGGAATCCTGCAGTTATTCCCTCCTACCTGAATGAACAATTCTCCAACCTGCCTATGATTCCTCTTACATTTTCAAACTGTCATGTAACATCATCAGTTTGTATCATAAGATTCCACATTTACGCTTTAGTCAGATATGTGTAATCAGACCACATTCAGTAATCAGAGCAGTGTTTGTTGTTCTCATCTTGTGTTTGTGGCATCAATAAAATGATGATCATCACCAAAGTGTGTTTGTTAAAGAAGTTAGTTTGAATCAAAGATGTTTCTCCACAGACTTCAGCAGCAGATCTCAGTGGTTTCCAGTGATCATCATCACAAAGACCTGGACTCCATATTCATGGTGAGTAAATGTTCAATCACAGCTACTACTGCTAACCTCAACAACCACAAACTAGCATTCTGGTTGGAGAAGTCTTCATGTTGAATGCTGTCAACAAGCAGCCTTTCAGATCAACATGATTGTGTTCTGATCATTTAAGTTGGATTATTATTCTGTTCCAGCTGCTGGAGGAGAACATGATCAGTTTTATGAAGAACGAGCTGAAGAAGATCCAGAAGGTTCTGAGTCCAGATTACTCAGAATGCTTAGAGAGTCAGAGGGAGGATGAGGAGGTGTTGGAGGGTGAGGATGAAGAGCAGAAGAGGAACAGCAGAGATTTATTTGTGAAGATCACAGTGAACTTCCTGAGGAGAATGAGGCAGGGGGAGCTGGCTGACTGTCTGCAGAGCAGTAAGATGATTTAACAGCTTTAACTTGATGGAAAGAGGAAATGGAGGAAACATGGGAGAAGTTTCTATTTCTAGACTCTGATGTTTATATGATGAAAACATCTGAATCACATCTATGAATTCTTCTGGACTGAAAACAGTCACATGTGAATGTTATTAAAATGAATGAGTTCACTGATTCATTATATTTCTTGTTCATTCAGGAACTCCTGCTGCAGAGTGTGGACGTAAAGTTAAATCTACTCTGAAGGAGAAGTTCCAGTGTGTGTTTGAGGGGATTGCTAAAGCAGGAAACTCAACTCTTCTGAATGAGATCTACACAGAGCTCTACATCACAGAGGGAGGGACTGCAGAGGTCAATGATGAACATGAGGTCAGACAGATTGAAACAGCATCCAGGAAACCACACAGACCAGAAACAAGCATCAGACAAGAAGACCTCTTTAAAGCCTCACCTGGAAGACATGGACCAATCAGAAGAGTGATGACAAAGGGAGTGGCTGGCATTGGGAAAACAGTCTTAACACAGAAGTTCACTCTGGACTGGGCTGAAGACAAAGCCAACCAGGACATCCTCTTCATATTTCCATTGACTTTCAGAGAGCTGAATGTGTTGAAAGAGAGAAAGTTCAGCTTGGTGGAACTTGTTCATCACTTCTTTACTGAAACCAAAGAAGCAGGAATCTGCAGCTTTGAAGAGTTCCAGGTTGTGTTCATCTTTGACGGTCTGGATGAGTGTCGACTTCCTCTGGACTTCCACAGCACTGAGATCCTGACTGATGTTACAGAGTCCACCTCAGTGGATGTGCTGCTGACAAACCTCATCAGGGGGAAACTGCTTCCCTCTGCTCGCCTCTGGATAACCACACGACCTGCAGCAGCCAATCAGATCCCTCCTTACTGTGTTGACATGGTGACAGAGGTCAGAGGGTTCACTGACCCCCAGAAGAAGAAGTACTTCAGGAAGAGATTCAGAGATAAGGAGCAGGCCAGCAGGATCATCTCCCACATCAAGACATCACGAAGCCTCCACATCATGTGTCACATCCCAGTCTTCTGCTGGATCACTGCTACAGTTCTGGAGGATGTGTTGGAAACCAGAGAGGGAGGAGAGCTGCCCAAGACCCTGACTGAGATGTACATCCACTTCCTGGTGGTTCAGACCAAAGTGAAGAAGGTCAAGTATGATGGAGGAGCTGAGACAGATCCACACTGGAGTCCAGAGAGCAGGAAGATGATTAAGTCTCTGGGAAAACTGGCTTTTGATCAGCTGCTGAAAGGAAACCTGATCTTCTATGAATCAGACCTGACAGAGTGTGGCATCGATATCAGAGCAGCCTCAGTGTACTCAGGAGTGTTCACACAGATCTTTAAAGAGGAGAGAGGACTGTACCAGGACAAGGTGTTCTGCTTCATCCATCTGAGCGTTCAGGAGTTTCTGGCTGCTCTTCATGTCCATCTGACCTTCATCAACTCTGATGTCAACCTGATGGAAGAACAACAAACAACATCTCTGAAGTCTAAAATCTTTAGAGACAAACCTGAACTAACACGTCTCCATCAGAGTGCTGTGGACAAGGCCTTACAGAGTCCAAATGGACACCTGGACTTGTTCCTCCGCTTCCTCCTGGGTCTTTCACTGCAGACCAATCAGACTCTCCTACGAGGCCTGCTGACACAGACAGGAAATAGCTCACTGACCAATCAGAAAACAGTCCAGTACATTAAGGAGAAGATCAGTGAGAATCTGTCTGCAGAGAGAAGCATCAATCTGTTCCACTGTCTGAATGAACTGAATGATGGTTCTCTAGTGGAGGAGATCCAACAGTCCCTGAGATCAGGAAGTCTCTCCACAGATGAACTGTCTCCTGCTCAGTGGTCAGCTCTGGTCTTCATCTTACTGTCATCAGAAGAAGATCTGGATGTGTTTGACCTGAAGAAATACTCTGCTTCAGAGGAGGCTCTTCTGAGGCTGCTGCCAGTGGTCAAAGCCTCCAACAAAGCTCTGTAGGTGGATTTAGGAACTATTTGGAACATGATTAATTTAGTAAATGACAAATAAAACATTTGATGTTGATTCTTCTTCAGGCTGAGCAGTTGTAACCTCTCAGAGAGAAGCTGTGAAGCTCTGTCATCAGTTCTCAGCTCCCAGTCCTCCAGTCTGAGAGAGCTGGACCTGAGTAACAACAACCTGCAGGATTCAGGAGTGAAGCTGCTGTCTGCTGGACTGGAGAGTCCTCACTGTAAACTGGAAACTCTCAGGTCAGGATACAGCTGGTTGTTGATTAGTTAAATCGTGATTTAGGTTCATGTTGGTGCAGAAGTTCAACATCTGGAGGATTTTCCTTCTTCTTCTTGAGTTTCTGATATTTTTCTATCTCCAGTCTGTCAGGTTGTCTGATCACAGAGGAAGGCTGTTCTTCTCTGGCCTCAGCTCTGAGCTCCAACCCCTCCCATCTGAGAGAGCTGGACCTGAGTAACAACAACCTGCAGGATTCAGGGGTGAAGCTGCTGTCTTCTGGACTGGAGAGTCCTCACTGTAAACTGGAAACTCTCAGGTTGGTATTAAGATACTGATTCATAAATTTCATTTCAAATGTTGGTTATTTGGATGGTATTAATACATAAAACCTATTAAACATGGATTTAGGTTACTACTTCATTATTTGGATTCCACAGATCTAGTATGAAGTTATTGTAGATCTGAATCTGAAAGAACTGAGGGTTGGAGACTGTTCCAGATATTGTTCTTCCAGGTGATTCAGGTTAGCTAGCATAGATGCTATCTCACTGAAGGAAAACTCTTCAAGGATCAGATGAAGTTAGAACAGTACAGTGACTGTTTACAGGCTGCAACAGTCTGAACACTGCTCACAGCTGTGGACTATGAACGCACCATGATTGATGTCAGGTTGGTTAGTACAGCGTGTGGTTCCTTCATAAGAACACTCACATAATATCACTGAAATTAATGTGGAAAGAGGGATATTGATAGAAACAATGACAACACTGAGACAGAGTCGGTTTGTTGATCAGAAATCAAAGTTAAAGACTTAAAGTGTTAAGTCTAGTTAAAACCTACTTTCAGCTTTGGTTGAATTATATATAACTTGATACAAAATGTATTGAACAGAAGACAAACTGAATCAAATCAGTTTTTGTGTGATCAGTGTTTACAGCACTTGTGCTCAGTTTCTCAGTAACTTATCAAGTTGGTTGCTTTAGCATCTTAGAGAACGTTTCCACTGTTCTTCTGTGGATTCTGTCTGTCTCAGTGTCTTCTGACTCTTCATGTTATCCAGACTGACTCCAGGACTCCTAGTTTTTGTTGTTGTTGAAGATACTTCTTTATGACTCTGAATGTTTAGGCTCTCTTTCTGGCTGTGTACGTTTAATGTTTCAGGCTGAGCAACAACAACCTGCAGGATTCAGGAGTGAAGCTGCTGTCTGCTGGACTGGAGAGTCCTCACTGTAAACTGGAAACTCTCAGGTCAGGATACAGCTGGTTGTTGATCAGTTAAATCCTGATTTAGGTTCATGTTGGTGCAGAAGTTCAACATCTGGAGGATTTTCCTTCTTCTTCTTGAGTTTCTGATATTTTTCTATCTCCAGTCTGTCAGGTTGTCTGATCACAGAGGAAGGCTGTTCTTCTCTGGCCTCAGCTCTGAGCTCCAACCCCTCCCATCTGAGAGAGCTGGACCTGAGCTACAACCATCCAGGAGACAAGGGAGTGAAGCTGCTGTCTGCTGGACTGGAGGATCCACTCTGGAGACTGGACACTCTCAGGTATGGACAGACAACAGGAGCTTGTCCAATATCTAAATTCTTTGGAGTCACAGTAAATCTCAGAGGATGAACCCTCCTCTATCAGCTGGTTTACAGTTTTAGGTTTTAGTGAAATATATCAACAACTGTTGATGGATGGATTGTTGGTGTAAAGTGTAGAGAGAATAATCTTCTGTGACTGTGATTCTTCAGAGAATTTTAATATGTCCAAGACTTTGGATTCAACTTTTGTTTCTTTTAAAAGACACTTTCAACTTAAGTATTCTACATTTAAGGCAGAAAGAATGAGCAGATTTATAAACAGTGATAAAATGACATGTTACAAATAAGCTGCTGCTGAAATCCTTTATTGGTTCCTTTATTCTCTGGTAACCTCAAAGATTTATCTCAGGGTTAACTTTCAAATACAGTCTTTTCTGATATGGACTAAGCACTTTACATCATTAGATCCTCTATCTGGAATATGTAAATGAACACAATCAACTGAATGTGGAGGTTAGACTGATCTGTGAACAGTCTGAAAACTGTTTAGTTGTTGATGTGTGAATGTTGGTCAAACTGTTGATGTCAGACAGTGAAACATCAGAGACAGTCTATACTGATGAGTTTCAGTCTGTTTTTGTGTCTCACTGATAAACTGATGAACTCTGCTTCATGTTGAACAGCAGTTAGGACTCATGTTGGATAGAAAATCATTCTGACTGTGTTTCTTCCTCCAGGATGGACCATGGTGGAGAGCAGTGGTTAAAACCTGGTCTGAGGAAGTGTAAGTTTGACTAATGATGATAAAACATCAAAGTGTCAGTTTGTGCTGGACTTCTGGTTATGGCGCTGCGCTAGGTGGAAGCGTGACAGAGCTCTCCCGTGTAAAGTTTGGAGAATAACAGTCGGGTAGTCGTAAGAAATTGTGTACAGCTTTAGTGAACAGCCACTTCAGTGTCTGAAACCGCATTAATATGAACCTTATACCTGTGTAAAGAATACTCATTGAGATATGAAACGTAACCAGTTAGTGTGAGTAGTTATTTATTAGTATTTATTATCACTCTGTTTGTTTAATACAGTACAACAATAAACAAAGCTTTGCACAGTAGCAGAATGTTTACAGCATTAACAAGAAAAAAAATGGCTACAACTGCAAGTTACTTGGTGGAAGCATCAAAGAATGTCGTCTGTTTTTAAGGTGGTAAATCAGTCTATCACTCTGTTGTGACTCAGATGCTGAAGCTCGGCTTTTTCAGTTGACATGACTGCAAGACTGTCTCCCCTCTCACTCACTGTGCTCCTCTGCCCTGACTCCTACAGGCCAATAAGGCTGGTGGAGTGATTATTATTAGTGTAATTATTATTATTATTATTATCTGCTGATGATAATCATACGTGAATGAGCTCAGCTCCTGTTTCACGGTGTGCATCCATGCGTAAAGTGAGAAACACAGCTGATGCTCCAGAAGGAAGTCACCCCAAAGATATGGTAAAGAGAGTCACACTGAACTCTAGAAACAACCAGGACCTTCACAGGGGATTTCAGACTAACTAGCTATAGCTAGCTAGCTAAGTAGCAGCGTTCTTTTACAGCTGGAATGTAACTTTTGACCCCAAACAACAAAGGTAAGACGTGAGCAGAGATTGTCTGTAGTGTGTAAGCCAGGTTTTTATTTGTCAAACATGGAGCATTTCATTAATTACATGGGACTTTCTGCTGTTAGCTGGAGGCTGGAGCTAACTAACTGTTACTACCAGCAGTGATGAATACTTACTTTAATGAAAAACTTTCTTATATCCATCCATCCATTCATGTTCTTCTCCTAACGGTGTTCTGTTGGGCTCTGTGTGGCTGCGGGTACCGAGCCTCAAGCAAGGTCTCAGGGAAACGTGGACTGGATTATCAGTCATGAGGTTGTTCTGAACAAGTGGAATGGATTGATAACAAGGTACCAAAGGGGCTCTCTCTACCGTACACTACGAAGTGAAGGGAAACTGACAGAGATATGATCACATTTAAGTCCTTAATGACAGGTTATATGATTATTTATTTAAACTGATATGCTGGACGTTTTATATTGAATATGTTGGCATTTTTTTGTAAAATAAATTAATAAATTAATAAAATAAAATAATTAAAACAACACCAAACTATTTAGAGGGGCTTAAGAATATTTCAGGAGGGCTTCAGCCCCCCTAAAACAGGCCTAACGACGCCACTGATTGAAGCTCTTCCATTGGGTTCATGATTGTAAATCTGTCATGAACCTCATCACACGTCACTGGTGTACACCAAGCTGAGCCACCTGCTCTGTTCTTTAAAATCCTCAGATGGATCCTCTTCTTCTATCTGTTCCTGAGCCTATGCTCTTTGTTATTTATGTTGGTAGATTTGTTTGTTTGGGTCGTGGTTCATAAAAGGACTAGGCTAATGATTGAAATATTAGTTGTTGATAGTCACTGAGTGGTGAGATAAACGGGGTTGTGCAGTGGCAGCGTGGAGGGGGGTGACTCCAGGACGCTGGAAGTCACTGTTAAGCCTTCTCGAGGTGTCGTGGGCCTAACTTAACCAAACATGGGTGAAGGGAGGTGCCCACTTGAAAACCCCAATGACATGCTGCATACTGCTGTTGACTAGGCCAGGTATCTGATGTCTAGATTGTTGGTTGGTAGTGATATTTCTTTGTTTGTGGAACCAACATTAAAATATGATATTAACAGGAATAAATAATTCATTAAGATGCAATAGTTAAATAAGTTAAAATATTTTCATGTAATTCATCAAGGTCTAAAATGTTAACCAACAGTAATTTAATGCAGACAATTAAAAGTCTCTATTTACAGTTAGTGCCTCTTTCAGACACTAGGGGCAGCACTGAAGTGATGCTGCACAGAAAAGACGTAGAAGAAGAAAGCAGAGAAGACAAACGGACATTAGCGAGTAAATATTTGATAAAAAGTTGATCTAGGACCTGTAAAACAACACCTAACTGGTCGGGGATTGATGAAGAGCATATTAAAAATAAGCCACAGCGGTTTTGGTGAGTTTGACCTCATTTTATTGTGCTTTTGTTTCCGTTTTGAGCGCTAGCGGAGAGCTAAAGTTAATGAACATAAACTGTTAGCTAGTTAATATTATCCGGTTTATTAAGGAATTATTGTTGTGAATGTAACCAGAGAGTGAATGTATATTGTGTCAGAGGAAAAGTGTTGAATTATTTAGTGTCAAAGACGGAGCTGTAAGTTCAAAGGCACCGCTCCGCCGCCATTTTGTGCCTGAAAGAATGACGTAGCGGTAACTAGAGCTGCAACAACGAATCGTTAAAATCCGATTATTAAAAGAGTTGGCAACGAATTTCATTATCGATTCGTTGTGTCGCACCATTATTATGCCACGGAGATGTTTGTTGTATAAAAAAAAAGTTGAGTTGAGCGGAGCGGACGTAGAGGAAAGACCATCGGAGAGACCCTAACGTTGTTCTGAAACATGGCGGAGGTGGAGAAATCAGTACAACCAAGTCATCCACGCATGCGCGCAGATAGCGCTGAGGACGGGGGGGATTCATAGTGACCCCGATCCGTCCCCCCATTCAGGGGCGTCGCATCCGTGGTGGATGTGGGTGTTTTCCCGGTGAGAGGGTTCAAACCCAAACCTTTTCTACAGTTTCTGAGCAGTTCCGCTCAAACGCCTCACTACAGTCGCTCAGTTTCTCAGGCCGCTCTGTGTCTGCGCTCGCTGCCGCTGACTCCTCCCCCCTCCCTCCCGTTGCTGCTTCAAACTGACACCGGCTGATGATTGGCTGTTCTCGTCTTAAGTCCCGCCTCTCTTGCTGTATTAGATTTATTGTTCAGCTCGTGCCGAGGAGGCGGGAACTAGCTAGGTTCATAGTTGATACCGTCACCGCCCACCCAGCTGTTGGTCCTTTTCTGAGAGATGGCGTGATTTGATGTGTAATACCCGCAGTGGCGGGAGGGGGAGCTCTGAGCCCCATTGTTAGTGAAACCGCGGGAGAATAAGACATTTACATCTGCACTTTCCAGGTACTGTGAATGAGTATTTATGCTTTAGAGGTTTTTAAATAAGCTTGACATGTGTTTATGTTTAGTTGATATGTCTAGTATTTAGGGTATTATATTTCTCTTTTTAGACTAATGCTAATTACTAACTGGGATATTGTTTAGCAGCTAAATTGGGTTATGTATGTGGCATGTAATGTATAAAGCAGGGGTGCCCATTATGTCCATCACCATCCGGTAGATCAAGAAGGTAGTGCGGGTAGATCGTGTGCCATTGAAGAAAATGTTTTAGATGTTAGTCTGAAACATTTATCTGTTGCACCTCCAACACAAACAGCAAGACAAACCTTCATCTTTATTTATTTTACTTTATATTTACAACATGTCCTCAGTTCAGCAGCACACATCCACAGCCACGCACAACTTCAACAACAACTCAACACTACCGTCTTTCTGAAAGAGACAGCGCTGTTGTTCTAAAGGTGCAGTGAACCAGTTTATCTAGCACAAGGCCTAAAAAAGTTTGGACCAAAACATAGTATTAAATAAAAACTAATATATATATTTTAAGTTTCTATCTCATTTATTTTAATTTAATCCATTTTCTCTCTTCTATGTTCTAAAGTTTACTGTCAAGTTCACATCAGCAATGAAAGGGTTACTGTCCTGAAAACATGTTATCCAATCAGAATCGTCCGTCTCTGTCAAGGCCCGGTCAGCTGGCTCATTAATTGGTCAGGACTTCACGAATCCCGGGGAAGGCGGAGCTATGTGTTCTGGTTTGGAGAGTGACGGGCAAATTGACCAATCACGGTTTGATTTCAAGTGGGCGGGACTAAAACAAAAGATCGTAGGCCTTCCTGAAGTCCCAACATCGGAATCTCAGCAGAGTGGTTAGACTCAACCGCTCAGATTTTTTTTTTAATGCAAACCTTTATTGAAAACTTGAACAGTACAGACAATCAGATGATACATAAACAGATAAGTGGACTCAACCGCTCAGAGTTAAATGGCGGCAGACGAGAGTGGCGTTGTGGCTAGCTTGATAGCATCGCCTTGGCTTTTTCAAGGCGGCCTTTCACAGAAAAACTTCAAATAATAAAACACGGAAGACCAACTCCAGAACTGGAATTAGAAGAAAAGGTTCAGAAAGTGGAAAGAGGTTGTCTGTAAACATCCCAGCGCATTGTCCCGCCTCCAGTAATATCTGGCCCTCCAGATGACATTGAAAATCTGATTTAAAAGAAAAAAATAAATTATTTACTATCAGAAAAACAACAATGTCAGAGAATTCAGACCTTTTATTTAGAAAAGATAAAAATAAATAAAATAAAATCAAAGCAGAATTTTCTTGATTCCGGACGGACACCAGCTTGTGGTGGGAACGTGGGACATCCTGAAATTACAGAGCAAAAAAAGGAGAAAGAGAAAAAATAAATTACTATTTAAATTAGGGGTGGGACTCGATTAAAATAATTAATCTAATTAATTACAGGGTTTGTAATTAATTAGTCTTGATTAATCACATTTTAATCTCATAACAATATTTGCCCCAAAAAGCAACATTTTTCAGTTTAAATGGATATTAGTGGACGACTGAATCAAATAATAGACACAGACGTGAATATTGTAAACTCAAGCTCTTTTGATGTCTGGAAAAATGCATTTAATTGCATTTCAATTCAAAACAGTGGAAAAAGAAATGGTTTTAAATGGTTAAAAAACAAAACAAACAAACAAACAAATAAAACAGTTTGGGCTGCCAACATGTCTTGTCTGTACTCGGACGGGGATTGCTAGCGTTTCTGTGCTCACTGCAACATGCTTTCCATTTAGATGGCACCGTAGTGTTGAAGTGCTTCGGTGGCATAGACATATATAATAGACGCCTCATTGAGCGCTGGACCGTATGTCAACGTCGCCGCCATATTGGAGGAGGCAGCTCTGTCCCACGAACCAATACGAGTCAATGGAATGAACTTTATTAAGCGCCTTCTACAAAGTACTATAAGCATTTACACATTCACACACCAACGTATATATTGAGGAAACTGATAGGAACTAAAAACAACGTCTGATTACTGAGTAGTTAATGTTACAGATATTGTTTTAGGTTCCTATTGGTTTCCTGAATATATACGTTAATGTGTGAATGTGTAAATGTTTACAGCACTTTGTGGAAGACGCTTAATAAAGTTCATTCCATTGACTCGTATTGGTTCGAGGGACAGAGCCGCCACCCCCAATATGGCGGCGACGTTGACGTATCGCAACAACGGACCAACCCGCTCAATGAGGCGTCTGTGTATGTTTGTTTGTTCATTGAGGATCCCCATTAGCCGACGCACAAACGCCAGGCTAGTCTTCCTGGGGTCCTTTTCAAAAGTTCAAAGTAAAATAATATTACACAAATCCAGTTACAAAACATACACAAATTGAGTTACAAATAAAAGAAAGGAAAAAGGAAAAGAAAATTCTCAAAATAATAAAAAATAAAATAACAGTACACAGAACCAGTTACTGAACATACGCAGATCCAGTTACAATAAAAGAAAGGAAAAAGGAAAAGAATAAGAAGTTCTCAACCTGATAGCTTGAAAGATTAACTCTTAAGTCTAAAAAGTGACTTTACATGTTTCTTTTACTGGGAGTAGTCCTAATATTTAAATGAAGAGTATTCCATAATGAAATGCCTCTGTATACAACAGTGCTTTTCATTGAATTAGTTCTTGGTCGTGGTAATGCAAGTAGACCTTGAGTTGAGGTTCTGGTACTGTAGTGGTGAACATCAGCATTATAACCAATCTGCTTAAAAAGAGCTGTAGGATACTTGTTATGAATAAATAACAATAAACTGCTGGATAATCTATGAATAACCTTCAGCCATCCAAGACAAGAATGCATACGGTCCACACTCGATCTGTAAGAACAATCAAGAGTAAGTCTAGCTGCCCCATTTTGAGCTGTTTGTAATTTTGTAAGCTCAACCTTTGGGTGCAGAAGCCCAAATAACTGAACAATAATCCAGATGACACAGCACCAATGTTTGTACTACCTGTCTGCGAATTGCAGGTGTTACATACGTAGCACATTTCCTAACAGCAGCGATACTTCTACCCATCTTAGCGACAATTTGATTGATATGGTCGGACCACGAAAGTGTATTACTAAGGGTAACGCCCAAAAGTCTGTGTATATACAGTATGTCTATGCTTCGGTGGTACCTTCCATCAGTCCTCTGCTTTCATGCTATTCCTCCGTTCTGGTAGCCGTTAGCCGTTAGCCGTTAGCCGAGCCCTGACGTGTGCATCAGTGTAAGTGGTGTACCAGGAAATCTTGCACTAACAAACGTTCCGCATTGTTTGGAATGCAAACTGCGATTAAATGCGTTAATTTTTTTAATGCGTCTGTGACTTTAACCCACAGGCAGTTCTCCAGATTATTGTGCGTCAGGTGATTCCTCTCGTGCGTCTTAATGTCATTCATAGAAGAAAAGGTGACTTGTAGGTGGAGGGAAACATCGTCAGCACATAGGGAGGTTGTTTGGAGATCAATAAGCTCCAGATGAAATGTGGCCTCATCCAATGAACTGAGGTCAAGTGCCGTCGTTCACAGAAGAAGGATTTTTAGAATCACCATTTAACCTAACAAGCATGAGTGTTTTAATGTAATTCATTCTAACATTGTTGCAGTTAATAATTACTCATTCTTTGTTGTTTATTTATATTTTTCATTACGTTTACCGTAACGCTTCAAATAAGGACAAAGCTCAGAACGTGGAGGCTGGCTTGACCACGTTCTCAGACTTGGAGGCTGGCTTGACCACGTTCTGAGACTTGGAGGCTGGCTTGACCACGTTCTCAGACTTGGAGGCTGGCTTGACCACGTTCTCAGACGTGGAGGCTGGCTTGACCACGTTCTCAGAACGTGGAGGCTGGCTTGACCACGTTCTCAGACTTGGAGGCTGGCTTGACCACGTTCTCAGACGTGGAGGCTGGCTTGACCACGTTCTGAGACGTGGAGGCTGGCTTGACCACGTTCTCAGACTTGGAGGCTGGCTTGACCACGTTCTCAGACTTGGAGGCTGGCTTGACCACGTTCTCAGACTTGGAGGCTGGCTTGACCACGTTCTCAGACGTGGAGGCTGGCTTGACCACGTTCTCAGACGTGGAGGCTGGCTTGACCACGTTCTCAGACTTGGAGGCTGGCTTGACCACGTTCTCAGACGTGGAGGCTGGCTTGACCACGTTCTCAGACTTGGAGGCTGGCTTGACCACGTTCTCAGACGTGGAGGCTGGCTTTACCACGTTCTCAGACGTGGAGGCTGGCTTGACCACGTTCTCAGACTTGGAGGCTGGCTTGACCACGTTCTCAGACTTGGAGGCTGGCTTGACCACGTTCTCAGACGTGGAGGCTGGCTTGACCACGTTCTCAGACTTGGAGGCTGGCTTGACCACGTTCTCAGACTTGGAGGCTGGCTTGACCACGTTCTCAGACTTGGAGGCTGGCTTGACCACGTTCTCAGACTTGGAGGCTGGCTTGACCACGTTCTGAGACTTGGAGGCTGGCTTGACCACGTTCTGAGACGTGGAGGCTGGCTTGACCACGTTCTCAGACGTGGAGGCTGGCTTGACCACGTTCTGAGACGTGGAGGCTGGCTTGACCACGTTCTCAGACGTGGAGGCTGGCTTGACCACGTTCTCAGACTTGGAGGCTGGCTTGACCACGTTCTCAGACTTGGAGGCTGGCTTGACCACGTTCTCAGACGTGGAGGCTGGCTTGACCACGTTCTCAGACGTGGAGGCTGGCTTGACCACGTTCTCAGACGTGGAGGCTGGCTTGACCACGTTCTCAGACTTGGAGGCTGGCTTGACCACGTTCTCAGACGTGGAGGCTGGCTTGACCACGTTCTCAGACGTGGAGGCTGGCTTGACCACGTTCTCAGACTTGGAGGCTGGCTTGACCACGTTCTCAGACGTGGAGGCTGGCTTGACCACGTTCTGAGACTTGGAGGCTGCTTTACCTCAGTATTTACTGATCAAGTTTTCTCTCTCCTCTGCTCTGAGCCACGGCTCAACGTCTCTTCTTCACTGGTAGAGAAGACCTGGTGGAAGCGTGGGGACGGGCGTGGGGACGGGCGTGGGGACGGGCGTGGGGACGGGCCTGGGGTGGGACGGCCCGTTCAACGCTGCTCACAGCTTTAATTAATATTAGGGATGAATGATAACTGTTACGGCCCTAGTGCCTCTATGGTTGTTTTGGTGCGTTTGTGCCTCTCTCTCTCCCACTCTCCTCCTCCTCCAGGTGATCGCCCCTCCTCCGACCAGCAGCAGTTTCCACTCAGGTAATCAGCTGATCCTGGTTAAAGAGTGGAGGAGAGGTGCGGCAAAGAGAGAGAGAGATGGTGGACCACAGTGGTGGAAGCATGAGGTTGACTTTGTTTGTTGGATCTCTGAATGGTGAAGTACTGAATAATCTGTTCTGTGGAAAAGACAGTAGTAATCTTTCTTGGTCTTTTGCGTGTGTTCTTTTTCCCCCCAGGTGTGGTGGCGCCTTTAGTTTGTTTGTGGCTGTCGGTCGTGGTCGGTTGGGTTTAGTTTTGTGACCAGCTGCCTTAGTTATCATTAGTATTTTGTTTTTGAATAAAGAACCATTCCTTTTACACACAGTTATCGGTCTCTGTGTCGCTTTCCTTTTACCCGGAAACAATTTTCTTTTGTTTTCCTCCCTTCATCCCCTGGCTACATACTCGGGAGGTAACAAAGTGGGGGCTCGTCCGGGATTTGAACCCGGGGCCTCTCGCACCCGAAGCGAGAATCATACCCCTATGACATACCTGAAGATGAGGAAGACTGATGAACAAAAGCCGCGCTGGCGTCCTCATACGCCTTCAAAACCATCCACTCTATGTTTCACATGACTTTTCATGTTGGAGGTATTAAAACAACTTGCACTGGGGAGGGATGCATGCTTTTATCTCTTGTGGTTCAGATTACTGTGATGTCCTGCTCTCTGGTCTCCCATAAAAAGTCTCTCTAACCTCCAGCTGCTACAGAACTCAGCTGCACAAGTGCTGACGAGGACCAGAGGACGGGACATTACACCGGTTTTAAAATCTCTGCATTGACTTCCCGTGTGCTTCAGGATTGATTTCAAGGTTCTTCTACTGGTTTCTAAGAGTCTTAACAGTCTTGGGCCTTCTTATTGATCTGACTTCCTTTTACCATATCAACCCTCGTGGACCCTGAGGTCTTCCAGCACTGGCCTTTAACCAAACCTGAAGTTAGATCCTAAACACACGGGGAGGAGGCTTTTAGTTATTATGGCCCCTGATTGTGGAACATCCTGCTGGAGAACCTCAGGACCACAGAGACTGTTGATGTTTTAAAAAGAGGCTCCAGACCCTTTTAATCAGGCTTTTAATTGATTCATTGATTTCCTTTGTTCCTTTTAATCAGACTTTTTATCATTTTAATTAAATGCTTTAAACTACATGTTTTAATGTTACCAGCTGAAAGCATTTTATCTATATTGGTCATTTTTATCCTATTTTACAGTTTACTTACTTTAGATTTTTAAAGTTGGCTCTAAGTTTTTTGATTAGTGACCAACTGAGTCATTACAACTGATTCAGTGCTGCAGAGGACACATGTTTATCATTTCCAATAATTAATCTAAGGGCCACTTGGAGTGAGGTCGCGGGCCGTGTGTGGCCCCCGGGCCTCCAGTTGCCCATCCCTGTTTTAAACATTTATTCCAAACAGCCAGAGAAAAGTCATCCTCAGAAACTTTGAAAAAGTCCCGCACCGCCGCCGCCGCCATGTTGTTTGTTTCCAAACGTCTGCACGTTGTGCTGCGTTCAAGTGCTGACGGAAGTTCCCTGTTCCTGGTTGGAGTCGTTGTTCTGACCTTTGATGTTTCTGTGGTTTATGTGGAACATCCTGGGTAATGGCAGCTACCACCACAATCATGACCCAGTTGACCAGTTGTTTTCTGACATGAGGGACTAGTTTAATGATTTGTTTCAGCCAGAATGTTGTTTTTCTGATTCTACCGATGACACTTGAACGGTGTGGTCTATTGTTCTATTGGTTCCACTGCTTTGAGCCTAGAACTGGTCCAGTAGCTAGATAGTAGTGTTGGTGGACACCAGTGCTACATCTGTTTAGCTGCTGAGTGGGCCATACAAGCCAGCAGCATTGACTTAGTTCATGTAGATTGTAGGTTCATCATCATATCACATGACCGTAGGTTTGTTAGGGTTCCTCAGTTGGACAGGGCCTCTAAATGTGTTTTCCTGGGATCTTGGCACAAGGGATTGTAACATCTAATCCTGTGTATTAATGAATGTGGGTGGTGTGTAACTTTATTCCAGTTCTAATGTTATTTCCATCAGCGCTGTGCTATGATGACGGTGTTGTGTTAGCTCCACGCTCATTTAAAGTTGCTGCAGTTTTTGTTTAACGAGGCTGAAAATATTCTAACTTGTCCCTCAACTGATCTGTTTCTGCCTCTGATCCTGTCATCATCCTCTTTGCTCTTAAAAGTGGAAGCTTGTGCTAAATTAGTTTCATTCTATTGAAAATGTTCAAGTGTTTCAGTTGAATTCAAATGTGAGAGCGCGTTGTTGTCATGGTGATTATTTTATTCTATGTGTGTTCTGGTCATTTGAGCAGATTAAACATGCTGCCTTTAATATGGCTCCTAGGGGTCCTAATGTTTTGGCAGTCTGTGTGATCTTCTTGCACCTTCTGTGTTCACCTGTGCTGTGTCTGCTGGTCAGGGCCCGTTGCCATGACTACACGCTGCACATGATATTCTAGATGTTCTAAAGCATTATCTTTTCTACCCTAGGATTTGCCCTCTGAACAAATGAACACAACTCAAAAACTACAAGTCCCATCAGGAAAACCAACACATTGTGAGCGTCAGCCGTCTGTCCTCTACCATTTAGTGTTGCTCCCACGCACGTACTGTGAAAATTGTGGCCTGGGTGGATTGAGAAAGAAGGGCAAGGGAACGGATTTTAGAGCAAAAATGGGTCTGACTTTTCACATCCACACACATGGAGAAAAATGCTAAAAGTGGTGGGAGCACTCCTCGCTGGGTGGAGCCTACAGTCCAAAGCGTTGGTCCTACAGAAATCAGAGCCACACCATCTGATGAAGGGAATGTGCTTTAACTTTGCTCTGGAGAAGAGAAGTTACACAGCTAAAGACAAGCTAGACAAGTTTGAAGATCGGGAGGGCATTTAGTTCTTTTCTGGAAAATAATAATATTGAAGTAGATGAATGGAAAGATGTAGGACTGTCAAATGAGCCTCAGTATGTGCCTTGGGGTTGGCTTGTTGTGTGTTTGGAGAATCAACAACAAAAAAACAACAGTCAGTTTGTGTTTCAATCCAAAGCTGATAGTTGTGGTATTTATTCATTCAAACATCACTGACAAGAGAATCCTGACTAAAAGTATCATCATTAAACTTTCTATTAATGAACAACAGATCAGTGAGGAAAGAAAGAAGAAATCCATCAGATGTGTCAGATGATAAACTGCAGCTGTGTTGTGTCTTTTTCTCTCCATCAGATTTCTGTCAACTTGAAGTGGACACAAACTCAGTCAACACAAACCTCAAACTGTCTGACAACAACAGGAAGGTGACACATGTGGAGGAGGAGCAGCCATATCCTGATCATCCAGACAGATTTGATCACTGGCCTCAGCTGCTGTGTAGAAATGTTCTGACTGGTCGCTGTTACTGGGAGGTTGAGTGGAGAGGAGATGTTAATATATCAGTGAGTTACAGAGGAATCAGAAGGAAAGGAGGCATGAAGGACATCTGGTTTGGAGAGAATGATCAGTCCTGGAGTCTGTTCTGCTCTGATCGTCATGGTTACTCTGTCTATCACAATAACAGATCAACATCCATCTCCTCCTCCTCTGTCTCTAACAGAGTATCAGTGTATGTGGACTGTCCTGCTGGAACTCTGTCCTTCTACAGAGTCTCCTCTGACAAACTGATCCACCTCTACACCTTCAACACCACATTCACTCAACCTCTCTGTCCTGGATTTACAGTCTGGTCTACATCACCTGGTTCCTCAGTGTCTCTGTGTTCTCTGGAGGAAGGAGAGTCTTTGAAGTGACAGCAGCTTCAACTCTGAGCTTTAAGAGCTATTCCACTGAATCGCTGCCATTTCCGTCCCTAGAACATTATATGTATGAATGCACATAAACACTGACTTTAAAATCCATTTTCTTATTCCATCAAAGTGTCCTGCTCATTGATGTAACCCACATGGTTCCTAAACCAATGTGTTATCTGAGTGTAGTATCTTAGCCCACCACCAGGTGGCGCACCAGCCCTGTGCGTAGCGCCGTGACCCTTGAACGTGACCTCAGTCTGTGCCGAGCGCCATCTTCCTCAGAGCTGAGCTACTGACGAGAGCACCCGCATGTAAAAGCTGACGAGCTGGGGGAAGTGGTGTGAGAGAGAAAGGAGCCGGTTTCACCGTGTTGAGCCTCTGAGAGAACTCCGCTAAGAAAGATGCTCCACGCTACGAGGCTAGGCCCCGAGGTTAGCTGCTGATATTAGCATGATGGGAGAAAAGTCCTTTCATTCAAGTATGTTCATAAAACCAGTCCCAGTCCCCCCATATGTTTTCCTAATGGTTTAAACCCACCGTGGTACCTGTTGTATCATGGTGAACCTTGAAAACCAACTGGAAAAAGATCACTAACGAGCTAGCCTGAAGCTAATGCTAATCGCGGCTAACGCTGTTGAGCTAATTCAGGTATTACCTGTACTGGGAATGCTAATGGTGTAGCTGGTGAAGCTAAATCACCACTACTGTAGCATATGAGAGAGAAAGAGATGGAACAGACTAATGTACAACGCCTTGAATGCTGTATATCCTGCATCTGGGTCTAGATGAGGAAGATATAGAGTGAAAGGTGAAAGTAGAAAGATGTCCTGATCTGAAGTAGTAATGAGAGGAATGATTATTCGTTCTGCACTCTATGTGGAGACTGGTTTTTAGCCGGATTAGGACTTGATTCAGATTCTGAACCGAGGGGGTTCGGTGGCGAGCCAGAGAGGACGAGCCAATCAGAGGGAACGGTGCACGGCCCGGCCAACCGTGGAATCCATTCTGAGGAACTTCAGACATCATCTCACTTCACTGGTGATCCAGATAATACTACTGAGAGCTTTTTACAAGTTGTTCAACTATCTTTCCAGGCTATGTGAGCTTCTTCAGAATTAGTGGAATGACAGATTCTTTCCATCTTTCAGACTGCCTGTTTTAAACAGAGCAACTGTGAATGATACCAGGGAGCTAGGCTCCTCCCATTCATCACCTTCTTTATCAGAGGAGCAACTAAGTTTAGAGTTGAACTAAGAGATGCTGCAGAGCCATCAACACAATAATCTATTAGTGCAGGAGTTAAACTGTGGTTGCTGTCGTCCACATCATTGACACATGGCACTGAGGTAAATAAAGAAGGAATTAATTCTTTATATCTAGTTACAGCATCATCAGATAAACATCTACTGGAATGAAATGTCTTTTCAGTTCCTGTGTAATCCATTATTGTAAATTCAAAAGTTATGAGGAAATGATCAGACAGAAGAGGGTTATGAGTAAATACTGTTAAACCTTCAGTTTCTATGTTAGGACCAGATCTAAGGTGTGATTAAAACTGAGTTGATCCATTTACATTCTGAGAAAAGATAATGAATCTAATAATGATGGAAATGAGGAGCTAAGGCTGGAAAGAAGGAGGAACATTTTCTGTTGAACTTTTTTATTTTTATTTTATTATTTTTCAACCTTTTTTTTGAAAGAGCTCTATTTTTTATTTTTTGTATTTTTCATTTTCATGCACTGCAAAAATATTAATCTGTGTCAATAAACTGTCAACTGTTAACTTCATGGTATTGTACTTGACTAACTATTAGCAGGTCTCTGAACCTAGAGGGAATGTTAGTGTCATAGTGTGTTCTTCTGATCAGGCTAAAGGCGCTACACTGATCTGATTTACACTTTCAGATCTATAATTGTAAGGATTAATAAAAACTAGCTAGAAGACTGAAAAAGTAGCATGTGTTACCTGTCCCTGCACTCTAACATTCTACTTTACCATGAAATATTCTGATTCAAATCCTTCAGAAACAGTATTTTGTTGCACTGCTGTGTGACTCCATATCATATCTATGCTTTAAATAGATTGGTTTCCTAAGAAATCCACAATATTTGAGTTCAAATCCACATTTTAGTTGTGTCCCTGGGTTTTCACTCAGTCCTGTTACCCAAACACATTACCCCATCTGACAAATGTGGACCATTCCATAAATCACATGCTCAACAGGAAGTGACATCAGTTGTATCTTCTGAAGGCCATGGGAAGACCAAAAGTTAGCTCTCTCATTTATTTTTCTGTAGATTATCAGGATACAGTGTTAGAGAGTGGAAGTGAGTGAGACTTAGACTTAGAACTTAGACTTAAAACTTTATTGATCCCTTTGGGGTGACTCCCTCAGGGAAATTTGAGTTTTCTGCAGCAGCAAGCACACAGAGCAGTTTGCAGACAAACAACAGCAGTGGTTTGCAAATAGTTATAGAAAAAGTGATTGAATAATAAAATGGTGAACATTAAATAATGAACGGTGAACTTCCTTTGAGTGGGATTAAAATAAGATGTAGTAAAACTCTAGTAGGGAACGGACAGTGTACTCCCACACCATCTGGTCCATCACATCAACGCCGCACTTTGTGGTGTTGTAAAGGGTGACAGATAATGCATTTTTTTTATTATTATTTGTAAATATGTGTAAATATCAAGAAGGCCCAGTTGGGATAACCACAGATTTTGAGTGCTTTTTTGATGTGGTTCTGTTCTTTTACTTTTCCTATGTGTCTGGTGGGGATGTTGGAAGCCCAGTGTTGTAGGGTCCTGATAACTTCTACATCCTTCTACATATATTACATTTTGATTCAGCTCATTTGTTCTGCCCAGGCTGCCACCTGGTGAAACTGGTGAAAGACAGTCAGTTAGCAGCCCGGACAGAGCAAATGAGTTCACAGCCCTCAGGTGTGCCTCCCTCCCCCACACACTCTGGCCTCCAAACCCCCAGCAATCCTGCTCCTCTCCGATTCTCCACCTCCCCCATTTTATGTCAAGGTGTTTTGTCTTTGGGATGAACCAGTTTCTGTCTCAAGGTGTTGCCAGGTTAGAAGTGAACAGCCACCCTCTCCCCCATAAGCTCTCTGGGCCCACTCCCCCTCCCCTCCCCACAAGTTTCCTTGAAGTGGCTCAGCATGTCCCCTCCTGTGGTGCCCCAGTGACTGCCTCGTTTACATAACTAAAGGAGGGTTCACAGGTGATTTAGGATATTAGCTAAAAGCCTTCCAGCCGATCGGCTGCCCTCTGGGTTTTATAGGTAGAAAAGCCAAATGGCTGCTCTCTGGGACTTCTAGTGTTAATATATCCACATTCATAGAGTACATGATAAAAATATATATATTTATCAACGTTTTCAATGAGTCGCAGGAGAAAAAGCATAAGAAAACACTTGTAACATCTAACATTAGCTAAGCTAAAAAACTAATAATAATGACATACAAACATACATAATTGGAGAATACTAGAACTATAAATGATAATTTAATTTCTAGGCCGGTTGTTGATCCCTTTATAATCACATCACTATGCAAATTAAATAATCTTGCTATGACCCCCCCCCGTCCAGATTTGGTATTGACCTCTCTAGTCAGTATGTGCCCGCCAAAATAAAGTTTTTATAAATAGTAGTCATCTAAACTGAACTCCTGCTGCTCCACTACATCTATTAGATGATCAGTTGTCTCCATCTAGTGGACAGACAGTAGAACTGCACCATCTGCTGTGTGATGTGTGGCACACTGGGAAAACAAGAGAAGAAGAAACGGTGTTTATTCATATAGCAGTAGGATGTGTGTCTGCTCCTGAATGCAGCCTGCTGCCGCTGGCAGTAGTGGGTTTAGGCACGGGGGGGGGCACGAGCACTTGGAAAAAAATAAAATCAACAAATAAATCTGCGCCGCTACATGGTTTTCTATTATCTGTCATATCTGTGTAGGGAATTGTTAAATTGTCGCCCCCTGCTGCTGAGAAGGTGCGGTGCATAGAAGCTGCGTGTGAGAAAGGTAAAGGGGAGGAGGGCGCGGGGGACAGTTCACCTCTGGGTCTCTCCCAAATTGAACGGACGGGGGGGGGGGGGGTCCACTGTATAATAGTTAGTAACACCTTCACTTTCTTCCATGTAACGCACATTTCATTCATAATATAATAAATACAGTGTGATTCCAGTATCATGTCATGAATGAAGGGCTAATGTTAATTGTTGGTATAGTTTGTTAGCCTTTTTGCTACGACGCTTGCAATGCTTATACAACAGTAATTCATCTTAACAAACACCAGATCTAATTTCACCATAAGATTGTGCTTAAACTGTTCCAAGTTCAGTTATTATTTATTTCCATCACGTTGGGTCCTGTAATTAGCCAACGTAATTTTCATATCTGTAGGTAGTTTCAAAGATGAACATTTACCATTTGCTACAACTCTATTTCGTGTCAAAACATAGTTTAACCAACCAAAAGTAAGCCAAGCGTAGAATTGGAGGCAGTAACCAAGGAGCTAATTGTTCCTCCCTGAAAGATAGATTAATATAACGTCTTTCTTCTATTTTTTTTTTAACCTTAATTTTAATTTTTTTGACCCTGGTTGTTTTAACTTACTTATTTTTTTAAACTGTTTGCCCTGTAGCACTTTGAGATTGCTTTAAATGTAAAGTGCAATACAAATAAAATTGATTATTATTACTATTATTAATGACAGACACTTAGAGTGTAAGGGCATGTTTATTTAAATTTGCAATTCATGGATGTTCTTTTCTTTAAGCGCAGGCGGTTGGGGGGGGGGGGGGGCGCTCGGAGGTGGTGGTCTCGCTGGTGTTTTTATTTCAGCCAATCAGGGCCTGAGGCTACAGTATAAGGGGAGGTTGCACCCCCCTGATTGGTCCTTGGTCTCCTGGCTTCCGGCCCGCCCTCTTCTGGCTCGTTGCCCGTTGCCCACTCAGCTTGTCACTCCGGTATGTCGGCGCAGCCCCGGTTGCTTCTATCACCAGTTGTCCATTGTGCGCTACTATATATAGACCTGTGTCTCTGTGTGTTGTAGCCGTGCAGGGTGGAGTCGCCCCGCCACCGTTTGGTTGATTGCCACCAGGTGATCGCTGTCTGCCGCCACTGCCGTGGTCTGCAGAGCTCTGCTGAGTTCCGCCTTCACTCACCTTGCTTCTCCCTCTGGGTCATTGGTTACTGCTGATCGGAGTGATACGAGCCGACGAGTAGAGCCCACGAGTAGAGCCCACGAGTAGAGCCCACGAGTAGAGCCCACGAGTAGAGCCGACGAGTAGAGCCCACGAGTAGAGCCCACGAGTAGAGCCCACGAGTAGAGCCCACGAGTAGAGCCCATGAGTAGAGCCCACGAGTAGAGCCCACGAGTAGAGCCGACGAGTAGAGCCCATGAGTAGAGCCGACGAGTAGAGCCCACGAGTAGAGCCGACGAGTAGAGCCCATGAGTCGAGCCCATGAGTAGAGCCCACGAGTCGAGCCCATGAGTAGAGCCCATGAGTAGAGCCCATGAGTAGAGCCGTGTCAGCGCCTCAGAGACCCTGCTGCTTTGTCCGGGCTTCGTTGTGATCGGTTTCTGTCCTTATTTAGTGGACGGTCGGGCTCAACGCTCGCTTCCCAGCGCTCGTGCGCTGCGCTGGTCAGCTGGTTGCTGCGTGTGTTGCCTGTAGGGCCAATCATTGACGGGACGTTTTAATGGGTCAAAGAGACTCATGTTGAATGATCTGGTTTCTTTTCCCTCATGATGATTTAGATTTAGTCTTTAGTTCCTGGTGCTCTGGTGGTGGTGGTCCTGGTGGTCCTGGTGCCCTGGTGGTGGTGGTTCTGGTGCCCTGGTGGTGGTGGTCCTGGTGGTGGTCCTGGTGCCCTGGTGGTGGTGGTCCTGGTGGTGGTGGTCCTGGTGCCCTGGTGGTGGTCCCCCTGGTGCCCTGGTGGTGGTGGTGGTCCTGTTGGTGGTCCTGGTGCCCTGGTGGTGGTGGTGGTCCTGGTGGTGGTCCTGGTGCCCTGGTGGTGGTGGTGGTCCTGGTGCCCTGGTGGTGGTGGTCCTGGTGGTGGTCCTGGTGCCCTGGTGGTGGTCCCCCTGGTTTTTGTGTGTGTGAATGTAGCCCCCATGTTGAGTTGTTTTGGGGGGCCTTATTTGATTTTGGGATCCCTTCACTCCCAGGACCCTGAGCCCCACTGGTCAGCCACAGCACTGATCGGTCCCCGTTTGGTTCATTTCAGTTTCCCCCTGTGTGACTGATATTGTTCTTAATCACGAAACAAAGCTTTGGTTTTAATTGATAATTGTAATAAAAACATGTTGAACTATTTTGGAACACGTCTCCAGCTCCTTAATACTACTGACCTGTGTGCTTTGATTTGAGATTGTTAAAACTATCTCCTTGGGCGCAGTTCCCAAGGTGGCGTTGTCGGTGGAAAAAGAATTGGCGATAGAGCCTCATTTAACTCTAAAATTCACCCCTTTCTCTCGTGACACCACATCTATATATCAAGCAATTAATCACAGAATAATTAAATAAATAAATCGTATTTTATTTCTTCTCGTGGTACCAAGCACTATGCTACAACAGGCTAGAATCCGGAGAACAAAGTGATAAATTTCACATTAAACTGCGTGGACAAGCGCTAAGTTAGGAGGAAAACAAAAAGCGGAAGTAATGGTCAGGTGTTGTGATGGTAGATGAGGCCTCGTGAAGCGTCGCGGCACATTACCCAAACCGTATCGATACTGTGTCGGTACTGTGTCACTCAATATTGACACCTGCTGGACCATAAACATTACTGCAGGCAACCCAGTTGAGACTCCACTGACACACTGATTGAATGACCTAGTATATACACAGTATCATTTGTTATTGTTGTTTATATTGTGTTATTTTGTATCTTAATCTAAGTGTAAAATATCTTTGATATCTTTAAAATGTACAGTCAATAAATAATGTGAACATGTGAAAAGTATAGCCTAGTGAATGTGCTTATGTACTTGTCTTAGAGGCAGGGAGTGTTTTTTTTTTTTTTTTTTTTTTTTTTACAAATTTTTATTCAAAAAAACAAGCTTTTCCAGGATTTTCACATTTAGTCGATTCTGTTTTTTGGATGCAAGTTCTCCATCTTTGGAGAACACCTGCTCACATGGCACTGAAGATGCTGGGGTGCATAAAAACTGTAGGGACAGCTGGAAGAGGTTTGGATAATTGTTTATTCTGGCTGGCCCAGTATTGTAAGGGATCCTGGGATCTGGGGAGGATGCTCTCAGCGAGGTATCTCTGGACCTCAAGAACTGAATCCTCTGTGGCATTAGTGGTCTGCCTGACAACGTCCTCATCCAGCTGCTGCCACAGCCCACATAGCAAAACTGGTGTGGCCCACCTCTGGGCCACACCTCCCACTTTCACTCGGCCCACATGCCTGAAAGAATTCCGGCCCTTATGTGGGCCACATCCGGCATCCAACATGTGTGCCAGATAAGGCCCACATCTCAGCCACACTGCAACCAGAGCTGGCCCTAATCTGGCCCTAAGGTGGGCCAAACCATTTTCAGAAGTGGTTCCTGATGTCAGCCTTAACTCAGCCACTATATTTATGTGCCATATTTATTCATATATATATATATATAAAAACAAGTACAGTATTATAAGCAAATGTTTATTTTTTTTAGTCATGTCAACACAGTACATTTAACAAACATTTAACAAATTTAAAAACTATACATTTATGATTCTAGACATGTCCATAAAGGTTTAAGATTGTATTTGTCACATACACAGTTATATATAGTACAATGCACAGTGAAATGTATTCTTGTACCTGCAGCCAGTAGTAAAAAAAAAAGAGTACTACAGTAAAACAGTAGTAATTGTAAATTCCTTAACACACAAGGTAAACAATACAAGTGTAAATGTTCACCGATAAAAATAGAATAAAATATAGACTGTAATACAGAATAAAATATAGATGGTAAAACTCAAGTGTAAACTTAGAGGGGGGGTAGTTTGTATATATACACACACATTTACGGTATTGAGCAGCTATGTGAGTAAAGTGCAGTGGTATAAGTCTGGTTAAGGTTCAGAGTTGAGCAGGCGGATGGCGTGTGGATAGAAACTGTTCTTCAGCCTTTCAGTCTTTGTCCTCAGGCATCGGAAACGCAACCTGATGGCAGTAGAGAGAAAACTGGATTCTCCCCACTCTCAGCACGAGTTTAAGATATGGTGCTGTCCATTTCCTGCTTTCTCTTCATCCTCTTCAGTCTGCCACCATCTCTACCTGGAGAGAGATGTAAACATCTTTTGATGGTCCAGTCTATTTCCTGGTCTGTGGCCCCAGATGTTAGTCAGTTACGCCAACAGCAGCTGAAACATACACACAAAGCACAAATGATTGGAAATTAACATTTATGTATCATTAGGTAACATGGCTACAGTAATTATATTAAAACTGATAGTGATGACAATATTCAGATAAGTGTTTTCCCTACATCTGCTTGGTTTAATTAATGTACAAAACAAGGACTTACAGTGTTACACAAACTGTGAGTAGTCAGTATCAGTATGTAATCAATAAAAATAACTCTAGGATTCTTGAAAATAGAGTCTGTAGGTTTGTAAACAACATTCAAACTGACCCGTTTTATGGTTGTTTACAAACAATAGTTTCAGTATAAGTTCCTAAACCTCAAACTTCACACCAGTCCCTTAGCCTGGGTGTTCCCATACTGCTTTGCGCGCGATTTCATTCTCGCTGCAAAAGCAGTCTGGAAACCATCGCCCATATTTTCTCCTGAGATAGGGAACCAATCACAGAACGGGGGGGGGGGGGGGGGGGGGGGCAGCAAGACGATGACAACGTCTATGCGCGACACCGAAGCAAAGAGCTTAGAATACCAAGAGGCGAAACTCAATAGAACGCTCCAATGCAACACTTGCCCCCATGACGTGACAGCGCGGCCGCCATTATGGACTGAAAACTAAAGGAAACCCCCGAAAAACAATGGGAGTCAACGGCACTTAACCAACTTAACGTAACAAATGTAAAGTAATATTAAATTTTTCTGGCCGTCATATCTAAATATGAAAACAATTTAAAATACATTAATGAGGATGACCGACGTTAAATGACAGAAAATGTTACGTTTCGGCACCGACGTTACAGTACATGTCAGTTTAACATTAGCCTATATGCCTGGCTAATGATATGACAGAAAAGATGCGTTTAGCCATGCAACTTCCACAAGCCTTGCGATAGCTTTCCGTCATATTTAGCCTAGGTGAACTTGTTGTGCAAAGTTAACACAGATATAATACAGTGGATAACGTAGTGGCGATACCTATTTAAAAGTACAACGTCGATCATCTGACATTCCACTAGCATAAATGCTAACGTTGTCAGACGAAAAGTTAATCTAACTTGACAATGACGGCAAACAGCGTAAGGTTTATATACAGCGTATAAACTACGTTACTTTTAAATGTTAATGCCTCCGATCCTAGTTTCCCGTTATCTAGTGATATTACTATAGGAATGTTATAGTATTTTGGGACAAAATATTATAGTTAAATTAATTAAATAAATTACTATAGTGTTCCTATAAGATTACGATAATATTTTGTCCCAAAATGCTATAAGATTCCTATAGTACTTTTTCGTCCCCCACCGAATCTGCTTCATTAGCCTACCACTTACGGTTTGCAAGGATACAATTATAAAATTACTGCAGACCTTTAGTCTATCAATATTTATGTTCTATTATGCATTTTCTTTGTTATATGAATAACAGAAATTCATGAAATATAGGCAGACACACAGTAATGAGATATTTATTAAATGTTTATTTTGAAATTGGTGAACATCAGCATATATTAGGCAGGCGCAGTCATTTATTATTATTATTTATTTAAGTTTATTCTAAAAAAGCGTGTCTATGCTATGGAATGTGATCTAATAATATGTTAATCATTAGTTTATACAGCAAACTTGACAGAAATGCACTAGCCTAACATTAATGCAGCTTTGCAAACGCTAACAATGCTGTCATTCACGTTCAACATTCAAGTTAAATCAGGACATCATTAAAATATTTCCACTTAAATGAGTTATTACCTTTGTGCATCCTTTGGAAATCGATGGAATGCCAAATCACTTCTGGTGGACTGATAATTCTTGCAATTTATTGCAGAACACTGCTTGCGTTTTGACCACTTGCGTGCAAACTGGTGCTAGATTTTAGCAGCTTTCAGTCCATAATGGCGGACGCGCCTCCGCAGCGCCCTCTACAGGCTGTTACCCATAACACAACAGAGTTTCGCCTCTTGGTATTCTAAGCTCTTTGACCGAAGCTTGTAGTGTGTTAATCCAACATGGCAGCGGACCTAACGTTACCGTTCGATGCAGCCTTAGACAGTGTTTTAAGTAGCTTAGAACGCAAGTTTATTTTAAAAAAAGAGCAACGTTTGGCGTTGAAAGACTTCATTGCCAAGAAGGATGTGTTTGCTCTGCTACCAACAGGCTTTGGCTATGAATCGCGCGCAAGGCAGCATGGGAATTACCAGGCGCATTTGATAGACATTCGTAGCGCCCAATAAACGGCTCTAGGCATTTGTAAAACCACGCCTCAAATACGAGAAAATGAACACGTAGTTTCCAGACCAGCATCTCATTGAGATGTGCAGTCGCGTCAGCCAGGCCACCAGTCCCCTAGAACTGAAGAAGCTACTCGGATGAGTTGTGAAGCGTCTTCTCAAAAAATTAAATAAAACACATAACACATACATAAATAAAACTCTACAAGTCCACAGTTGCCTTTTTAAACGCTATTTTTTTATTGAAGCACGATATATCTGCAATTGCCAGCGGAAAAAACACGCCAACGGTCAGCTAGCAGAAGCTATGGCAGTAGCACTAATGTTTAACTAGCCGGAAAAAACGTGAAAACGACCCCTTCAGCAAAACATCCGCTGTGTTAAGTTCGTCTATATAATTTATTCAAAACGAATATGATAGTTTAACAGCAAAACAGTGCAGTCCATCCTTTCCTGAGCCGCATTTTAGGCTAACGGTAATCGTTAGCTAACGCTAACCACGCGTTAGCCACATAGCTAAACGTTAGCGCCCCTTGTTAACATTCAGGCTAGACTCCAGACAGACATTGTCTTTGTATACCAACGGCTAGCACATTGTCTCAAAAACAAACGTTATCGTAAACATAAAACTGATGTATTTCACTCACCACGTCTTTGTTGTCCGTCTCACCGGAGTGCACGAGCAGCCATCAGCTCCGTCCACAGTGACGTCGGTCGCGTCACTCACCTGGACGGTTACGTTACTTCCGTTGATTGGCTGATGAATTTAAAAAGTGGATAGCTGGCTGACCGTTGAAAGGCCGCTGTTGCAAAGTTTAACTTTAAATTTTCAGATCAACTGAGACATCTGTCCTGTTTCGACAAGAACGATATTATGATAGTTGACATTGATTGACATCGACAATATATCATAATAATATTTAATTTACTTATTTATTTTAATTAAATCTGTGATGTTAAACAACAACTCACTCAAAAATATTGAAAAATAACTTTAAGGGTGGCATGAGTCCGGCCTCACATATGTGGCCCAGAGGTCTAAGCTGATATGTGGGCCGAATTCGGCACTCCACAAGTGGCCCACATCTGTCTGCCGGAGTCAAGACAGTGCCGCCTTTGCCGCATCTGGGCCATGTCCGGCTCACATGCCGTATGCCAGTGCCGAGTGAACGCCACCTGTGCCGGCTTCAAGCCAGATCTGGCCCACATGTCTTTGCTATGTGGGAGGTTATCTACAAAACAACAAACTGGCATTTTAGTTGTAGTCATCAATACATGCACAAATAAACTGATCAGACTGAACATAACATGCCTGAAGTGGGTGCTGATAACTGCTGTGAAGAAGGTCCAGGCTGTGGCTCGGTTGATACGCCCAGTTACAGCTGCACATTCTGATTTCAGTCTATTCACTGCTTCACTGCATTTGGAGGAACTCTGAAATCTGAGTGATTTAAATCTGGGCTCTGGAAGTGTGGACAGGGTCAGCACACTGAATGAGTCCAGACTGGAAGCAGTGTCTGAGACTCGTCACCTCAGGTGTTGGTGTAGGTGCATGGCTGCCTGTGTGTTCAGAGTTGAAGCATTACGCTCAAGTGCATGACATAGCATTTTCATCATGGGGATGACCTTTGACCCTGAAACTCTCTCCTCCCCAGACAACTCCACTGTGTCTTGATGGAAAGGAGCGAGCACATCAAGTGTTTCTGCTATGATGTTAAAGTCATCAGCTGTTAGTGGAGTCATGTGTGTTGTTAGTGAGACCAGAGATCCCCACACTGGTTCCTTCTCATCATGTAGCCTCACCAGCATCTGATATGTGCTGTCCCAACGTGTTGGTACCTCATTGATCAGGTTCAGGGTCGGCCGTCCCATCTGCTGCTGCACTTGATCAAGCTTCTCTTTGGCTGTGGTGCTTGATCTGAACTATGTCACAGTTTGCCTAGATTAGTGTCTGATTGCTGTAAATGCAGGGATTTGATCACATGACTTCTTTACTATTAAATGTAGTGTGTGTGCAATGCAAAGCGAATGCTGAACATGGAGCTGTTTAGTGGATGCAGTCATGTTTGGTGCTGCGTCGGTCACAAGACTCTTTACTTTATTAGTTATGGCCCAGTCATCCATCAGGCCCCTTCTGACTTGGGCCAAACTGTCTGCAGTGTGACTTTGTGGAAAGTGTTGCACTCCCAGCACAGATGTACACAACTGCATATTCTCATTAATGTAGTGACAGGTAAGAGCCAAGTTAGCCTCCATATTCACAGATGTCCACATGTCAGCTGTTACACTCACTGCCACAGCTTGCTCTACTTCCATTTCTACTCGTTCTCGTTCCTCCTCATATTTTTTAGCAACCATTTCTTCTAACCCTGCAGGAAAGTTCCGTTTGCACTGCGTAAAAAACTGAAAGATGAACTAGCACGCATGTAAAAAATTAGAGGTCATCAAGAAAATAGATGAGCCAAGTGAATGGGTCAGCTCGCTGGTTATTGTGCAAAAGAAAACAGGTGCTCTGAGAATGTGCTTGGATCCAAGGGACCTAAACAAAGCAATCAAAAGAGAACATTTTAAGTTACCAACCAGAGAAGAAACCACGGCACAGTTTGCTGGAGCTAAATGGTTCAGTAAACTAGATGCTTCGTCAGGTTTCTGGCAGCTGAGGCTGGACGAGGAGAGTTCCAGACTGTGCACGTTCAACACGCCTGAGGGCAGGTACAGGTTTCTTCGTCTGCCGTACGGTATCTTGTCAGCGCCTGAAGTCTACCATAAGACTATTCACATGATTGTTGAGCACATTCCAGGAGTGGAGACAATGATGGATGACATCATAGTTTGGGGGTCTACTCGAGAAGAACACGACCAAAGACTGAGACAAGTGCTGGACAAGACAAGAGAAGTGAATCTGAAACTTAACAAAGACAAATGTGAGTTTGGAGTGAAAACACTTACCTTTGTGGGAGATGTTGTCAGCGAAGAGGGGGTGGAGCCAGACCCGAGAAGAACGTCAGCAATCAACAACATGGAAAGACCAAACAATAAAGATGAGGTCAGACGGTTCCTAGGGATGGTCACCTATCTCGCCAAGTTTGTCTCACAGCTGTCAACACTGTCAGCACCTCTCGGAAGTCTTCTTGAACAAAAGAATGAATGGATCTGGTCCCATGAACAGGAACAATGTTTTCTGAAACTGAAAGAGACTCTGACACAAGAGCCCGTGTTAAAGATCTACGACCCAGAGAAGAGTACCAGGATCTCAGCAGATGCGTCACAGTACGGCCTGGGAGCGGTGCTGCTGCAGCGACACGACGAGCAGTGGCTACCTGTCGCTTATGCATCCAGAGCCTTGACAAGCGCAGAGTCCAGGTACGCTCAGATTGAAAAAGAACTGTTAGCGAGCATGTATGCATGTGAGCGTTTCCATCAATACGTCTATGGTCAGACTTTTGAAGTAGAAACTGACCATAAACCTTTGGTGTCCATCATGGCCAAACCTCTAAATGACTGTCCTGTACGGATACAGCGCATGCTAATCAGGCTGCAAAAATACGACAAGCACATGATATACACACAAGGAAAATACATGTACACCGCCGACACCTTGTCTAGAGCAGTGGATAAGGAGGAACGTGTGGACAGCGAGAAAAGCTCAGAAATACAGGCATATGTGGACATGATTATGACGTCTCTGCCAGTAACTGCTGACAGAACAGAACAAATACGGAGAGAGACTAATGCAGACGAAACAATGAAAGAACTCAAGCGCACAGTACAGAAAGGATGGCCTGAAAACAAGAAAGATTGCCCCGTGAGAATACAAGACTACTGGAATTGTAGGGCAGAGCTCTCTGTGGTGAATGACATAGTGTTGAAGGGGAGTAAATTCGTTATTCCATCCTCACTACATAAGCAAATGCTCCAAAAGATCCACGAAGGCCACCTTGGAGAAGTTAAGTGTAAACGCAGGGCGAGAGAAGTAATGTACTGACCAAGAATCAATCAAGATATCAGCCAGACAACGGCGTCATGTGAACTTTGTCTCATCCACAGGCCAAAACAACAAGCTGAGCCGCTGATGACGCATCCGGTGCCCCACAGACCTTACTACAAGGTTGGAACTGATCTATTTGATTGTGATGGACAGAGTTACATAGTAGTCACCGACTACTTCTCAAACTATCCTGAAGTTGGAGCAAAGCAGTCATCAGCTACCTCAAGACTGTTTTCGCCAGACATGGTGTCCCATGTGAAGTGTTTTCAGACAGTGGGCCCCAGTTTTCTAGCTGTGAGTTTGCTGCCTTTGCTGAAGAGTGGGGGTTTCAACACTCTACATGGAGTCCAACCTATCCAAAGTCCAACGACCTGGCAGAAAGCTCTGTGAAAACAGTAAAGAACATGCTGAAAAAAGCACAGGAGAGAGATGACTTTCAGAAAAGCTTACTGATCTACCGGAGTGCACCTCTACTGAATGGACTATCATCAGCCCAAATGCTGATGGGTAGGTGCATTCGCTCCAACCTACCAGTAATGGAGGACCTGCTGACGCCCAAAAGTGCACACAAAGTCAGAAACACAAGGGAGGAACAAAAAGTGAAACAAAAACAGCTGTATGACAGAACGGCAAATGAAGCCTGGAGACGTGGTGCGTCTCAGAGACATCTCTACAGGCACATGGAGACAAAAGGGACAGGTGGAGGAGGAAGTTATGTTACAACCCTGAAATGAGGGGAATCAATAAATACACTCTGACACAGATGCTTCCTTTTGCGGTTGCTCAGCCGAGTGTGTTTACTTGTAAACAAAGGTATTAAAGTTACAAAAATTTCATAAAAACATAAAATATTACAATTTACAAAAATTAACAATTACATTTCAATTCAATCTTTCTCTGTCCTATTTCTTATGTCATCTTTTCACCATTTCCCGTGTAATTGCTCTTTAAACAAACCTATAAATGCAACAGAACACATACAAACAATAGCATTCAGTCTCTTGCTAACCTACACAGCAAAATATCATGTGTCACAGGTATGCGCAACATGGCGCGACTCTCTCCTGAGTAAGTTAAGCTAGCTGCCGAGGCCGTAACATTTAACCCCTTTAAAACTCCAAGAAAATGCTCCTAAAACACTCACAACTCACTTAATGTTTTCGCGAAACATACACAAAACAACATCTACAGTTAATGGGCATAAGCACTCCGAACATACCTGAAATGAGGGGAATCAATAAATACACTCTGACACAGATGCTTCCTTTTGCGGTTGCTCAGCCGAGTGTGAAGCATCCTTGCCACGAACTCCCCCTCACGGTCACTGCAGGCATAACTAATCGATCATGGATAAGTTTTAAAAAGGCCCAACAGGTTGATGACAGATAAACTAATCTGACAGGTATATCTATAACCATTTTTAATCTCGTTCACTTTTAAGTTAAGCATTTTAACCTAACATATTTAATCTTGTTGACATGAATTTTTTAAATCTCCCATTAGGAGAGGACGACATCTCCCCATCAACTAATTTCCTTTTCTCAGTTTTTTTCTAAAATTATGAGTTTATCATTTTTTTTTTAAAATTGATTTTAATAGCTGTTTTTACTGTCCATGAACTAATTTTTATTATCAGCTTTTTAATAAAATCAACCTACCACACACACCCCTGCAAAATTTGATGTCGTCCCGACATCACAACCTTTACGAACCAAAGGCTCTTAACTGACTAGCTCATAGTTATCTAAACTGCATTTCAGAGGTGATATCAGTTTGTTTCTGGTAGCACTGCCAACATGAATTTATGGGGGGGGGGTGTATTAGTTTGTTATTTTAAGTCAAGCACTTTTGAATGGAACAAACCAAATTTGGTTTAGGTTTAACATCCTTGCATGAGTAAGGGTTGGTAAACTGGGAATGGACTCATCCACATGGTCAGTGGCTGTACGTCGGAGTATGGTAGGGGCTGGAATTGGTAAAGTCCACCATTTGCATGTGCTGCACTATAGCATGTCGGGGTCCCAAGCTGGTCATAAGTGAATATTTTTGGGGCTCGTCTTTCTCTTTTTGGTAATGCAAATCTCTGTTGACTATCATTTTCAGGTGGGTCTGGATGATGGGGTACAGTGTCTTCATCCTGTGCCTCTTCCTCAGGCTGTACATCCAGATTCTGATTACACTCATCCTGCTGCACATTTTCCTGCTCAAACTCATTTGTGTCAACTACAGGGTTTTCCTCAGCCACCGGCTCATCAGTGCTCAGTACTGGTGCTCCTTGATCACCATCCTCTTGTGTGTTACCATTGTCAATACTTTCCACAGGGACATGAGGCTGTAAAACTGGTCTGTAAAAGTATCCACATTCTTCCTCATCCTCTTCCTCTTCCTGATTTGTGTTGTCTGCGGGAGTCTCTGCCATCCTTCCTTTTTGTTTAGGTGCCCCTTTTGGCTGAATTTCCAAAGGCAGATGATCACACGGTAACAACAGGTTACGATGAAGGATTCTTGACCTTCCTCTTCCTTGCTCAGGTTTTACTTCATAGACTGGGATGTCTTCTCCAACCTGTCGAATCACAACATGGATAGCTTCTTCCCAGTGATTACGAAGTTTTCCAGTGCCTCCTCTCGGTGTTAGATTCCGAACAAGGACACGATCACCAGGATACAAGACTGAGCTTTTTACTTTTCCGTCATAATGTCTCTTTCCTCTTTCCATTGACTTTTTTGCATTCGCCTGAACTATTTCATATGCCTCCTGCATCTCTCGTCTCCATTTCTCCATGTATGTTTGATGGTCAGGCGTTCCTGTTTTAGAGGTGAGACCAAACAGGAGATCGACAGGTAACCTCGGTGACCTTCCAAAAAGCAGGTAGAAGGGAGAGAAACCCGTTACCTCACATCTTGTACAGTTGTACGCATAGATCAACTTGTTCAAAGAGTCTTTCCAGTTAGTTTTCTGTTTATCAGTAAGTGTCTTTAACATTTGTAACAATGTCCTGTTGAATCGTTCGACTTGCCCATTTCCTTGGGGGTGATAGGGAGTTGTTCGTGATCCGAGAACACCACAATTCTTTTTCAGCTGGGCGAAGAGCTGGTTCTCAAATTCGCCACCTTGATCGTGGTGTATTCGTGCTGGCAGTCCAAACTTAAGGGCATAATCGTTGAATATACGGTCTGCAACTGTCTTGGCAGACTTGGAGGTGGTAGCATAAGCCTGCGCAAAACGAGTAAAATGATCAACAATGACCAATATGTACTCATATCCTCCTGTACATTTGTCCAGGTGGAGGAAATCAATAGACACCAGTTCAAATGGCTGTGTGGTTACGATACTGGTTAAAGGTGCCCTTTGTTCTTTACATGGTGCTTTTTGTTTCAGACAGGTACATGTCCTTGCTACATAATGTTCAATTTCTTTCTGCATGTATGGCCAAAAGAATCTGTCTCTGATCAATGATGTTGTTCGATCTATGCCTTGATGGCCCATTTCGTCATGCAACCCTTTGAGTACAGTAGACTTATAGACCTCAGGTAGTACCAGCTGTGTTTTGTTTGCTGTCTTTCTGAGAAGAATGCCATCTTCATCAACATGAAGTCTTTCCCACTCACGCAGCAGGCTCTTGCTTCGCATGCTGAAAGCTTTAAGTTCATGCCCTAATGGTTTGCAATCTGTCAGTTTGCACTGTATAATTGGACCAATGTCCTTGTCATCTTGTTGTGCTTGCCTGATTTCAGCAACTGAGAATGGCTCGTGTGTCACCTGGCTTACAGCTGTACACTGGGGAGAAGCAAGCACTGGACAGACCCATGGAGAGCTGGAATCTTGTGTTTCAACAGCTTGGGTTGTTGCTGCCACACAGTCTGATGCCAGTTCCTCAGTACACTGTTCCATCATCTCCTCAATGTTTACAGGCATTCGCGACAGGCTGTCGGCATCCACGTTTTCTTTACCTGGGCGGTATCGAATAGTAAAATGGAAGTCTGCAAGCTCTGCAACCCATCTGTGACCTGTCGCATTGAGCTTGGCACTTGACATGACATAAGTTAGAGGGTTATTGTCGCTGAAGACGGTAAAAGTAGGCGCATAATACAGGTAATCTCTAAATTTTTCTGTTACCGCCCACTTTAAGGCCAGAAATTCCAACTTCCCTGAATGAAGGTGGTAGTTCCGTTCAGCAGCACTCAGTGTTCGAGAACCATAGGCTATCACACGTAGCTTGTCACCTTGTTGTTGGTATAAAACCGCCCCGAGCCCTTGGTTTGAGGCATCTGTGTGAAGTATAAATGGCTGTGAGAAGTCCGGGAACCCAAGGATTGGGGGCACAACCAGGCAGTCTATTAGCTGCTCCAGGATTCTTTGATGCTCCTCAGTCCACACAATTGGTTTGTGTGATGGCACTCCTTTTCCCTTTCCTGCAAATCGTCTCTTTCTTGTGTTTTGTGTCACACTGTCATTTTCTGTTGTGCCTTTCAGCAAGTCATACAGTGGTCCTGCGATACGGGAGAAATCCTTTATATACTGCCTGTAGTAACTTAACAAGCCCATAACAGCACGTAGCTCCCCTACGTTGCTTGGCCTCTTATCTTTGAGAGCTCTGACAGCGATGGTGTCGGCTGGATCAACCTTGCTCCCTTCTGCTGAAACGATTCTTCCCAGGTAGCGGACTTCACGTTTGAACAATTCGCACTTGCTGGGCTTTAGCTTGATCCCATACTTTCTCAACAGCTGGAGCACTTTTCTGACATGATGAACATGGTCCTCAAATGACTGACTGTACACAAGTGTGTCATCCAGATAGGGCACACAGATGTTGTCTCGTGCATCTTCCAAGCACTCCTCCATACACCTTTGGAAGGCAGCAGGTGCATTCATCAGTCCGAATGGAATCCTGATCCATTCGTAGAGGCCCCATGGAGTCACAAATGCAGTCAAAGGCTGGCTGCTCTCATCCATAAAACCTTGATGGTAGGCCTTTCCTTGATCCAATAACGAAAACCATGAATTGCCACCAAGGCTGTCAAGGATGTCTTGCACTCTAGGGATCGGTTGTCTGTCAGGGTGGGTCTTTCTGTTTAGTTCACGGTAATCTATACAGAGTCGAAGGCTTCCATCCTTCTTTCTTACACAGACCACTGGTGAGGCATAAGATGAGTTGGATTTTTTCACCCATCCCTGTGCAATGAGGTTGTGCAAATAATCCTTCATCTCTTTATATAGTGGTTTTGGAACAGAAAGGTAAGTGCGTGCTACAGGGTCCATATCTTTCAGCGATATACTCAGCTTCAGCTTCTCAATACATCCGATGTCATCATCTGATTTGGAAAAGGACGAGCATTCATTGCGAAGCATGTCCTGCACCACTACTCTTTCAGAATCACTCAAATGGCTCAAATCGATTGGAGGATCCCAGAGAGTGTCAGCAGTTTGCTTACCTACTGCACTAGTTTGGCTGACTGACACTGGAGGGCAATGATCCGGTTTCTCCAAAACAGTAGCAGGATACACAGCCTGGATCTGTTGAAGACTTCCCACGACAGTTCTTCCAGACAGTTCAATGTCGTGATCAGTAGGATTTTGAACATCGATAACAATGTAAGGCAAGGCACCACTTTTGAGCTTTACCAAAGTTTCACAGAACTCGAGGCCCTCCGCCCACTGAGGATTTACGTCAGGCTCAAACAGAAGTGTGGTATCTCTTTTCGGTGGTTGAATCTGCACTTTACAGTTAATCTGAACAGAAGTGTGTTTTGGAACGGTGACTCTCTCTCTTGTAGTTTTCACAACATAGTCACATGACTGTTCAGTTGTCACTAGGTCAATGAAGGCTGTGACATTCTCTTCCTCAAGACTGGGAAAAGCTGCTCTTAGTGCCCCGTACAACTGCCTTGTTCTTGCAGCATCAAGTTGTTCTTCAGTGTTCGTTTTCACTATTTGCTCAATGACATTAAAGCCTAGGATAGGCTGTGAAAGGCTCCCGCCCTTCATCACAAGCATGGGCACAACAAGTTCTTTGGGGTCAGCTCCCTCTGCAGCCAAACCAAAACTGACCTCAATGAAACCCTTATATGGCATGTTTTGTCCATTGGCAGCTGCTATTTTCAAGTCATCAGGTGCATCAAGTAACTCAGAGACATGTCTTAACTTTTCATGTGGCAAATGTCTCTTTTTCCACTTCTCATCAACAATGCAGACTTGGGAGCCTGTATCCCACAGTGCTAGTGTTTTACAACCTTGTATGTAGCACTCAACAATGCATTTTTTTCCTACCAAGGCGACTAGACGGGACTGTCTGTCTTCTTTTTTAGTGTGGCTGGATTTTGAGCTTGAATGGGAGCGTTGATTTACTTGTGAACTGGAGTGCTTGTTTACTTGAGGGTGAGAGTGCTGGTTGCATAGTTTTTTGTGTCTTGACCAATGTTCAGCTTGACAGATTTTAGAGCAATAAGTGACTTTTTTACATGATGCACATTGTCGCAGTCTTTGAGTTCTGCCAGAGACACCACAATTGCAGCAACATTGTTGGGACACTTCACTTTTCCTGGTTACTCCCTGTCCCGTGGGGGTAACCCTGTTCCATTTAAAAGACCATCTCTGTCTTGTCTGGTAGGTCCTACCTTACAACCTGCGAGGTAATGTTCATCACTACCACATCTGTAGCAGTGAGTGCAATATTCACATCCATCCTGCTGACAGCCAAAACATTTTCTCCGTTGTGCACGGTTTGGGGCAGGATACTGGCGCTGTGGAGCAAATCGTTGCTGGTATTGGGCTGTGTCTCCTCTTCGTCCTGGTCCTGGTGGAGGCCAGAAGCTCTGCTGGGGATACTGGAAGTAAGGAGCGGGGGTGTTCTCTCGAGCTGTAGGAGAGGACAGATACTGAGTTTGTGCTGAATGGGACTGCTGAATGGATTCTCTGATTTGGGCAACTTCAGCACCAAGATTTTTCAATGCTGCCATGTCAGAACGTATCTCTTTCAGTTCATTTAGTACATCAGGCCGTGTTTTGTGGGTGTGTTCTGGCTTTTCGTTTTTTTCTTTTTTATCTGGAAGCGTCTCATCAGGCTGGACTAAATGCACAGTGACTGGTCGCTGTTGGGAAAGTAATTTCTTTTTATTTTGTCTCTCTGCTTCATTTGCACAGGCAACATTGAGTTTTTCAAGGAGCAGCTCATCACTTGATGATGTTTGTTGCAGGTAAGGTTGGAGGTCACTTCTGATGCTATCATTCTGCAAGCCTGTCAGAACAGTATGAAGAAACATGCTCTGCACAAGGACGGGATCATATCTTAGGCCAGATTCTGCTTCCTGTGAAGCAAACAGTATTTTTTGTCTCAAATCTAGGGCACGTATCAGGAATGCTTGTGGGGTTTCTTTGCTGCTTTGGACCTCTGAGGTAAGTTGTTTGTACAGTTCAGTTGCACCTTTTTCTTGATAATGGGACCGGAGAATCCTCCTCAAGGTGGGTAGGGTAAGATTATTTTTGCCCTCTAGATAGCTGCGTAATTGTAGACCTGGTGATATTGCTCTAATCACTGCATCAACTATCTCAATTTCAGGGAATCCCTTACTGATGCCTTGCTCAATCTGATGGGCTAAGCTTGTGAAAGAAAGTTTGTCTTTCTGCCCTGGCTCACCAATCTGACCTGATATTTTAAAGTCTCTGTTCCACTGTACAGAGAGACGGGGCAGGGGGTTCTGTTGAACAGGGACATAGTTAAGTTCACTACTGTTAACTCCCTCATCCACTCGTTTTTTGGCTTCACCACTTTGTTTTGGTCTCTCTTGTTGTGTTAACAGCAATGCTTGTTGTAATCTTTCTATCTCTTTCACTAACAGCTCTTCTTCTGATGGTCCAACAACCTGTTCTTGCACAACTTCAATGTGCCCTGCATCTGAGGCTGCCTGTCCTGGTGCAATATTTTGAGCAGGATGTTGCAACTCAACAACTTTATCTTTCAGACTTAGTAACTCAGACAAGCCCTGATCCTCAAGGTCATTTAATTCTTCCCTTTCTAAATGCCTAATGATATGCGAGATTAGAAAAGAACAACTTTTGCCCGATACCTTCTCAAATCTTGAACCAGCAATTGCTAAAAAATCACAAACTTCAACTAAAGCGTCTCTTGTCAATGTGTACAGTGCACCACCAACTTTTAGTTTCAAGTCCTCTAACTCTGAAGGATCCATCTCGTTCTCTGGCCCGTGGACGATATTGGTGCGACGCAGAACCCTCTCCTCGCAGAACAGGCAACACAGCTCTCCTGGCACCTGTGGCTGACCTCAGATGACATGCACGTCCCTCTCTGCGCAGACGAACCACCGCACGCTACCGTCCACCCTGGCTGAAGATATGGGAGGGCTTGAATGATGACCCGAGGACGTCTATGTAGGATAGCTGGCCCTCGTCTCACTCAATCCCAGCGGTGCCTCCAAAATGTTACAACCCTGAAATGAGGGGAATCAATAAATACACTCTGACACAGATGCTTCCTTTTGCGGTTGCTCAGCCGAGTGTGTTTACTTGTAAACAAAGGTATTAAAGTTACAAAAATTTCATAAAAACATAAAATATTACAATTTACAAAAATTAACAATTACATTTCAATTCAATCTTTCTCTGTCCTATTTCTTATGTCATCTTTTCACCATTTCCCGTGTAATTGCTCTTTAAACAAACCTATAAATGCAACAGAACACATACAAACAATAGCATTCAGTCTCTTGCTAACCTACACAGCAAAATATCATGTGTCACAGGTATGCGCAACATGGCGCGACTCTCTCCTGAGTAAGTTAAGCTAGCTGCCGAGGCCGTAACATTTAACCCCTTTAAAACTCCAAGAAAATGCTCCTAAAACACTCACAACTCACTTAATGTTTTCGCGAAACATACACAAAACAACATCTACAGTTAATGGGCATAAGCACTCCGAACATACCTGAAATGAGGGGAATCAATAAATACACTCTGACACAGATGCTTCCTTTTGCGGTTGCTCAGCCGAGTGTGAAGCATCCTTGCCACGAACTCCCCCTCACGGTCACTGCAGGCATAACTAATCGATCATGGATAAGTTTTAAAAAGGCCCAACAGGTTGATGACAGATAAACTAATCTGACAGGTATATTTATAACCATTTTTAATCTCGTTCACTTTTAAGTTAAGCATTTTAACCTAACATATTTAATCTTGTTGACATGAATTTTTTAAATCTCCCATTAGGAGAGGACGACATCTCCCCATCAACTAATTTCCTTTTCTCAGTTTTTTTCTAAAATTATGAGTTTATCATTTTTTTTTTAAAATTGATTTTAATAGCTGTTTTTACTGTCCATGAACTAATTTTTATTATCAGCTTTTTAATAAAATCAACCTACCACAGTTACTCCACGCTCACACAGGATCCAGATGGAGAATGGATTGTCTCTGAGGAGGAACCGCACAGATCCTCAACTACAGCCGACTGAAAAGGACACTACAGCTCAGGAGACGGTTCAGCAGGACACGGTTGACTCTACAGAGCTAACTAACAGTGGTCCTGACCACACTGACTGTGGTCTGACAGCAGCGTCTGAGTCACCAGCTGCTGTCAGACTTTCCAAACTGTCCAAATCACCAGCTGTTGAGAGACTGTCTCAACCTAAAAGACATGTTCAGCCACCTAAGAGGCTGACTGAGAGTTGCTAGGGACTCTTTAGTATTACAAGTTGCTGAACAAAGGAGCAACATGGTCCTTTAAGTAAAAAAAACATGTTGATGTGAAGGACAAATGTTGACATGATTCTAAAGGTTAGATTATGCTTCCGCGTAGTGATCACGCAATGGTCACGCAATGGCCACGCAGTTGCTCGGACGCAGTCGTGAGACCGTGATGGTTCTGCGTGGGGTTTACGTGTCGAAATGCATGCCACACCGGTAGAGGGCGCTATGGTTTTTTGTGACCGACCGACCGACACTCTTGTGACTATCTCGCCTCGTTATTTACCTTCCGGCTTTTGCCGTAGTCACAGTGAACGATGGACACCGAGTCAGGGAGACTGGCGTTGGAGCTCCAAATTATTCAAGCAGAGGAAGAAATATTTCTATTGCAAATTAGGGCACGACAAAGGAGACAATTATGTTTATGAGTGGAAACCGGAAAAGCGGTCTCCAGCGGATGTAGTTAGCGGACCAATCACAGCCAATGCCGCTGCGTTGCTGCTGCGTTGCTGTTGCGTCGCCTCGACGCGCGTCGAGGATTTTTGGGAGGTGCGCGTCTGGCCCTTGCGTAGGACGCACGGGGGTCCGCAAGGACGCAATAGGTCCGCAATAGGTCCGTACGCACGGACGCGCTGTGTCAACGCGGAAGCATAAATTAGGCTTGAGTGTGTGTTTTGATGCTTAGAAAGTTTGCACGTTATTATTTTTCTATTGCAGAGAGTGTTTAAATAGAAAAGTTGTTTACAAGTAAAGTTAGTTGGGAAATGCAAAGTTAATATAAAAAGAAGCATGGCTTTGTTTTCAGGGGTAAATATTATTTCTTTATAGGGAGAAAGATGTGATGTTATGAGTATAGTTTGATAAGAACTCCATTACCCAGCATGCCATAGTAGTTAGGACCATGCACAGAAACCCAGAGTGGAAGGTAAGTGGTACGTAGCCATGCAGGTAGCATTGGACTGTTTACATGTGCAAAGTAGTTAATAAACTATAAAGAAGACCAGTTATCACGCCTCGTCTGCCTGTTATAAATTAGAGCAAGACAACACACCAAAGACTTATTGGACCAAAGATTTTACATTTTTAAAATAATCTTAAATTAATAATATATATTAATATCTACGTGGTCCTCTGTTGAGTTCAGTGTTGGAGCTAAACGAGAAGTGAGTTATATCAGTAAAGATTCATTTTCCCTAAAGGAAAGATATAGCTCTCTTGGCCCAAAGCCCAGATTTCCCATTTTCCCGGTGACACTTAAAGGCACCATGTCTTTGTGGATCTGCGGATCCGAGCAGCGTGAAAATAGTCTCAAAAGTCCGTGTGCGTGCGCAGCCTGATCTGTCCGTATCTGCCGATCCGTATGCGTAGGCTTAGACACTCGGAAGCGCAGGAAGTCTTTTGAAAAGGAAAAGGAGGAGCTTTGTGAAGTTGAACCATCTCCTGCTGCTCCACTACATCTATTAGATGATCAGTTGTCTCCATCTAGTGGACAGACAGTAGAACTGCACCATCTGCTGTGTGTGGCACACTGGGAAAACAAGAGAAGAAGAAACGGTATGGCCACTTATTGTTTATTCATGTTTCAAGCAGTTAATCACACCTCCTTGTCATTTAAAAACAATGGTATTTTATTTCTTCTTGCGGTACCAAGCACTATGCTACAACAGGCTAGAATCTGGAGAACAAAGTGATCAATGTCACATTAAATTTGGTGGACAAGCGCTAAGTTAGGAGGAAAACAAAAAGCGGAACTAATGGTCAGGTGCTGTTCCACGTCCAACATTAAAAAGTTTGTGTCCTTCAGTTTGTGGAGTGAGGCTGTGGAACAGACTGGGTGTGGAGCTCAAGCAATGTCCAAGCATGATCCAGTTTAAAAAGCGCTACAAACACATGGTTTTCACCAGGTACAGGGAGGAAGAAGGGCTTTAATAAGAAATGATCAATGATTTATGGATTTGTTTATTTCATCTCATTCTTTTCTATTTCTTTTCTTTTTGATGTAAATATATATGTTTGGGGAGAAAGATTGCTAATTGAGTAGTGGAGAAGGGCTAGGTTTAAATCAGCATATGCTTCATCCTACTCCTTCTCAGACATGTTGGCTTCACATTATTATTGTTGTTTTGACTATTCTCATTGGATTTGTTTGTTTTCAGTTTACTTTGTTATGTTACTGCACATGTTGGAAATAAACTGAAACTGAAACTAAACACCACGGGGCTTCACGTGAGTGACTCCTCCCTCTTCCTTCAGATGGAAACCAGGAAGAGAAGCGCGTGGTTCATGTCTTCAGTTTCTGACTCTGTTACTGTGTTTTCCAGGTCAGTACTCAGTGAAATACAACCAGATTACTTCCTCCTAGAGCTTTAAGTGATGTGGAAGAACTGATTAGTCTGGTTCCGGGTTTTGAAATCTGTAAAACCGACTTTAATCATCCGTGTTTAGAATCACGAATAGTGAACTTTAGGAAAATGGTGACAGCTTCCTGTTAACGAGTGTGTGATGTGATTGAGCACAGCGTGATTAACTTTGGATGCTAAACTTGTCTCTGTTTGACATGTTTATTTCATTTGGTAAAGTACCCTGACATATTTAGAATAGTTGTTACTGTTTATTAAATGTGACTTGTTTACAAGGTGGATACATAATCTGGATTGAAGGAGTTCTTTGTGATTTTGTGGAGTTACAGGTGAGCACGTTCACCACCCAAATCCACCTGATTAGAGTTTAGATGACAGGTATTATGAGTTAAGCAGAATTCACTACGTGTAGTATGTTTGATGTTTTTGTTGTTGAAAGACATTTAAAGTATTGGAACCATCTTAAAGCTGTAGTATGGTTATGAGTGATGTATTGTCACTAATTGAGCAGTATGTTTAGAGTTAAAGGTAAATGCTAAAACGTGATCTGAACTTCTGATGTGATTACACTGTGTTATAGAAGATACCTCTGAACAAAGAGCTTGATTATTTTGATGGAAAGTTCTGTTTATTTTGGTGAAGATGTTGAACCTGATGAGTGAAAAGACAAACGAATATACTGAGATATTTAATCAAAACCAAAGATGGACATTGGACATGGTTACACTAGGGAATGAGTTTATTGCTGCATCTCATGTTTTTACAAATGAAATAAAGAGACGGAAACCAGGAAGAGAAACGGGTGGTCCATGTCTTCATGTGTCTGACTCTGTTACTGTGTTTTCCAGACGGCATCGAACCAAAGAAAGAAAAAACAAACTATTTGTTATTGTGGTCACTGACCCTGGGACCCGTAACAGATCCAGTGATTGTAACTCAGGTTAGACTGGTTTTAACGTCATTCTGATGTGTTTTTAGATCAAATCCAGGACTGACGAGGGACAGTGAGCAGCTTCTTCTCAACACATGAAGGTGGAAAGTGTCTGAAAGTCGACCTGAAGTGAGTTCAACAGGTGAGAATCCTACCAGAGAAATCTGGAAATGTCTCATTAACTGGATCACTATGATTCTATTCAGTTTGATCACTGAACTGTAGAAGTCTTTCTTGATCCTGATTGGCTGTTTCAGTTCTACTATCCTTTAAATGCTGTAGAATACATATGTGGGTTAAAGTACAGTGGTTGTAGAATGATTTCATGTGTCTCTGTTAGTGGTTATGAGATGAAACCAACAGCAGTTTGACTGTAATCTGATCTGAGTCATCAGAGTCTGAACTGGTCTGACAGCTTTGATCAACTTGACTGAGTTTATTTGAACTGTTTCAACACTGGATCACTCTTGGTTTCTCTAAAGCAGTTCATGTGTTCAGTCAATGGTTGTAAAGGAACTTTGTGGCCCCTTAGGGCCCCTCAGTCATCAGGGGCCCACAAAGGAATACAGACAGCACCCTATAGTCAGTCTGGTGGTTCTTGATGGACCCATTCAGCTCTCCTCCCTTTGCACCGAGGTGTTAGTCTTGATGATGTGGTTGAGCGTCCACTGCCGGTGGTGACACTGGTCTTCAGGACAGCTGTGTCTTATTGGAGCTTGGTATGCTGCTGTCAGAGGAGGGCGCTGTTTCACCCCTTCCTCTCTGCTGGTCTTAGGTCAGTATGTTCTTCTCTTTCTGGTCTTCAGCCAGCCAGTTGTCAAAGTGAACATCAGGGTGGGGGTCATATCCAGGTTGCTCTTCCAGTCACCAACGTGTGGTGGTTTGATTAGTGAAGTCATCGTCCATCGGACCGGATCATGTTCTGTAACCAGGATGGCTGGGTTGATCAGGACCAGCTCAGACCAGCTGATCAGGTCCAAATCATCGTTGTCCTGGTCCTGGTTCTGGTTCAGGAGCTGGAGTGGGTTAATCCTCTGGAACACTGACAATCTGTGGGAAACGTCTTCAGATAAACACTAACGCTGGTCGCCATGGTTACTCTGGTTACTGTGGTTTAGGTGACCTGTCCTCCACCCCGACCTCCTCCTACACTCTGATCTGTTCAGTAACTGATTTAACTTTCTTCTTCGTCTGTTTTCAGTTTATTGCTGGATCAGCTGACAAAACATCCACTTCACTTCCTGTAAAATGTGACTCACAAAAATAAAAGCCTGCTTTTCATTTTATTTTGAAGGGGTCCTTTAAAAGTCACATGATGTTGTGTTGGTTCTCAGTTATTGATGATTGACCGTCTGGTCGTAGTCTTCTTTCTGTTTCACTGTAAAAAAAAACAAAAAAAAAAAACAAAACAAAACAAAAACGTCCAGACAGGAAGTTGAGTGTTTTTTTCATGTTTTTTCATCGTTTTGTAAATAAATGCCTTTTTCCACCAATCAGATGGCGGCTCTGGCTGAAGAGAGGGAGGAGTCTGTGTTGAGTCTAGTGTTATTGGTTATTGACTACCTTCACATCTGAGGCTTTTATTTTGGTATTTCCTGATGTTTTGAGGCTTTTAACTTGAATCTTTTTTTTTTTTTTACATCCACTGCTTCCTTTTTGTTCATGAAGAGAATAAAACTTTAATGAATAAAACTCTTCTTGTTCTTTATTAGTCTGGAAGAGATGCTTTTATTGTGAAGAGACAGAGACAGAAACCTGATCCTGTCCATGATGTCCTGTAGATGGAGAGGGAGGAGAAGTGAAAGTGAAAGTGTTCAGTCTGTTTGTTCAGACTCCATCTTGAGACGACGGAGCAGAAAGAAGAGAAGTGAGACTGAAGCAGGGTGAGTGATAACACAACTTTATTATCGTTTACTGTCAGTCAGTTTTCTCTTTATGGAACGTGGAGGGAAGAAGAATCAGACTTGAATGTGGTTAATTATTGATGTGATCATGTTGACGTATGAGGAGCCGTGTGTGGTTTAATTACTTCCTGTTTAATCACCAGAGTCTTTAGTTCCTCTTATTACCAGAGTTTACGGTGCGTACGGAAACTTTCAGGGTTGAGTTATAATTGAGTTTAGTGCAGGTCTCTAAATAACTAACGTCAGGGTGGAGATCTAGAAATAACAACTTAAGATGTGAAGACAAAGTCATGACGCAGACACTTAGAACAGATGTTCTTGGTTCTGGAGCAGCGGTAAAGATCCCTCAGAGACAACAGCTGTTCATATTTACAGACTGAAACACTGAGATCAGATCTGGAGACACATGTTAATACCAGGTGTGAACCAATGTACCTGAAGGTGGTCACATGAGATCAGGTCTGAACAGGCTCAGACACAGCAACACCCACAACTCCACCTCCCTGAATCAGGAATGAAACTGTTGTTCTGATCGACTGCTTCAAGCATCTTGGACAATAAACTGAACTATGAACAAGTCACCACAGAAGCTGTCAGCCACACATTCACTGCATCTGGAAAGTCTCCTCAGAGCTTCACTGTCTCTCAGTACTTTGTTGTGTTGAAGAAAAAAACAATCCAAGTCTAGTTCCAAGTTTGCTGAAGTGGTGCAAGTTTATTGGAGTTCCAGGTCATGGTGAACCTACCGACACAGAGTGGGTCTGAGACCAGAGACCCCCCTGAATGCAGGGCCAGAGCACAGATATACCCTGTCCCCGGGTGTGGTTGCAGACAGTTCCTGAGTAGATCGTATAGTGGATGTATATTGGTCAGTCGAGGGCAATTTTACACAGGAGGGTGAACTCAGTAGGAGGCAGAGGTGGCTCCCAGACATGGTCAGAACAATAGGACAAAAGGACAAAGGAGTGACACTCGGGTAGTATGATCAAGGCTCTGATCAGCAGGGGAGAGGAGATGGGAGATATCAACATATGGCTGGATCAAGGCCAATGTCTCTTCAAATACAGGGTACTTAAGTTTTCTTCTTCACTCCACCCTTTTTTTTCTTTTTTCTTTTTTTCAAATAACAAAAGATAACCATGAAGGAAAACCAAACAACGTAAGAAAGATAGAGCAATGTCAGTTTTCAATTTCGTACAAAAAGTCAGAATTTGCATATTCGAGTTGTGGGTTAGATTCAGTTGTGGTTGTCGCCAAATACATGATTGTCGCAGTTAATCAGTGATTTGCAAATGGATTTGAGGCAGGTAACTAAAAGGCTGGGAATGAGCAGTGCACCAAATCCAAGTAATATAAATTTAAAGATTAAGTAGCCCAAAAATCCCAATTTCCCTTTAAGCCTAACTGGTGTCAACAGGATGATGTAAGATGTAAAGTCTTAACAATGTTGTTCATGTGATTGGTTATTTCTTGAATGGTACCATTGTGATCAGGAATGTGCATCATTCAGTTCCAACAATAGCACATGTTCCTCCTTGGGAGGCCAATAGATAGTCCTGTACAGCATGATCCTGCAGAGACATTATTCTGATGGCAGTCATTTTTTTGCGAGAGTGTGGCTATGCCCTCTACAGTCGATTTGCAAGGTCTTCAACTACATGAGAGAGATCTCTTATCTGATCTAAAGCTGCCATGACTCCGTAAAATAAGATTAGATTAGATTCGATTCAACTTTATTGTCATTACACATGTACAGGTACAGAGCAACAAAATGCAGTTTAGCATCTAAGCAGAAGAGCAATAGGCAGTAAGTGCACGTGGCATAAATATTATGGTATATAGTAGTATGGTACAGATTGTTTTTACAGCATATGGAAAATATTTACAGATCAAAACCTATGTACAGGTGAGACCATGTATACAGGTGAATGAGCAGGATATACACAATGATTGAATGAGGTACTATGAACACATTATACAGATGGATTTGTTCGTTAAATTTGAGTAGACTATAAACAGGAATTATAACATTATTTACAATAAAGGAGATGATCAGATGATAAATTAGGTGATACAAAACAGACAAAGTGAGCAATTTACGGTGCATAAACAATAAGCAGTAGCTACCTAATGTTCCTAAACTAGTGCAATACTCGGTACATAGTACTGTGCAAACAGATTGTTTAAAGTGTGCATGTGCAGTGAGGGAATGAGGAGTTGATGGGTGCGAGTGAATTGGTGTGTAGGGGTCAGCAGGGGAGAGTGGGGGGCAGGGGTCAGCGGGTGTCCGAGTTCAATAAGGTCACAGCTCTGGGGAAAAAGCTATTCCTCAGTCTGCTGGTCCTGGTCTGGAGGCTTCTGAAACGCTGGCCTGAGAGCAGGAGGGAAAATAGTCCATGTGGTGGGTGGGAGGAGTCCTTCAGACGCAGACAGCGCTTCTTCTGGACGTCCTCAGTGGTAGGGAGTGGAGTTCCTGTGATGCTCTGGGCAGTTTTCACTACGCAATGCAGGTGTTTGCGCTCCGCAGCAGAGCAGCTCCCATACCAGACTGTGACACAGTTGGTTAGGATGCTCTCAATCACGCAGTGGTAGAAGTTCACCAGGAAGACAGATGTTCTTCTTCAGTGTCCTCAGGAAGAAGAGGCGCTGGTGAGCGTGACCAGGCTGGAGGTGTTGGTGGTCCGGGACAGGTCCTCCGAGATGTGGGTCCCCAGGAACTTGAAGCTGGAGACACGCTGGACGGCATACATGCTTCTTCTCTCTTTCCTGAAGTCCACGATGAGCTCTTGCTGTTGTTAAGGAACAGGTTATTGTCGGCGCACCATGTGGCCAGGTACTGTACCTCTTCTCTGTAGGCTGTCTCATCGTTGTTGGTGATGAGACCAATCACGGTCTGTGAACTTGATGGTGGAGTTGGATCCATGCACAGGTCTGGAGTCGTGGGTGAAGAGGGAGTAGAGAAAGGGGCTCAGCACACAGCCTTGTGGCACACCGGTCTTGAGTGTGACAGTGGTGGAGCAGATGTGGCCTGACCTCACGTGTTGCGGTCTGTTGATCAGAAAGTCCATGATCCAGTTACAGAGGGACCAAGTTTGGTGATTAACTTGGAGGGGATGACAGTGTTGAATGCTGAGCTGAAGTCAACAACCAGCAATCGTTCATAGGTGTCATTGTTGTCCAGGTGTGAGAGCACAGAGTGCAGAGCTGTGGAGACTGCATCGTCTATGCTCCTGTTGCTGCGGTAAGCAAACTGGTGTGGGTCCAGTGTGGGAGGGAGGGAGGGAGGGAGGGAGGGAGGGGGGAGTCCTTCAGGTGTGCCAGGACCAGTCGCTCAAAGCACTTCATGTTGATGGATGTGAGTGCTATGGGGCAGTAGTCATTGAAGCACGTCGGGTTGGAGTGTTTTGGCACTGGTACTATGGATGTCGCTTTGAAACTGTTGACACAGCTGCTTGGGCGAACGACAGGTTGAAAATGTCCATGAAGATCCTGGTGAGCTGCTCCACACATGCTCTGAGCACACGTCCTGGAATGCCGTCTGGTCCAGCAGCCTTGTGTGCGTTGATTCTGCTCAGTGCCGTGTGGACATCAGTGGGGGAGAGTGAGAGGGGCTGGTGGTCTGCAGGGAGTAGAGCCCGACCGATATATCGGCCGGCCGATATTAAATAAAACGCACATATGTGTACAATACACGTGACAATGGAGGTTTAGGGCTGAAGAATCTTGCGACACTTGATATAGCCTTAAAAGGTGCTTGGATCCAACGATTATATAATAACCAACACTGGTTTTCATCTAAATTATTTATAGCTCAATGTGGCACATCAATAGGTAAATTATATCCTTTTTTCCAACTAGGCCAGAAATCAAAAGTAGGCTTGAACCAGTTTTTTGATTGGTTGTCAATCAAATTCTCAGAAAGAAGGTTTAATTTCATTACTTTTGAAACATGATGCAGAGGGCCAGGAAAAAGACCCTGTGAAGTTAAAAAATTGGAGACCTCTAACACTCTTATGTTGTGATACTCGTATTTTGGCCAAATGTTTAGCACTTAGACTAAAAAAAGTAATTCAGGACTTAATACATTCAGATCAAACTGTTTTTTTAAAAAACGCTTCATAGGCGATAACATCAGACGCCTCCTTGAAATAATGGATTATTATGATAAAGAAAATTTGCCCGGCCTGATATTTATAGCTGACTTTGAGAAGGCATTTGATACAATAAATTGGAATTTTATATATCAATGTCTAAATATTTATAATTTTGGTGAGAGTTTTATTAAATGGACTCATGTGTTGTATCAAAATCCTTGTAGTAAAATAATTAACAATGGGCACATTTCTGATACAATTACCCTATCCAAAGGAGTGAGGCAAGGCTGCCCCCTTTCAGCGTATCTGTTTAATCTTTCGATTGAAATGCTGGCCATTAGAATAAGAAATAATAAAGCTATTAAAGGATTAGACATAAATGGGTTAGAATCAAAGTCTTCCTTTTACGCAGATGATGCTTCCTTTTTTTTAAAACCAGATGTTCTGTCATTAAACTCCCTTATTGCAGAACTGGATTCCTTTGCTTTACTTTCTGGATTAAAGCCAAATTATGACAAATGCTCTATTCTTAGAATTGGATCGTTGAAAGGTTTAGATCAAATTTCCTGTAAGGTGCCTATTAAATGTTCTGATGGCCCTGTTAATCTTTTAGGAATACATATACCTGTAGATAAAAAGCTCCTTGTACAGATCAATTTTGAGCTAAAACTTCAGAAAATGAATAAAATTCTCAGGCCTGGAGAGGTAAATATCTCTCGATATTTGGAAAAGTAACAGTAATTAACTCATTAATACTTTCACAATTTACATACTTACTGCAAGCCTTACCTTCACCTGATACAATGTTTATAAAAACATATGAAAAAGTAATATTCAGTTTTATGTGGAATGGTAAAACTGATAAAATAAAACGCACATATGTGTACAATACACGTGACAATGGAGGTTTAGGGCTGAAGAATCTTGCGACACTTGATATAGCCTTAAAAGGTGCTTGGATCCAACGATTATATAATAACCAACACTGGTTTTCATCTAAATTATTTATAGCTCAATGTGGCACATCAATAGGTAAATTATATCATTTTTTCCAACTAGGCCAGAAATCAAAAGTAGGCTTGAACCAGTTTTTTCCTAATCTCTCCCCTTTTTTCAGAAACTCTTTGTCTATGTGGTTTTGCTTTCAGTTTTCTATGCCAAATGATATATTGGAGATTAAACAGCAGTTATTGTGGCTTAACTCCAATATTTGCATAGACAAAGAACCTGTATATTGGCAGCCATTTTTAGATAACAATGTACTTTTTGTAAGTGATATATTGAATGATAAAGGAGAACTTCGTAACTATGAATCCTTTATTTCAATATATGGAGACTTTTGTCCAAAACTACAGTATCTGCAGTTGTTATCAGCAATCCCTTCAACTTGGAAAAAAAAACTACTTAATTTAAATGCAAACTTAGGTGTCTGCCGTCCGGCTATTAAAAATTATAAATGGTTGGGGCATAGAAAAGTAAATTTTGATATGTACAGCTTCTTTTCATCCTTTAAAAACACTGCAGTTTCTCCATATTATTTTCAAGACTATTGGGAAAGTATTTTTGATACTCCACTTCCTTGGTTGAATGTCTTTAAGAATCTGTACAAATCATCCTGTTCAACATATATATGGGCTGTAGAGGCTAAGCCAATGCTTTAAGCCACTGAGGCATTTCAACAGGAAACATTCTTGACGCGCTTACTTTCCACGACTGATGAATGAAAGTCCACTTGATTTTCAGTTGCGATGCACAAAATCCATTTATTTCGTATCTTAAACTTGAAGATCACACTTTAATCAAGCAAAACATGCGTCGAGCACAATAGCTGAATAGCGGTCAAAAACTGTTTTTCCTCTTCCGATTGGGAACACCTGCCTAGACACAAAGGTTCCTAGGTTATATAGGCAAGACCGCCAATTACCATCAGACTCACTACAAACAGTCAACATCACCATAATCTGCTCTTACACACCGGCCCCTAATTGTCATGGCCGGCAGACATGACAATTCAATACAAAACAACAAGAGCAAGATATAAATGTATGAAAATGCAGATTCAGTGACACAATTTTACACTTCTTGTACCAGGTAAAGTTTAGTCACAGGTCTCTCAATAACATTGTTTTTAGTCTGTAGCTTCACAGAACGCACCATGCCTTTTGCATCAGGGAAAATCTCCAACACTTTGCCAAGAAGCCAGGAACCACGGGGAGCTGATGAATCCATGATGACAACTACATCCCCAACAGCCAAACTCTGTTTTCTTTGATTCCACTTCTGTCTTTCTTGCAAAAGTGGCAGGTATTCTCGAATCCATCGCTTCCAAAACAAGTCTGAAATGTACTGAACTTGTCTCCAGCGACGCTTCACGTACATGTCAGATGGTTTGAAAAGTCCAGGTGGTAAGGCTGGCTTTCCTTTTAAGAGAAGGAGATGGTTGGGAGTGAGTGCTTCCAAATCATTTGGGTCATCAGACAGCTTAGTAACTGGACGGTCATTAAGAATAGCTTCTACCTCACACATGACAGTGTGGAGTCCATCGTCATCAAGTGTCTGCTGGTGCAAAACTGAGTTCAGAACACGCCTCACTATGCGTATTATACGCTCCCAAACTCCACCATGATGGGACCCAGCTGGAGGATTGAAGCTCCATTCAACTCCAGCCGAAATTAAAGCTCCTTGAATTCGCTCATGATTCAGCTCACCCACAGCTTCACGTAGTTCTCTCTTAGCTCCAATGAAATTTGTTCCGTTATCTGACCTGAGACTGACCACTTGACCTCTCCTGCTGATAAACCGCCGTATAGCATTTATGCAAGCATCTGTTTCCAGTGAATGTGCTACTTCCAGATGAACTGCTCGGCTGGCCATGCAGGTAAATAACACTCCATAACGTTTGCAAGTTGCTCTGCCTCTTTTTATCTCCACAGGCCCAAAATAATCCACTCCAACATTTGTGAATGGGGGCAAATCGGGAACAATTCTCTCCTTAGGTAGATCTGCCATCTTTTGTTCCATGGCCCTGCCATTAAGGCGTCGGCAATAGCTGCACTGAGAAATGATCTTCCTCACAGCTGCATTAGCATTAGTTATCCAATATTTCCTCCGGAGTGTAGATAGTATATGATTTCGCCCACTGTGTCCCAGCCGTTGGTGGATGTTCCTGAGAATAAGTCTGGAGATATGCTGCTCCTTGGAAAGGATAAGGGGATGTTTTTCCTCTGACGGCATTGCTCCTTTGCTTAATCTCCCACCTACTCTTAAGAGTCCGTTTTCCAAGATAGGATCAAGCTTGTAAATACAACTTTGTTTGCTTACTATACCCTTCTCAGACAACAGTGAGGAAATTTCAGTTGCAAACCTTTGCTGCTGACAGTAGCCAATGATGGCCAGTTCAGCTTCTTCCAAATCCTTTGGTGTCAGAGAACTGCTCCTCAGTTTGACAGTGGCTTTTTCTCCTCCCACTGGACCAGTTTGTGGTCTAGAGGCCTTTCTCTGATGACAGCGCTCCCTCAGATAATTTTTTAGTCTCAGAAACCACGCCACTGACACCATAAGCTTTCTCCAGTCCGAAAAGTAACTGATGAGGTAATCAGTGGCATTCAGTGACTCATGAACAGTGGCATTCACACAGGCCTCCTTCCTGACCTCTGGATCATCCAACTCTACCTTGACATCATAATTACTTACTGGCCAATCTGCCTCAGACTTCCTGAGAAAACTGGGTCCCTCAAGCCAGCTTTGATTTTTCAGAAAGTCAGATACTTTCATCCCCCTGGATGCAGCATCAGCAGGATTATCTTTGGATCCAATGTGCCTCCATTGAGAGGGGTTAGAGATTTCTCTTATGGCTGAGATCCTGTTTGCAACGAATGTGTGAAACCGCTTGTCTTCATTACTGATATATCTCAAAACTGACGTACTATCCGTCCAAAACACAGACTTATCCAACTGGATTTGAAGCTCTGCCCTTAGCATAGCATCCACTCTGGCAGCTAGGACGGCAGCAGTCAATTCCAATCTTGGAATTGTTACAGCCTTTAAGGGTGTAACTCTGGCTTTGCCCAAAAGAAATGCAGCATGAACATTACCTCTGGAGTTCCTCAGTCTGATGTAACTTACTGTCCCATAGCCATCTTTGCTGGCATCTGCAAAGTGATGCAGTTGGCTGCCTAGGGGTTCACCAAAGCCTATTGGTTTTAAACAGCGTTCAGCCTTAAATGATGAGAGCAGCTTCACTTCCTGCAACCACATTTCCCACCGCTGCAAGATGTCTGTTGGTATGGTCTCATCCCAGCCACTTTTTCTCCTGCAGAGCTCTTGTTGCAACATCTTAGCAGACAGCGTTACTGGTGCCAGAAATCCCAGAGGATCATATACCGAGCTGGTTGTAGACAACATCCCCCGTCGAGTTAAAGATTGCTGTTTCACTTCCATCTTGAACTTGAATGAGTCTGACTCGACGCACCAGAGCAGACCTAAAGCTCTCTCGATGGGAAGTTTGTCTCTATCCAGATCAAGCTCTTTTATGTCCTTTGCCCACTGATCCTCAGCAATGGTCTGCAGTACTGAACGACTGTTGCTCACCCATTTCTCTAAAACAAATCCACCTCTCTTACAGAGAGCGCTGAGCTCTTGGACTCGTTGCATTGCTGCCTCTTCTGAGCTCAGACTCAGCAAACAGTCGTCCACATAAAAGTTCTGTTTAACAGCTAAAACAGTTTCTGCAGAAAAGTCAGCGCTATTGTCATCAGCAGTTTTCCTTAAGGCGTAACTAGCGCAGCTAGGTGAGGACACTGCCCCAAACATGTGCACTGTCATTCTGTACTCTGCTAGTTCTTTGCTGAGGTCTCCATCCGGCCACCAGAGAAAGCGCAGAAAGTCTCGGTCTTGTTCTGCAACCTTCACCTGATAAAACATGGCCTGGATATCACCCATACACGCCACAGGCTCCTGCCTGAAACGAGTGAGGACTCCAAGCAGTGAACTGGTAAGATTTGGCCCTTGCAACAGTTCATTATTCAATGACGTGCCTTGATATGTTGCTCCACCATCGAACACCACTCGAAGAGATCCTTTTCTGGGATGATAGACACCATGGTGAGGTATATACCACACCTTTCCTGGTCTGCCTTGTGACTGTTCCAGAGGAACCTTTTCTGCATATCCTCTTTTGATGACATCATTTAGAGAATTTGAATACTCCTTGTGAAACTCCGGGTTGTTCATAAACCTTTTCTTCAATCCAAGTATCCTTTGCTTTGCCACCTTAAAGCTATTGGGCAGGTGAACATCAGGCCTCTTAAAGGGCAACTTAAGGCAATATCTCTCTTCCTGTAGAGTTGCAGAGGATTCCATAATCTCCAAAAACCTCATGTCTTCTCTAGACATCTCTTTGTCCTCTGAAGGCCATTCATTAAAGTCATTCTTATACTGATTGTTCAGCATGACTTCCAAGTTTGACACTGAAATTCTATTTACTGCCACAGAGGAAGGCTTACTTTTATCAATGCCGCAATTTCCATTTAAAGGCCCATTGATGACCCAGCCCAACACTGTTCTTATAGCGTATGGACCACATCCATGACTGTTCACAACTTCCCATGGTTCCAATAACCTGGGAGCATTGGATCCTATTAATAGATCGACATTGGCCTCTATGGTAGGGACGTGAACCTTGGACAAATAAGGCCACCCTTCCAAATCAGCAGCAGTGACAATGTTGTCTGGAGTGACTGGCATCTCCTTCTGTGTGAAAATTTCAGGCAAGGGGTAAAAACTCTTTCCTGCAAGACCTGCAACCTCCATTCCAGACACAGCAAAGGTGGGAACAACCTTTTCTTGTCCCATTGTTTTCAAGAGAAACTGAGTTCTTTTTCCTGTGATGTTCAGTCGCTGCATAAGGTATTCAGAGCAAAATGTAGCTGTGCTACCAGGATCCAAAAACGCATATGTCTCAATAATTTCATTTCCTCCTGTGGACTTGACCTGCACTGGGACAATGGAGAGAATGCAGCGGTCATTTCCGGCCCCTGTACGTCCACATATCTGGGAAGAAGTTGATGAATCTACTTCAGGTGGCTCACTTCTTTGCTGTGATTCAGTATTGGCTTTTGGGATATGAAGTGCAGTGGGATGCTGTTTATCACAAACCTCACAGACCAAGCGCTTGTTACAATCACGGCTTATGTGTCCAACTCTTAAACATCCAAAACATATTCCTTTTTCTTTTAGGAATCTGATCTTTTCTCTGTGTTTTTTACGTAGGAACTGTTGACATTTCTCCAAGAGATGAGCACGTGAACAGCAAGAACAACACACAAGATCCTGTTTAGTTATGTTGTTTGTGTGAGCATTTTCTTCACAGGAGTTGCCAGGCATTACTGTAGTTGCAAAACTGCTTCCTCTCCCTTTGAATGTCCTTGTTTGCATTTTTAATTTGTTAAAGGGTTTTAAAGCCGTTACATTCTGAGGTACATGTGCTTCAATATTTCCAAAAATTGGATCAGAAAGAATCCTCACTTGCTTCTCCAAAAATGCAACAACATCAACAAAATGAGCCCTTTGATTGTATTTTTCCATTATATCATGCGCAACAGCTCTCCACCTTTCACGAAGTTTGTACGGCAGCTTATAAACAACTTTTCTCATGTTGCTTGCCATGTCCATTTCCTGCATATGAGGACACTCCTCCATCACATTGAGGCATCCACGTAGAAACAAAGCATAGGCTTGCAAAGATTTAACATCCTCTGACTTTATTGCTGGCCAGGCTAAAGCCTTCTCTATATATGCATTGGCGATCTTATATTCATTGCCAAAATGTTCCTGAAGCAGAGCTTTAGCCACAATAAAGCCACGTTCCGGGTCCATATGTTGACAGCTTTGCACTAGTTCCCGTGGTTGCCCTCTAGTGAACTGTTCCAGGTAGTACAAGCAGTCAGCCTTACCTGCTTTATCCTCCACCCCTTGCTCAAATGATTTTATGAAAGCTTGGTATTGAAATGGATCTCCCTCAAAGACAGGAATGTCTCGTGGTGGCAAAGATATCAGGCGTTGTTGGTTCACCAAAGAGGCTGTGATTTCGTTTTGTTTGCACATTATACCTACAATATCATCAAGTGAAGTCTGATCATTTTGTCCATGATTCATGTGTTGCCTCCTGGTTTGTGTTACCCAAGCAGTTGGTTCATCATGCTTCAAACCTTGTGATGTTTCCACAGACTTTGGATTGGGTTGTTTATTATGGTTTGTTTGCATGTCCATTGCGTGTTTGTTATTTTGTTGCATTGAGCAATCCATTCGCTGTTGTGGTTTACCAGCTGTAGGCTTATATTCCTGTGCCATTGGGTTGAGTGTTTGTTGTGCCAGCTTCCTTTTTTCCTTTTCAAAATAAGAGTTCATACCATCTGTTGGTGCCTGAGAGCGCCTTTGTCCATCCATAGCCTCCACAACTGCCAACACCGCATCAGATGCAGCAAGTTCAGTCTCCAACTCGAGCTGTTCCTTTTTCCTTTTTATTTTTTGCTCCTGTTCGTCCAGTGCGTGTCTTTCCTTTAAGGCGGCCATTCGAGCCATCACTGCAGCCTTTTCTGCTGCTGCTTTTATTTTTACAGAGGAAGTGGTGCTTGACCTGTGACTTGTGACACTTTTATTTGAATGTTTACCCACATTAGAAATACTGTCATTTGGATTTATATCATCATTTTTAGCATCCATATCACAATTATTTTCAGTTTCAGACACCTGGTTTTCATTACGTTTCACCCATGTTTCAACATCATCAATGAATTCATTATTGAACATCATTTTAGCCTTGAACCATGTTTCATGCCTTTCTTTTTCTTCCTGTGGCAACAAAATCATTAAAGAATCATGCAAACACCTTATTTCGTCACACAATTCAATAAACCCAAGAAGAGAATTTTGTACCTCAGACATCTTAAAACTTTGCATAGAACCCTGTATCATTTTCTTTAAAGCACTTGCTTTATTTAATTTAGCCTTTCTGCCATTTTGCAGCCGGTCGATCTTATCCGCGAGTCCTTTAACAGACAACTTGACCACTCGCTGACTTGTCCGCGTGTCGCTACCGCCGGCCACAGAGTCCGCATTACCAGCAGCATCTGGCACATCAACACCTGACGACGTGTCAACGTTAACCACTAAATCCTCCATTTAAAGTCCGATCGTCTACAATATGTCAATCAAAACCCAGTCAAAAGTTGTTCCACTTCAGCAACCAATGCATTGGAATTACGCCATTATGTGTGCACACTTTTTAGATTTAGATGGCCATCTATACTAGTGGTAGCGCTACCATACCTATTTCTGAAGATCTTCATCAAAAGCTGCGGCTGGTGAAGTCTTCTCGGCGCCCTCACCCGCGTCTCCACTCCCGGCGTCTCCTCACCTGGTTCCCCTCACCGGCGTCTCCACTCCCGGCGTCTCCTCACCTGGCTTCCCCTCACCGGCGTCTCCTCTCACCGCTGTCTCCAATCGGCAGGTGAGCTGGTGACATTCAGCTGATGCGCCGATTATCGCACAAAGCCTCCACCCTGGCTCTGTCTTCCTCGTGTCCACCATTTACCGCGACAAAAATCCAGTATATTGTTGTCAACCATTCAGACAACAGTTTTTGACTTGAATTGTAGAGGCTAAGCCAATGCTTTAAGCCACTGAGGCATTTCAACAGGAAACATTCTTGACGCGCTTACTTTCCACGACTGATGAATGAAAGTCCACTTGATTTTCAGTTGCGATGCACAAAATCCATTTATTTCGTATCTTAAACTTGAAGATCACACTTTAATCAAGCAAAACATGCGTCGAGCACAATAGCTGAATAGCGGTCAAAAACTGTTTTTCCTCTTCCGATTGGGAACACCTGCCTAGACACAAAGGTTCCTAGGTTATATAGGCAAGACCGCCAATTACCATCAGACTCACTACAAACAGTCAACATCACCATAATCTGCTCTTACATGGGCTTTTCAAGTTAAAATATTCTACAAGATTTTACCAACAAAGAAAATGCTAAAGATATGGAGAATAACTGAAGATAGTATGTGTAGATACTGTGGTGAAGAAGAGGAAGACACCTTGCATTTGTTTTGGTACTGTCCAGATGTCATGCTCTTTTGGCGTAAGGTGGCAGCTTGGCTGTCTGAGCAAGGACTTGACTTACCAATAACAATAATCAATATAATTTGGGGTTTGCATGAAGAAAAAAATATGTTGTTAAACATTATGGTGCTCCTTGGAAAATTTTTTATTTTCAAAAAAGAAAAATGTGTTACATTGGAACCATTCATCATGTTTCTAAAACATTATTAGTTAATGACAAAAAATCAGTTGCTGCCTGCCTTCTAAAACTTACTATTTAGCGATCTAAATCCATTATGTGACTCGTTAATGCTGCGGCTGAACGACAGTCTGCAACGCACACTTGGCGTCATTGGATTTCACACACGTGTAAAAGAAAAGCTAACTTTTATGCACAAGCTACGTTTGATACTTTTTCTCCATGTCTAAATGTTCACTCCTCGCAAGTCTAACTTACATTTTACAATGCAGGGACTGTAATTAGAGATATGCTAGTTATAAATACAGTAATCATTACAGTACTTTATTTAGGCAGAATAAGTTCGTTGTGGTTTCCAAGCTCATTAATGTTAACGTTAGCGGTCTTCCACTGATAGTGGCATTAGCTAGCTTTGTGGTTAGCTAGTCTATGATGAGCCATAATTTAGCAATGGATAACGTCATACTGCAAATTGTAAAACATACATTTTCAATATAACAGGCCAAGGAGAGATGATACGTCTCATTGCTATAACTGTCACGCTATTAAAGAAATACTTCAGTCACATTGTCAAAAGTTAAAAGGACAGTCAGTCAACTACACTGTAACAACGTAACGTAATTAGCTAAGATTCTTAAAGACATTCAACCAAGGAAGTGGAGTATCAAAAATACTTTCCCAAAAGTCTTGAAAATAATATGGAGAAACTGCAGTGTTTTTAAAGGATGAAAAGAAGCTGTACATATCAAAATTTACTTTTCTATGCCCCAACCATTTATAATTTTTAATAGCCGGACGGCAGACACCTAAGTTTGCATTTAAATTAAGTAGTTTTTTTTTCCAAGTTGAAGGGATTGCTGATAACAACTGCAGATACTGTAGTTTTGGACAAAAGTCTCCATATATCGAAATAAAGGATTCATAGTTACGAAGACTGTGGAGACTGTGGAGATGACAGTGGACTTTAGGAAGAGACCCACATCAACATCTCCTCTCACCATTCTAAACAGGACAGTTCCAACTGCAGACTCATTCAGGTTCCTCGGGTCCACAATTTCACGAGACCTGAAGTGGACCTCCCACATTGACTCCATTAGGAAGAAGGCCCAGCAGAGGTTGTTCTTTCTGCGTCAGCTCAGGAAGTTCAACCTGCCTCAGGAGCTGCTGACCATCTTCTACACAGCTATAGTCCAGTCTGTCCTGACCACATCCATCACTGTCTGGTTTGGATCCGCCACCAGGCAAGACAGGGACAGACTGCAGAGAACAGTCAGGTCTGCAGAGAGGATCATTGGTACCGATCTTCCCTCCATTCAGGACCTGTACCGGTCCAGGGTCAGGAAGCGGGCCAGAAAAATCACCACAGACCCCTCACACCCTGGCCACAATCTGTTCAGACTCCTCCCCTCAGGTCGGCGTTACAGAGCGGTGTACGCCAAAACCACCCGACACAAGGACAGTTTCTTCCCCTGGGCTGTCGCTCTGTTGAACTCTGAGTAGTCACAGAGTGTGAGTCCATACACATGATCAATAAACTATTTTTGTATATACTCACTGTACAATAACCCCAGTTTGGTGTATATATTATCCTGTTTTTATGTGTACAATTTGAAGATTTATTTTATTTTTATCTTATTTATCTTATTTTTTATTTTTTTTTTATTTTTATCTTATTTATGATGCTTGAGTACTAGAGAGGAAGGTGCCGGAGTCAAATTCCTTGTATGTGTCATACTTGGCCAATAAAGCTGATTCTGATTCTGATTCTGATTCTGAAGTTCTCCTTTATCATTCAATATATCACTTACAAAAAGTACATTGTTATCTAAAAATGGCTGCCAATATACAGGTTCTTTGTCTATGCAAATATTGGAGTTAAGCCACAATAACTGCTGTTTAATCTCCAATATATCATTTGGCATAGAAAACTGAAAGCAAAACCACATAGACAAAGAGTTTCTGAAAAAAGGGGAGAGATTAGGAAAAAACAGGTTCAAGCCTACTTTTGATTTCTGGCCTAGTTGGAAAAAATGATATAATTTACCTATTGATGTGCCACATTGAGCTATAAATAATTTAGATGAAAACCAGTGTTGGTTATTATATAATCGTTGGATCCAAGCACCTTTTAAGGCTATATCAAGTGTCGCAAGATTCTTCAGCCCTAAACCTCCATTGTCACGTGTATTGTACACATATGTGCGTTTTATTTTATCAGTTTTACCATTCCACATAAAACTGAATATTACTTTTTCATATGTTTTTATAAACATTGTATCAGGTGAAGGTAAGGCTTGCAGTAAGTATGTAAATTGTGAAAGTATTAATGAGTTAATTACTGTTACTTTTCCAAATATCGAGAGATATTTACCTCTCCAGGCCTGAGAATTTTATTCATTTTCTGAAGTTTTAGCTCAAAATTGATCTGTACAAGGAGCTTTTTATCTACAGGTATATGTATTCCTAAAAGATTAACAGGGCCATCAGAACATTTAATAGGCACCTTACAGGAAATTTGATCTAAACCTTTCAACGATCCAATTCTAAGAATAGAGCATTTGTCATAATTTGGCTTTAATCCAGAAAGTAAAGCAAAGGAATCCAGTTCTGCAATAAGGGAGTTTAATGACAGAACATCTGGTTTTAAAAAAAAGGAAGCATCATCTGCGTAAAAGGAAGACTTTGATTCTAACCCATTTATGTCTAATCCTTTAATAGCTTTATTATTTCTTATTCTAATGGCCAGCATTTCAATCGAAAGATTAAACAGATACGCTGAAAGGGGGCAGCCTTGCCTCACTCCTTTGGATAGGGTAATTGTATCAGAAATGTGCCCATTGTTAATTATTTTACTACAAGGATTTTGATACAACACATGAGTCCATTTAATAAAACTCTCACCAAAATTATAAATATTTAGACATTGATATATAAAATTCCAATTTATTGTATCAAATGCCTTCTCAAAGTCAGCTATAAATATCAGGCCGGGCAAATTTTCTTTATCATAATAATCCATTATTTCAAGGAGGCGTCTGATGTTATCGCCTATGAAGCGTTTTTTAAAAAAACAGTTTGATCTGAATGTATTAAGTCCTGAATTACTTTTTTTAGTCTAAGTGCTAAACATTTGGCCAAAATACGAGTATCACAACATAAGAGTGTTAGAGGTCTCCAATTTTTTAACTTCACAGGGTCTTTTTCCTGGCCCTCTGCATCATGTTTCAAAAGTAATGAAATTAAACCTTCTTTCTGAGAATTTGATTGACAACCAATCTCAAAAGAGAAATTGTAGCATGCCAGCAAAGGAACTTTGATTTCTATAAAGAATGTTTTGTATACCTCCACCGGTATTCCATCTAGACCTGGTGCTTTCCCATTTTCAAAGGAACAAATGGCATCATATAACTCTTCCTCAGTAATAAGACCTTCACATAGTTTTTGTTGAGCACTGGTAAGTTCAGGGTTGGGAAAACATTTCCATATGCTCAGCTAATGTAAGATGAGATGAATGAGGTGTGTCTTCATTAAAAATCCCATTATAATACTCCATCAATGTTTTTAGAATGCCATTAGTTGAAATAACATTCGTTCCATCATCTTTCAAAATTTTTGATATATTCTTTCTGGGATAATTTCTATTTTGAAGTTGCAAAAAACACTTATTACATTTTTCACCCTGTTCCATCCATTTAGCTTTACTTCTATATATAATTCCTTTGATTTTATTCTGATAGAATCTCTCTAATTCTTTTTCTTTATCGTCTAATATTTGGAGATCTTGTTCAATGCAATCAGATCTATTTGCATCCAAGCGATTTTTAATGTTTAGCACCTCATTTAATAGAATTCTTTCTCTGTTACAGGTTTGTTTATGCTTCCATGAGGAGAATTTTATAGCATGGCCTCGAAAAGCACATTTAAATGCATCCCATACATTGTGTGGATTTGCTGAGCCAGTGTTAAAAAGAAAAAAATCTGAGATAAATTGCTTCGTTTTAACAATGAAATTTCCATCTTCTAACAATGATTGATTAAATTTCCAATAGCCTTTACCCCTGTCAATGTCAGCAAACTTAAATTTTAATATAATAAGATGATGATCAGATCTAAATCTTTCAGCAATTGTTACTTGAGTAACTTTTGCTATAAGAGAGAAAGAAATCAAGAAAAAATCTATTCTACTTGCAGAAACATTCCGCCGCCAAGTATATCTAATTAAATCCGGATTTTTTAATCTCCAAACATCAATAAGATCCATTGCAGACATCATAGACGTAAGAGCATGTCTTTTCTGTCCATGACAGTCCCTGGCCTCTCCGGCCCTGTCTTTGGAGGGCTGGAGGGCAATATTATAATCTCCAGCTTGAATTACAGGAATATCATAATTTCGAATCATGTTATAAACAGTATCAAAGAAAGTTGGATCATTATCATTTGGAGCATAAATATTGAGCAAACAGAAACGTCTACTTTCAATTTCAACATCTAAAATGATTATACGACCATCCATATCCCGTTCTATTTTATGCACACAAGTTTCAAGATGCTCTCTAAACAATATCAACACTCCTTTCTGGTTTCTTGCTCCATGATTAAAGTAAATAGACCCCTTCCATTCTCGCCTCCATTTTTCTTCAACATCCTGAGTAGAATGGCATTCTTGTAAACAAATTATATCCAAGTCCTTTTTTTCAGCTAACCAAGTAAATATTTCAGTTCTTTTCATATCATTAGCCAGTCCATTACAATTATAACTGGCAATACATAGGGATTCAGGACTCATAATGCTTTAACTCATTAAATAACTTTCCTGCCAATGGGAGTTTATTAATCTTAGTGGCCTTATTCTGAAAGCAAAATGTTATGTATGCAGAAACACACAAAAAACAAAACAAAAAAAACAACAAAAAGAAATTAAAAGGAACATACCATATAATTGACATATTAAAAGACCACAAAGTAGGCTATGTCAGTGGCAACAACAACAGAACTTATTCTAGGGAGATCAATTCAAATTCATTTTGATTCATCTTAATTATCATCATCATCACTCGGCTCCAATAAAAAGAGCCATGGTGTGATTGTTATGTCTTTGTATAATTCGCCGTCGATATATAGTTTATCAGCAACAAGTCTTACCCTGCCCTTTTCTTTTTTGTCCTTTTTCTCTTCTTTGAATATGGGAAGTAGTGCTTTACGTCTGTCCACAATCTCCACAGGGTACTGCTGGTTAATGCCAAAGTTTTTTCCCTTAAGCTTTGGCCCTAGTCCGAAGACCATCTCTCTGTACGTTTACTGCTCGAAGCAGGCGATGATGGCTCTTGGTTTGGCCTGCTCCTTCGCCGCAACGTTCGAATAGGATCTTTTCTTGGGTCTTGCCGGGCCGAGTCTATGCACTCTGAGGAAAGTAATCCGCTGAACAATCTCCTCTTTGATACCCAGCTCGTTGGTAAAAAAGGCTTTGAGAACATCGCTCACATTCTCATCCTTCTTCTCGGGGATACCGCTGAATATCAAGTTGTCTCTCATTGAGCGCGCGGTCATCTCCAGCATTTTCTCCTTCAGTTTGATGTTTTCCCTGGTAACATCTCTGACAGACCTCTGCACCTTCTTAACTTTTTCTTTCACAGACTCCAGATCCTTGCGTGTCTGCTCCAGTGATATCCCATTTGCAACCACAGTCTCTTTTAAATCTTTGATATCGTCCGACATTGAGTCCAACTTGTCAAGTTTCTTTAATTTCTCATTTATATCGCACAAGATTCCTTCCATATCGGGCGTAAGTGAAAAAGAATTATCCGGACTGCTGTCTAATTCCAAGTTAAGACGTTTGTTTGGGGGCTCAAATCTTTTTTTCTTTGAAACTCCCGGCGTCTTTGTTGCGTCGGTCGCCATCAATCAAAGGAAACAAACAGATCAAAAGTATACCACTGGAGCGTAACGCCAACTTAACTTTGGCCCATTCAAAATCAAAAATGTTTCTTAATTGAATTCTACCTTCAATCCGCGAAAAATACATATAATTCTCCCGTATTTTAATAAAGTTTGCCACCCGACATCACCTGCTGCTCACTTACTCGCGCATGCGCACACACATCAAAATCCTTTATCGGTCGGGCTCTAGCAGGGAGTGTCGTCTTGTTGGTGGTGTCTGCGTTGCTCCTCTCAAAGTGAGCGTAGAAGTTGTTAAGCTCGTTCAGGAAGGAGATGTCCATGGCTGAGGGGGTGGGGTGATGGCCTGGATGCCTTGCCACATGCGTCTGGGGTCTAAGTTGGAGAAGTGACCCTCTATCCTCAGCTTGTAGCAGTGCTTGGCCTTTTTGATGCCCCTCCTCAGGTTTGCCCTGGATGTGCTGTAGGCCTGTGCGTCCCCTGATCTGAAGGCAGTGTTACGGCCTTCAGCAGGAGCCGCACCATCTTGTTCATCCATGGCTTCTGGTTGGGGTACGTGGTGATCTACTTCTCTGTCATGACGTCATCGATGATGGTGGTGATGTAGTCCATAACAGAGGAGGCATAATTGTCAATGTCCAAGTGTGAGCCACAGGTGGCCTGAGAAGCAAACATACTCCAGTCCGTGTGTTGAAACCTGTCCTGGAGTACAGAGTCTGTCCCTGCTGGTCACACCTTGATGGTCCTCACTGATGGCCTGACACGGTTGATGAGGGGTGAACATTTGGGGGTGAGGAACAAAGAAAGGTGATCTGACTGTCCGATGTGGGGGAGGGGGGTCGCGGTGTAAGCACCAGCCATGTTTGTTTAAACATGGTCCAAAATCTTGTTTCCTCTGGCGTGGCAGGAAACATGCTAGTGGAATTGGGGAGCACAGTCTTTAAGTTTGAGTGATTTAAATCACCCGCAACAATAAAAGCAGCCTCCAGGTGATCAGTCTGTTGTTAACTAATGGCCGCATAAAGTTCGTTCATTGCGAGCTTAGCATTAGCATCCGATGGAACATAAGCAGCAGTGATGATGGTGGATGTGAATTCCCGTGGTAGATAGAAAGGTCTACACTTAACCATGAGAAACTCCAGGTCAGCTGAGCAGTGGCTTCCAAGAGTAACAGACTCCGTACACTAGGGCTGGGCGATTTGGCTGAAAAATGTATCTCGATATAAGTGTTTCATATCAGTCGATATCGATAATTATTGATTCATTTTTTTAACCTTTTCTTCCCAGACTTCTCAACTGTGCTGAGGGGGAGCATGTCCTTCTCTAAATGATACGCCACTGCATCCGTTATTTCTTTATATCGCTTTGATGTTTTGTCGTATGGCTCTGCTGCCGTGTACCTCTAGATCAGATGTTGAGCTAGACTTTTTCGTTGTCTGTCATTTTGACTGACAGGTCATGAATATCCCATCATAACCCATTTTTACCCGTCACTTTAATGTTTTTAAAATGATAACAATGACTTATTCAATAGCATTTAATTTTCATTCATTTTTAATTAATATAGCGGTGGAAAAAAAGATTCGGCTCATATAACCGGCCATCAAAGACGACTCAAGAATCATGAATCTAGAGTCTATTTAACCGGCTCAGTTGAGTCCTACCACGTTTGATTGATATATAATAAATAAACTGCTCCATTCAAACATCTCACATCTCACTTGGCAGAGAAACAAAACATACTACCTGACTTGACCACTAGCAAACTAAGGCACTCAGACACTCACTCACTTAGCACAATACGCAGAGAAACTAAACTTAACTGACACATAACTGCTGCTCATAGATCCCTGCTTAACCGAGTCAGCAGCCACTCACTCGGCCGGCAGATAAACAAAACTTAACCGACTCTTAACCGACTCTTACACTACTAATCAAGAGAGACGAGCCAATTAATATGTTCACTCGGTCTGACTCTTGTCTGACTTAAAATAACTAAAATATTGCCAAACTGGTGACGTGACCTTTCCTTTTTTATCTACAATTTCCTCTCACGCTGTCGCACTCATATTCTCCTTTCACTCCACACTGTTCTTTGTTGTTGTTGTTGCTGATGCCACCAACCTGGCTTAGCTGGGCCGTGATAGGTCGAGAGGCTAAAGCCCTTCCTCTGCCTACATCCCCCAGAATGACTTGCAGTTCTGGCTCAGGGTTTTCTTTCTATTTTTCTCTAACTAGTGAAATTATCGAACACTCTATAGAACGTAGTTTCTATTGATACCGATCACGTGTGTATCGCGATAGATATCGTTATCGTTTTATCGCCCAGCCCTACCGTACACCAAGCTTTGTTGACATAAATGCACAAACCTCCGCCACTGGTCTTGCTGGAGTCATCAGCTGATCTATCCGCCCGGTGTGTGTAGTGGGCGGATGAATTTGTGTCTACTTCAGGTAGTATGTAAAAACATTAAAGGAATAAACTCAATATTTTGACTGTCACACATTTGAGGTCATGTACACCACTTTGAGATGAAACGTCATCTTGAGATTTTAGATTCTGAGGTTATTGCACCAAATCTAAGGACTATAATAAATATATTGTTGATTCCAGACTTGGAACACAATTTAAAATATAACCCTGTGTTGAGTAGATGAGATCCTTTATAACGTACCATTCACTCAGAACAGTTTTTAAGGAACATGTCAGACTGTTAAACTCTTTTTCTTGTTTTTGTAGGAAATCAAGACTCTCCTGTGTCCAGCTGTGTCCATGGAGACTGATCAGTCTAAGAGTCGACCTGTTGACTTGAAACATGGACAGAAGTCAGCTGATCAGAGGTAAGAAAACTGAAGGTACATAAAGTATCACACACATTTTAGCATCAGGTCTGAACTGAGACCACAGTGCACTCAACACTACAACCAGAATAATACCTTATAGTACTATCTGGTGTTGATCTAACTGGAAGTCTTAATGTGTCCTTAATCTGGACATCACCTTCATCCATTCATCCATTTTTGTGCACTCATGAGACCAAAGCTAACGAAGGTATTCCATGGTAATATCTCTGGTTATAAAGTAAAACCTTTAAAATCTTCACTAATGTTGCTCAATGAGAAAGAAAGACAAGATATAAATGATATGTTTTCAAGATCTATGTCTAATTTCACATAGTTGGATGTAAAAACTTCAATTAGAGGAAATAGCACCAAGCAGTGGTGGATCCACAGGAAGAAGGCTCCATGTTGTTTAGTAATACCCTAGATACAAGTCAGACCACTCCTCTCTGCACTGAACAACAACTTTGTTTGGGTTTTAATTTTGACCAAGGACTCGTCCACATATCTGAACCAGGAGTTGTTCCTTTCAAGGAGCTCAATGATCTGCTTTCCATCCTCTCTGTGGATAGAAAGGCCTCAATAGTGACATTATAGAAAACATGACACAGCCGAGCCTTGGCTTGTAAAAACCTTGATTATATAGAAATATGTGGTAGCTAAGTCAAGAAGGACACATGTATGGTTGGAGTGATGTCAACTGTAGAAAATGTTGTCTTCTTCTTGGAGAGAATTCTAAATTAAATTTTATTTAACTAAATGAGTCAAAGATGAGTCTTGAGGACATATTATATCCTGTGTTTGTAGGAGGATCCATCAACAGAAACGGGATTCTCCTGAATACAGCTGTGTGTCCATGAAGAGTGATCAGTCCAGAGGTGAACCTCTTAACTTCAAACATGGACAACAGTCTGATGATCCAGGGTAAGAAAGAATGAGTTTTCTGTTTTCTGTGCCACTTTCTTTTCTCTGGCACAGAGCTCTTGCCCTCTAATTTCCTATCTACTACTAGTCATACAATTCTGTGCTATTACTATGTAGAATGTTTACTGCTGTGTCTTCCCCCCTCTTCTTGTGAGTATCTCTGGCCTGGAGTGGTGTGTTTCCCGTAGAGCTCTATACTACATCTGTTGTCGTGGTCTCATCAACCTGCCCAGTCTTCATGGAATCCTGCAGTTATTCCCTCCTACCTGAATGAACAATTCTCCAACCTGCCTATGATTCCTCTTACATTTTCAAACTGTCATGTAACATCATCAGTTTGTATCATAAGATTCCACATTTACGCTTTAGTCAGATATGTGTAATCAGACCACATTCAGTAATCAGAGCAGTGTTTGTTGTTCTCATCTTGTGTTTGTGGCATCAATAAAATGATGATCATCACCAAAGTGTGTTTGTTAAAGAAGTTAGTTTGAATCAAAGATGTTTCTCCACAGACTTCAGCAGCAGATCTCAGTGGTTTCCAGTGATCATCATCACAAAGACCTGGACTCCATATTCATGGTGAGTAAATGTTCAATCACAGCTACTACTGCTAACCTCAACAACCACAAACTAGCATTCTGGTTGGAGAAGGCTTCATGTTAAATGCTGTCAACAAGCAGCCTTTCAGATCAACATGATTGTGTTCTGATCATTTAAGTTGGATTATTATTCTGTTCCAGCTGCTGGAGGAGAACATGATCAGTTTTATGAAGAACGAGCTGAAGAAGATCCAGAAGGTTCTGAGTCCAGATTACTCAGAATGCTTAGAGAGTCAGAGGGAGGATGAGGAGGTGTTGGAGGGTGAGGATGAAGAGCAGAAGAGGAGCAGCAGAGATTTATTTGTGAAGATCACAGTGAACTTCCTGAGGAGAATGAAGCAGGAGGAGCTGGCTGACTGTCTGCAGAGCAGTAAGATGATTTAACAGCTTTAACTTGATGGAAAGAGGAAATGGAGGAAACATGGGAGAAGTTTCTATTTCTAGACTCTGATGTTTATATGATGAAAACATCTGAATCACATCTATGAATTCTTCTGGACTGAAAACAGTCACATGTGAATGTTATTAAAATGAATGAGTTCACTGATTCATTATATTTCTTGTTCATTCAGGAACTCCTGCTGCAGAGTGTGGACGTAAAGTTAAATCTACTCTGAAGGAGAAGTTCCAGTGTGTGTTTGAGGGGATTGCTAAAGCAGGAAACTCAACCCTTCTGAATGAGATCTACACAGAGCTCTACATCACAGAGGGAGGGACTGCAGAGGTCAATGATGAACATGAGGTCAGACAGATTGAAACAGCATCCAGGAAACCACACAGACCAGAAACAAGCATCAGACAAGAAGACCTCTTTAAAGCCTCACCTGGAAGACATGGACCAATCAGAAGAGTGATGACAAAGGGAGTGGCTGGCATTGGGAAAACAGTCTTAACACAGAAGTTCACTCTGGACTGGGCTGAAGACAAAGCCAACCAGGACATCCTCTTCATATTTCCATTGACTTTCAGAGAGCTGAATGTGTTGAAAGAGAGAAAGTTCAGCTTGGTGGAACTTGTTCATCACTTCTTTACTGAAACCAAAGAAGCAGGAATCTGCAGCTTTGAAGAGTTCCAGGTTGTGTTCATCTTTGACGGTCTGGATGAGTGTCGACTTCCTCTGGACTTCCACAACACTGAGATCCTGACTGATGTTACAGAGTCCACCTCAGTGGATGTGCTGCTGACAAACCTCATCAGGGGGAAACTGCTTCCCTCTGCTCGCCTCTGGATAACCACACGACCTGCAGCAGCCAATCAGATCCCTCCTTACTGTGTTGACATGGTGACAGAGGTCAGAGGGTTCACTGACCCCCAGAAGAAGAAGTACTTCAGGAAGAGATTCAGAGATAAGGAGCAGGCCAGCAGGATCATCTCCCACATCAAGACATCACGAAGCCTCCACATCATGTGTCACATCCCAGTCTTCTGCTGGATCACTGCTACAGTTCTGGAGGATGTGTTGAAACCCAGAGAGGGAGGAGAGCTGCCCAAGACCCTGACTGAGATGTACATCCACTTCCTGGTGGTTCAGACCAAAGTGAAGAAGGTCAAGTATGATGGAGGAGCGGAGACAGATCCACACTGGAGTCCAGAGAGCAGGAAGATGATTGAGTCTCTGGGAAAACTGGCTTTTGATCAGCTGCTGAAAGGAAACCTGATCTTCTATGAATCAGACCTGACAGAGTGTGGCATTGATATCAGAGCAGCCTCAGTGTACTCAGGAGTGTTCACACAGATCTTTAAAGAGGAGAGAGGACTGTACCAGGACAAGGTGTTCTGCTTCATCCATCTGAGCGTTCAGGAGTTTCTGGCTGCTCTTCATGTCCATCTGACCTTCATCAACTCTGATGTCAACCTGATGGAAGAACAACAAACAACATCTCTGAAGTCTAAAATCTTTAGAGACAAACCTGAACTAACACGTCTCCATCAGAGTGCTGTGGACAAGGCCTTACAGAGTCCAAATGGACACCTGGACTTGTTCCTCCGCTTCCTCCTGGGTCTTTCACTGCAGACCAATCAGACTCTCCTACGAGGCCTGCTGACACAGACAGGAAATAGCTCACTGACCAATCAGAAAACAGTCCAGTACATTAAGGAGAAGATTAGTGAGAATCTGTCTGCAGAGAGAAGCATCAATCTGTTCCACTGTCTGAATGAACTGAATGATGGTTCTCTAGTGGAGGAGATCCAACAGTCCCTGAGATCAGGAAGTCTCTCCACAGATGAACTGTCTCCTGCTCAGTGGTCAGCTCTGGTCTTCATCTTACTGTCATCAGGAGAAGATCTGGACGTGTTTGACCTGAAGAAATACTCTGCTTCAGAGGAGGCTCTTCTGAGGCTGCTGCCAGTGGTCAAAGCCTCCAACAAAGCTCTGTAGGTGGATTTAGGAACTATTTGGAACATGATTAATTTAGTAAATGACAAATAAAACATTTGATGTTGATTCTTCTTCAGGCTGAGCAGTTGTAACCTCTCAGAGAGAAGCTGTGAAGCTCTGTCATCAGTTCTCAGCCCCCAGTCCTCCAGTCTGAGAGAGCTGGACCTGAGTAACAACAACCTGCAGGATTCAGGAGTGAAGCTGCTGTCTGCTGGACTGGAGAGTCCTCACTGTAAACTGGAAACTCTCAGGTCAGGATACAGCTGGTTGTTGATTAGTTAAATCGTGATTTAGGTTCATGTTGGTGCAGAAGTTCAACATCTGGAGGATTTTCCTTCTTCTTGAGTTTCTGATATTTTTCTATCTCCAGTCTGTCAGGTTGTCTGATCACAGAGGAAGGCTGTTCTTATCTGGCCTCAGCTCTGAGCTCCAACCCCTCCCATCTGAGAGAGCTGGACCTGAGCTACAACCATCCAGGAGACAAGGGAGTGAAGCTGCTGTCTGCTGGACTGGAGGATCCACTCTGGAGACTGGACACTCTCAGGTATGGACAGACAACAGCAGCTTGTCCAATATCTAAATTCTTTGGAGTCACAGTAAACCTCAGAGGATGAACCCTCCTCTATCAGCTGGTTTACAGTTTTAGGTTTTAGTGAAATATATCAACAACTGTTGATGGATGGATTGTTGGTGTAAAGTGTAGAGAGAATAATCTTCTGTGACTGTGATTCTTCAGAGAATTTTAATATGTCCAAGACTTTGGATTCAACTTCTGTTTCTTTTAAAAGACACTTTCAACTTAAGTATTCTACATTTAAGGCAGAAAGAATGAGCAGATTTATAAACAGTGATAAAATGACATGTTACAAATAAGCTGCTGCTGAAATCCTTTATTGGTTCCTTTATTCTCTGGTAACCTCAAAGATTTATCTCAGGGTTAACTTTCAAATACAGTCTTTTCTGATATGGACTAAGCACTTTACATCATTAGATCCTCTATCTGGAATATGTAAATGAACACAATCAACTGAATGTGGAGGTTAGACTGATCTGTGAACAGTCTGAAAACTGTTTAGTTGTTGATGTGTGAATGTTGGTCAAACTGTTGATGTCAGACAGTGAAACATCAGAGACAGTCTATACTGATGAGTTTCAGTCTGTTTTTGTGTCTCACTGATAAACTGATGAACTCTGCTTCATGTTGAACAGCAGTTAGGACTCATGTTGGATAGAAAATCATTCTGACTGTGTTTCTTCCTCCAGGATGGACCATGGTGGAGAGCAGTGGTTAAAACCTGGTCTGAGGAAGTGTAAGTTTGACTAATGATGATAAAACATCAAAGTGTCAGTTTGTGCTGGACTTCTGGTTATGGCGCTGCGCTAGGTGGAAGCGTGACAGAGCTCTCCCGTGTAAAGTTTGGAGAATAACAGTCGGGTAGTCATAAGAAATTGTGTACAGCTTTAGTGAACAGCCACTTCAGTGTCTGAAACCGCATTAATATGAACCTTATACCTGTGTAAAGAATACTCATTGAGATATGAAACGTAACCAGTTAGTGTGAGTAGTTATTTATTAGTATTTATTATCAGTCTGTTTGTTTAATACAGTACAACAATAAACAAAGCTTTGCACAGTAGCAGAATGTTTACAGCATTAACAAGAAAAAAAATGGCTACAACTGCAAGTTACTTGGTGGAAGCATCAAAGAATGTCGTCTGTTTTTAAGGTGGTAAATCAGTCTATCACTCTGTTGTGACTCAGATGCTGAAGCTCGGCTTTTTCAGTTGACATGACTGCAAGACTGTCTCCCCTCTCACTCACTGTGCTCCTCTGCCCTGACTCCTACAGGCCAATAAGGCTGGTGGAGTGATTATTATTAGTGTAATTATTATTATTATTATTATCTGCTGATGATAATCATACGTGAATGAGCTCAGCTCCTGTTTCACGGTGTGCATCCATGCGTAAAGTGAGAAACACAGCTGATGCTCCAGAAGGAAGTCACCCCAAAGATATGGTAAAGAGAGTCACACTGAACTCTAGAAACAACCAGGACCTTCACAGGGGATTTCAGACTAACTAGCTATAGCTAGCTAGCTAAGTAGCAGCGTTCTTTTACAGCTGGAATGTAACTTTTGACCCCAAACAACAAAGGTAAGACGTGAGCAGAGATTGTCTGTACTGTGTAAGCCAGGTTTTTATTTGTCAAACATGGAGCATTTCATTAATTACATGGGACTTTCTGCTGTTAGCTGGAGGCTGGAGCTAACTAACTGTTACTACCAGCAGTGATGAATACTTACTTTAATGAAAAACTTTCTTATATCCATCCATCCATTCATGTTCTTCTCCTAACGGTGTTCTGTTGGGCTCTGTGTGGCTGCGGGTACCGAGCCTCAAGCAAGGTCTCAGGGAAACGTGGACTGGATTATCAGTCATGAGGTTGTTCTGAACAAGTGGAATGGATTGATAACAAGGTACCAAAGGGGCTCTCTCTACCGTACACTACGAAGTGAAGGGAAACTGACAGAGATATGATCACATTTAAGTCCTTAATGACAGGTTATATGATTATTTATTTAAACTGATATGCTGGACGCTTTATATTGAATATGTTGGCATTTTTTTGTAAAATAAATTAATAAATTAATAAAATAAAATAATTAAAACAACACCAAACTATTTAGGGGGGCTTAAGAATATTTCAGGAGGGCTTCAGCCCCCCTAAAACAGGCCTAACGACGCCACTGATTGAAGCTATTCCATTGGGTTCATGATTGTAAATCTGTCATGAACCTCATCACACGTCACTGGTGTACACCAAGCTGAGCCACCTGCTCTGTTCTTTAAAATCCTCAGATGGATCCTCTTCTTCTATCTGTTCCTGAGCCTATGCTCTTTGTTATTTATGTTGGTAGATTTGTTTGTTTGGGTCGTGGTTCATAAAAGGACTAGGCTAATGATTGAAATATTAGTTGTTGATAGTCACTGAATGGTGAGATAAACGGGGTTGTGCAGTGGCAGCGTGGAGGGGGGTGACTCCAGGACGCTGGAAGTCACTGTTAAGCCTTCTCGAGGTGTCGTGGGCCTAACTTAACCAAACATGGGTGAAGGGAGGTGCCCACTTGAAAACCCCAATGACATGCTGCATACTGCTGTTGACTAGGCCAGGTATCTGATGTCTTCATGTTGGTTGGTAGTGATATTTCTTTGTTTGTGGAACCAACATTAAAATATGATATTAACAGGAATAAATAATTCATTAAGATGCAATAGTTAAATAAGTTAAAATATTTTCATGTAATTCATCAAGGTCTAAAATGTTAACCAACAGTAATTTAATGCAGACAATTAAAAGTCTGTATTTCCAGTTAGTGCCTCTTTCAGACACTAGGGGCAGCACTGAAGTGATGCTGCACAGAAAAGACGTAGAAGAAGAAAGCAGAGAAGACAAACGGACATTAGCGAGTAAATATTTGATAAAAAGTTGATCTAGGACCTGTAAAACAACACCTAACTGGTCGGGAATTGATGAAGAGCATATTAAAAATAAGCCACAGCGGTTTTGGTGAGTTTGACCTCATTTTATTGTGCTTTTGTTTCCGTTTTGAGCGCTAGCGGAGAGCTAAAGTTAATGAACATAAACTGTTAGCTAGTTAATATTATCCGGTTTATTAAGGAATTATTGTTGTGAATGTAACCAGAGAGTGAATGTATATTGTGTCAGAGGAAAAGTGTTGAATTATTTAGTGTCAAAGACGGAGCTGTAAGTTCAAAGGCACCGCTCCGCCGCCATTTTGTGCCTGAAAGAATGACGTAGCGGTAACTAGAGCTGCAACAACGAATCGTTAAAATCCGATTATTAAAAGAGTTGGCAACGAATTTCATTATCGATTCGTTGTGTCGCACCATTATTATGCCACGGAGATGTTTGTTGTATAAAACAAAAGTTGAGTTGAGCGGAGCGGACGTAGAGGAAAGACCATCGGAGAGACCCTAACGTTGTTCTGAAACATGGCGGAGGTGGAGAAATCAGTACAACCAAGTCATCCACGCATGCGCGCAGATAGCGCTGAGGACGGGGGGGTTCATAGTGACCCCGATCCGCCCCCCCATTCAGGGGCGTCGCATCCGTGGTGGATGTGGGTGTTTTCCCGGTGAGAGGGTTCAAACCCAAACCTTTTCTACAGTTTCTGAGCAGTTCCGCTCAAACGCCTCACTACAGTCGCTCAGTTTCTCAGGCCGCTCTGTGTCTGCGCTCGCTGCCGCTGACTCCTCCCCCCTCCCTCCCGTTGCTGCTTCAAACTGACACCGGCTGATGATTGGCTGTTCTCGTCTTAAGTCCCGCCTCTCTTGCTGTATTAGATTTATCGTTCAGCTCGTGCCGAGGAGGCGGGAACTAGCTAGGTTCATAGTTGATACCGTCACCGCCCACCCAGCTGTTGGTCCTTTTCTGAGAGATGGCGTGATTTGATGTGTAATACCCGCAGTGGCGGGAGGGGGAGCTCTGAGCCCCATTGTTAGTGAAACCGCGGGAGAATAAGACATTTACATCTGCACTTTCCAGGTACTGTGAATGAGTATTTATGCTTTAGAGGTTTTTAAATAAGCTTGACATGTGTTTATGTTTTGTTGATATGTCTAGTATTTAGGGTATTATATTTCTCTTTTTAGACTAATGCTAATTACTAACTGGGATATTGTTTAGCAGCTAAATTGGGTCATGTATGTGGCATGTAATGTATAAAGCAGGGGTGCCCATTATGTCCATCACCATCCGGTAGATCAAGAAGGTAGTGCGGGTAGATCGTGTGCCATTGAAGAAAATGTTTTAGATGTTAGTCTGAAACATTTATCTGTTGCACCTCCAACACAAACAGCAAGACAAACCTTCATCTTTATTTATTTTACTTTATATTTACAACATGTCCTCAGTTCAGCAGCACACATCCACAGCCACGCACAACTTCAACAACAACTCAACACTACCGTCTTTCTGAAAGAGACAGCGCTGTTGTTCTAAAGGTGCAGTGAACCAGTTTATCTAGCACAAGGCCTAAAAAAGTTTGGACCAAAACATAGTATTAAATAAAAACTAATATATATATTTTAAGTTTCTATCTCATTTATTTTAATTTAATCCATTTTCTCTCTTCTATGTTCTAAAGTTTACTGTCAAGTTCACATCAGCAATGAAAGGGTTACTGTCCTGAAAACATGTTATCCAATCAGAATCGTCCGTCTCTGTCAAGGCCCGGTCAGCTGGCTCATTAATTGGTCAGGACTTAACAAATCCCGGGGAAGGTGGAGCTATGTGTTCTGGTTTGGAGAGTGACGGGCAAATTGACCAATCACGGTTTGATTTCAAGTGGGCGGGACTAAAACAAAAGATCGTAGGCCTTCCTGAAGTCCCAACATCGGAATCTCAGCAGAGTGGTTAGACTCAACCGCTCAGATTTTTTTTTTAATGCAAACCTTTATTGAAAACTTGAACAGTACAGACAATCAGATGATACATAAACAGATAAGTGGACTCAACCGCTCAGAGTTAAATGGCGGCAGACGAGAGTGGCGTTGTGGCTAGCTTGATAGCATCGCCTTGGCTTTTTCAAGGCGGCCTTTCACAGAAAAACTTCAAATAATAAAACACGGAAGACCAACTCCAGAACTGGAATTAGAAGAAAAGGTTCAGAAAGTGGAAAGAGGTTGTCTGTAAACATCCCAGCGCATTGTCCCGCCTCCAGTAATATCTGGCCCTCCAGATGACATTGAAAATCTGATTTAAAAGAAAAAAATAAATTATTTACTATCAGAAAAACAACAATGTCAGAGAATTCAGACCTTTTATTTAGAAAAGATAAAAATAAATAAAATAAAATCAAAGCAGAATTTTCTTGATTCCGGACGGACACCAGCTCGTGGTGGGAACGTGGGACATCCTGAAATTACAGAGCAAAAAAAGGAGAAAGAGAAAAAATAAATTACTATTTAAATTAGGGGTGGGACTCGATTAAAATAATTAATCTAATTAATTACAGGGTTTGTAATTAATTAGTCTTGATTAATCACATTTTAATCTCATAACAATATTTGCCCCAAAAAGCAACATTTTTCAGTTTAAATGGATATTAGTGGACGACTGAATCAAATAATAGACACAGACGTGAATATTGTAAACTCAAGCTCTTTTGATGTCTGGAAAAATGCATTTAATTGCATTTCAATTCAAAACAGTGGAAAAAGAAATGGTTTTAAATGGTTAAAAAACAAACAAACAAACAAATAAAACAGTTTGGGCTGCCAACATGTCTTGTCTGTACTCGGACGGGGATTGCTAGCGTTTCTGTGCTCACTGCAACATGCTTTCCATTTAGATGGCACCGTAGTGTTGAAGTGCTTCGGTGGCATAGACATATATAATAGACGCCTCATTGAGCGCTGGACCGTATGTCAACGTCGCCGCCATATTGGAGGAGGCAGCTCTGTCCCACGAACCAATACGAGTCAATGGAATGAACTTTATTAAGCGCCTTCTACAAAGTACTATAAGCATTTACACATTCACACACCAACGTATATATTGAGGAAACTGATAGGAACTAAAAACAACGTCTGATTACTGAGTAGTTAATGTTACAGATATTGTTTTAGGTTCCTATTGGTTTCCTGAATATATACGTTAATGTGTGAATGTGTAAATGTTTACAGCACTTTGTGGAAGACGCTTAATAAAGTTCATTCCATTGACTCGTATTGGTTCGAGGGACAGAGCCGCCACCCCCAATATGGCGGCGACGTTGACGTATCGCAACAACGGACCAACCCGCTCAATGAGGCGTCTGTGTATGTTTGTTTGTTCATTGAGGATCCCCATTAGCCGACCCACAAACGCCAGGCTAGTCTTCCTGGGGTCCTTTTCAAAAGTTCAAAGTAAAATAATATTACACAAATCCAGTTACAAAACATACACAAATTGAGTTACAAATAAAAGAAAGGAAAAAGGAAAAGAAAATTCTCAAAATAATAAAAAATAAAATAACAGTACACAGAACCAGTTACTGAACATACGCAGATCCAGTTACAATAAAAGAAAGGAAAAAGGAAAAGAATAAGAAGTTCTCAACCTGATAGCTTGAAAGATTAACTCTTAAGTCTAAAAAGTGACTTTACATGTTTCTTTTACTGGGAGTAGTCCTAATATTTAAATGAAGAGTATTCCATAATGAAATGCCTCTGTATACAACAGTGCTTTTCATTGAATTAGTTCTTGGTCGTGGTAATGCAAGTAGACCTTGAGTTGAGGTTCTGGTACTGTAGTGGTGAACATCAGCATTATAACCAATCTGCTTAAAAAGAGCTGTAGGATACTTGTTATGAATAAATAACAATAAACTGCTGGATAATCTATGAATAACCTTCAGCCATCCAAGACAAGAATGCATACGGTCCACACTCGATCTGTAAGAACAATCAAGAGTAAGTCTAGCTGCCCCATTTTGAGCTGTTTGTAATTTTGTAAGCTCAACCTTTGGGTGCAGAAGCCCAAATAACTGAACAATAATCCAGATGACACAGCACCAATGTTTGTACTACCTGTCTGCGAATTGCAGGTGTTACATACGTAGCACATTTCCTAACAGCAGCGATACTTCTACCCATCTTAGCGACAATTTGATTGATATGGTCGGACCACGAAAGTGTATTACTAAGGGTAACGCCCAAAAGTCTGTGTATATACAGTATGTCTATGCTTCGGTGGTACCTTCCATCAGTCCTCTGCTTTCATGCTATTCCTCCGTTCTGGTAGCCGTTAGCCGTTAGCCGTTAGCCGAGCCCTGACGTGTGCATCAGTGTAAGTGGTGTACCAGGAAATCTTGCACTAACAAACGTTCCGCATTGTTTGGAATGCAAACTGCGATTAAATGCGTTAATTTTTTTAATGCGTCTGTGACTTTAACCCACAGGCAGTTCTCCAGATTATTGTGCGTCAGGTGATTCCTCTCGTGCGTCTTAATGTCATTCATAGAAGAAAAGGTGACTTGTAGGTGGAGGGAAACATCGTCAGCACATAGGGAGGTTGTTTGGAGATCAATAAGCTCCAGATGAAATGTGGCCTCATCCAATGAACTGAGGTCAAGTGCCGTCGTTCACAGAAGAAGGATTTTTAGAATCACCATTTAACCTAACAAGCATGAGTGTTTTAATGTAATTCATTCTAACATTGTTGCAGTTAATAATTACTCATTCTTTGTTGTTTATTTATATTTTTCATTACGTTTACCGTAACGCTTCAAATAAGGACAAAGCTCAGAACGTGGAGGCTGGCTTGACCACGTTCTCAGACGTGGAGGCTGGCTTGACCACGTTCTCAGACTTGGAGGCTGGCTTGACCACGTTCTCAGACTTGGAGGCTGGCTTGACCACGTTCTCAGAACGTGGAGGCTGGCTTGACCACGTTCTCAGACGTGGAGGCTGGCTTGACCACGTTCTCAGACGTGGAGGCTGGCTTGACCACGTTCTCAGACTTGGAGGCTGGCTTGACCACGTTCTCAGAACGTGGAGGCTGGCTTGACCACGTTCTCAGACGTGGAGGCTGGCTTGACCACGTTCTCAGAACGTGGAGGCTGGCTTGACCACGTTCTCAGACGTGGAGGCTGGCTTGACCACGTTCTCAGACTTGGAGGCTGGCTTGACCACGTTCTCAGACGTGGAGGCTGGCTTGACCACGTTCTCAGACGTGGAGGCTGGCTTGACCACGTTCTCAGACGTGGAGGCTGGCTTGACCACGTTCTCAGACTTGGAGGCTGGCTTGACCACGTTCTCAGACTTGGAGGCTGGCTTGACCACGTTCTCAGACGTGGAGGCTGACTTGACCACGTTCTCAGACTTGGAGGCTGGCTTGACCACGTTCTGAGACTTGGAGGCTGGCTTGACCACGTTCTCAGACTTGGAGGCTGACTTGACCACGTTCTCAGACTTGGAGGCTGGCTTGACCACGTTCTCAGACGTGGAGGCTGACTTGACCACGTTCTCAGACTTGGAGGCTGGCTTGACCACGTTCTGAGACTTGGAGGCTGGCTTGACCACGTTCTCAGACGTGGAGGCTGGCTTGACCACGTTCTCAGACGTGGAGGCTGGCTTGACCACGTTCTCAGACGTGGAGGCTGACTTTACCACGTTCTCAGACGTGGAGGCTGGCTTGACCACGTTCTCAGACGTGGAGGCTGGCTTGACCACGTTCTCAGACGTGGAGGCTGGCTTGACCACGTTCTCAGACTTGGAGGCTGGCTTGACCACGTTCTCAGACGTGGAGGCTGGCTTGACCACGTTCTCAGACGTGGAGGCTGGCTTGACCACGTTCTCAGACTTGGAGGCTGACTTTACCACGTTCTGAGACTTGGAGGCTGACTTTACCACGTTCTGAGACTTGGAGGCTGGCTTGACCACGTTCTCAGACTTGGAGGCTGGCTTGACCACGTTCTCAGACGTGGAGGCTGGCTTGACCACGTTCTCAGACGTGGAGGCTGGCTTGACCACGTTCTGAGACTTGGAGGCTGGCTTGACCACGTTCTGAGACTTGGAGGCTGGCTTGACCACGTTCTCAGACGTGGAGGCTGGCTTGACCACGTTCTCAGACGTGGAGGCTGACTTGACCACGTTCTCAGACGTGGAGGCTGGCTTGACCACGTTCTCAGACGTGGAGGCTGGCTTGACCACGTTCTCAGACGTGGAGGCTGACTTTACCACGTTCTCAGACGTGGAGGCTGGCTTGACCACGTTCTCAGACGTGGAGGCTGGCTTGACCACGTTCTGAGACTTGGAGGCTGGCTTGACCACGTTCTGAGACGTGGAGGCTGGCTTGACCACGTTCTCAGACGTGGAGGCTGGCTTGACCACGTTCTGAGACGTGGAGGCTGGCTTGACCACGTTCTCAGACTTGGAGGCTGGCTTGACCACGTTCTCAGACTTGGAGGCTGGCTTGACCACGTTCTCAGACTTGGAGGCTGGCTTGACCACGTTCTCAGACGTGGAGGCTGGCTTGACCACGTTCTCAGACGTGGAGGCTGGCTTGACCACGTTCTCAGACTTGGAGGCTGGCTTGACCACGTTCTCAGACGTGGAGGCTGGCTTGACCACGTTCTCAGACGTGGAGGCTGGCTTGACCACGTTCTCAGACTTGGAGGCTGGCTTGACCACGTTCTCAGACTTGGAGGCTGGCTTGACCACGTTCTCAGACGTGGAGGCTGGCTTGACCACGTTCTCAGACGTGGAGGCTGGCTTGACCACGTTCTCAGACGTGGAGGCTGGCTTGACCACGTTCTCAGACGTGGAGGCTGGCTTGACCACGTTCTCAGACGTGGAGGCTGGCTTGACCACGTTCTCAGACGTGGAGGCTGGCTTGACCACGTTCTGAGACTTGGAGGCTGGCTTGACCACGTTCTCAGACGTGGAGGCTGGCTTGACCACGTTCTCAGACGTGGAGGCTGGCTTGACCACGTTCTGAGACGTGGAGGCTGGCTTGACCACGTTCTCAGACTTGGAGGCTGGCTTGACCACGTTCTCAGACTTGGAGGCTGGCTTGACCACGTTCTCAGACGTGGAGGCTGGCTTGACCACGTTCTCAGACTTGGAGGCTGGCTTGACCACGTTCTCAGACTTGGAGGCTGGCTTGACCACGTTCTCAGACGTGGAGGCTGGCTTGACCACGTTCTCAGACGTGGAGGCTGGCTTGACCACGTTCTGAGACTTGGAGGCTGGCTTGACCACGTTCTCAGACGTGGAGGCTGGCTTGACCACGTTCTCAGACGTGGAGGCTGGCTTGACCACGTTCTCAGACGTGGAGGCTGGCTTGACCACGTTCTCAGACTTGGAGGCTGGCTTGACCACGTTCTGAGACTTGGAGGCTGGCTTGACCACGTTCTGAGACTTGGAGGCTGGCTTGACCACGTTCTGAGACGTGGAGGCTGGCTTGACCACGTTCTCAGACGTGGAGGCTGGCTTGACCACGTTCTCAGACTTGGAGGCTGGCTTGACCACGTTCTCAGACTTGGAGGCTGGCTTGACCACGTTCTCAGACGTGGAGGCTGGCTTGACCACGTTCTCAGACGTGGAGGCTGGCTTGACCACGTTCTCAGACTTGGAGGCTGGCTTGACCACGTTCTCAGACGTGGAGGCTGGCTTGACCACGTTCTCAGACGTGGAGGCTGGCTTGACCACGTTCTCAGACGTGGAGGCTGGCTTGACCACGTTCTCAGACGTGGAGGCTGGCTTGACCACGTTCTCAGACGTGGAGGCTGGCTTGACCACGTTCTCAGACTTGGAGGCTGGCTTGACCACGTTCTCAGACGTGGAGGCTGGCTTGACCACGTTCTGAGACGTGGAGGCTGGCTTGACCACGTTCTGAGACTTGGAGGCTGGCTTGACCACGTTCTCAGACGTGGAGGCTGGCTTGACCACGTTCTCAGACTTGGAGGCTGGCTTGACCACGTTCTGAGACGTGGAGGCTGGCTTGACCACGTTCTCAGACTTGGAGGCTGGCTTGACCACGTTCTCAGACGTGGAGGCTGGCTTGACCACGTTCTCAGACTTGGAGGCTGCTTTACCTCAGTATTTACTGATCAAGTTTTCTCTCTCCTCTGCTCTGAGCCACGGCTCAACGTCTCTTCTTCACTGGTAGAGAAGACCTGGTGGAAGCGTGGGGACGGGCGTGGGGACGGGCGTGGGGACGGGCCTGGGGTGGGACGGCCCGTTCAACGCTGCTCACAGCTTTAATTAATATTAGGGATGAATGATAACTGTTACGGCCCTAGTGCCTCTATGGTTGTTTTGGTGCGTTTGTGCCTCTCTCTCTCCCACTCTCCTCCTCCTCCAGGTGATCGCCCCTCCTCCGACCAGCAGCAGTTTCCACTCAGGTAATCAGCTGATCCTGGTTAAAGAGTGGAGGAGAGGTGCGGCAAAGAGAGAGAGAGATGGTGGACCACAGTGGTGGAAGCATGAGGTTGACTTTGTTTGTTGGATCTCTGAATGGTGAAGTACTGAATAATCTGTTCTGTGGAAAAGACAGTAGTAATCTTTCTTGGTCTTTTGCGTGTGTTCTTTTTCCCCCCAGGTGTGGTGGCGCCTTTAGTTTGTTTGTGGCTGTCGGTCGTGGTCGGTTGGGTTTAGTTTTGTGACCAGCTGCCTTAGTTATCATTAGTATTTTGTTTTTGAATAAAGAACCATTCCTTTTACACACAGTTATCGGTCTCTGTGTCGCTTTCCTTTTACCCGGAAACAATTTTCTTTTGTTTTCCTCCCTTCATCCCCTGGCTACATACTCGGGAGGTAACAAAGTGGGGGCTCGTCCGGGATTTGAACCCGGGGCCTCTCGCACCCGAAGCGAGAATCATACCCCTATGACATACCTGAAGATGAGGAAGACTGATGAACAAAAGCCGCGCTGGCGTCCTCATACGCCTTCAAAACCATCCACTCTATGTTTCACATGACTTTTCATGTTGGAGGTATTAAAACAACTTGCACTGGGGAGGGATGCATGCTTTTATCTCTTGTGGTTCAGATTACTGTGATGTCCTGCTCTCTGGTCTCCCATAAAAAGTCTCTCTAACCTCCAGCTGCTACAGAACTCAGCTGCTCGAGTGCTGACGAGGACCAGAGGACGGGACATTACACCGGTTTTAAAATCTCTGCATTGGCTTCCCGTGTGCTTCAGGATTGATTTCAAGGTCCTTCTACTGGTTTCTAAGAGTCTTAACAGTCTTGGGCCTTCTTATTGATCTGACTGACTTTTACCATATCAACCCTCGTGGACCCTGAGGTCTTCCAGCACTGGCCTTTTAACCAAACCTGAAGTTAGATCCAAAACACACGGGGAGGCGGCTTTTAGTTATTATGGCCCCTGATTGTGGAACATCCTGCTGGAGAACCTCAGGACCACAGAGACTGTTGATGTTTTAAAAAGAGGCTCCAGACCCTTTTAATCAGGCTTTTAATTGATTCATTGATTTCCTTTGTTCCTTTTAATCAGACTTTTTATCATTTTAATTAAATGCTTTAAACTACATGTTTTAATGTTACCAGCTGAAAGCATTTTATCTATATTGGTCATTTTTATCCTATTTTACAGTTTACTTACTTTATATTTTTAAAGTTGGCTCTAAGTTTTTTGATTAGTGACCAACTGAGTCATTACAACTGATTCAGTGCTGCAGAGGACACATGTTTATCATTTCCAATAATTAATCTAAGGGCCACTTGGAGTGAGGTCGCGGGCCGTGTGCGGCCCCCGGGCCTCCAGTTGCCCATCCCTGTTTTAAACATTTATTCCAAACAGCCAGAGAAAAGTCATCCTCAGAAACTTTGAAAAAGTCCCGCACCGCCGCCGCCGCCATGTTGTTTGTTTCCAAACGTCTGCACGTTGTGCTGCGTTCAAGTGGTGACGGAAGTTCCCTGTTCCTGGTTGGAGTCGTTGTTCTGACCTTTGATGTTTCTGTGGTTTATGTGGAACATCCTGGGTAATGGCAGCTACCACCACAATCATGACCCAGTTGACCAGTTGTTTTCTGACATGAGGGACTAGTTTAATGATTTGTTTCAGCCAGAATGTTGTTTTTCTGATTCTACCGATGACACTTGAACGGTGTGGTCTATTGTTCTATTGGTTCCACTGCTTTGAGCCTAGAACTGGTCCAGTAGCTAGATAGTAGTGTTGGTGGACACCAGTGCTACATCTGTTTAGCTGCTGAGTGGGCCATACAAGCCAGCAGCATTGACTTAGTTCATGTAGATTGTAGGTTCATCATCATATCACATGACCGTAGGTTTGTTAGGGTTTCTCAGTTGGACAGGGCCTCTAAATGTGTTTTCCTGGGATCTTGGCACAAGGGATTGTAACATCTAATCCTGTGTATTAATGAATGTGGGTGGTGTGTAACTTTATTCCAGTTTAATTACTGGCGTTCTAATGTTATTTCCATCAGCGCTGTGCTATGATGACGGTGTTGTGTTAGCTCCACGCTCATTTAAAGTTGCTGCAGTTTTTGTTTAACGAGGCTGAAAATATTCTAACTTGTCCCTCAACTGATCTGTTTCTGCCTCTGATCCTGTCATCATCCTCTTTGCTCTTAAAAGTGGAAGCTTGTGCTAAATTAGTTTCATTCTATTGAAAATGTTCAAGTGTTTCAGTTGAATTCAAATGTGAGAGCGCGTTGTTGTCATGGTGATTATTTTATTCTATGTGTGTTCTGGTCATTGGAGCAGATTAAACATGCTGCCTTTAATATGGCTCCTAGGGGTCCTAATGTTTTGGCAGTCTGTGTGATCTTCTACCACCTTCTGTGTTCACCTGTGCTGTGTCTGCTGGTCAGGGCCCGTTGCCATGACTACACGCTGCACATGATATTCTAGATGTTCTAAAGCATTATCTTTTCTACCCTAGGATTTGCCCTCTGAACAAATGAACACAACTCAAAAACTACAAGTCCCATCAGGAAAACCAACACATTGTGAGCGTCAGCCGTCTGTCCTCTACCATTTAGTGTTGCTCCCACGCACGTACTGTGAAAACTGTGGCCTGGGTGGATTGAGAAAGAAGGGCAAGGGAACGGATTTTAGAGCAAAAATGGGTCTGACTTTTCACATCCACACACATGGAGAAAAATGCTAAAAGTGGTGGGAGCACTCCTCGCTGGGTGGAGCCTACAGTCCAAAGCGTTGGTCCTCCAGAAATCAGAGCCACACCATCTGATGAAGGGAATGTGCTTTAACTTTGCTCTGGAGAAGAGAAGTTACACAGCTAAAGACAAGCTAGACAAGTTTGAAGATCTGGAGGACATTTAGTTCTTTTCTGGAAAATAATAATATTGAAGTAGATGAATGGAAAGATGTAGGACTGTCAAATGAGCCTCAGTATGTGCCTTGGGGTTGGCTTGTTGTGTGTTTGGAGAATCAACAACAAAAAAACAACAGTCAGTTTGTGTTTCAATCCAAAGCTGATAGTTGTGGTATTTATTCATTCAAACATCACTGACGAGAGAATCCTGACTAAAAGTATCATCATTAAACTTTCTATTAATGAACAACAGATCAGTGAGGAAAGAAAGAAGAAATCCATCAGATGTGTCAGATGATAAACTGCAGCTGTGTTGTGTCTTTTTCTCTCCATCAGATTTCTGTCAACTTGAAGTGGACACAAACTCAGTCAACACAAACCTCAAACTGTCTGACAACAACAGGAAGGTGACACGTGTGAAGGAGGAGCAGCCATATCCTGATCATCCAGACAGATTTAACTGGTCTCAGCTGCTGTGTAGAAATGTTCTGACTGGTCGCTGTTACTGGGAGGTTGAGTGGAGAGGAGGTGTTTATATATCAGTGAGTTACAGAGGAATCAGAAGGAAAGGAGTCATGGATGACAGCTGGTTTGGAGGAAATGATCAGTCCTGGAGTCTGAGATGCTCTGATCGTCATGGTTACTCTGTCCTTCACAATACCAGATCAACATCCATCTCCTCCTCCTCTGTCTCTAACAGAGTATCAGTGTATGTGGACTGTCCTGCTGGAACTCTGTCCTTCTACAGAGTCTCCTCTGACAAACTGATCCACCTCTACACCTTCAACACCACATTCACTCAACCTCTCTGTCCTGGATTTGGATTCTGGTCATCTGGTTCCTCAGTGTCTCTGTGTTCTCTGGAGGAAGGAGAGTCTTTGAAGTGACAGCAGCTTCAACTCTGAGCTTTAAGAGCTATTCCACTGAATCGCTGCCATTTCCGTCCCTAGAACATTATATGTATGAATGCACATAAACATTGACTTTAAAATCCATTTTCTTATTCCATCAAAGTGTCCTGCTCATTGATGTAACCCACATGGTTCCTAAACCAATGTGTTATCTGAGTGTAGTATCTTAGCCCCACCACCAGGTGGCGCACCAGCCCTGTGCGTAGCGCCGTGACCCTTGAACGTGACCTCAGTCTGTGCCGAGCGCCATCTTCCTCAGAGCTGAGCTACTGACGAGAGCACCCGCATGTAAAAGCTGACGAGCTGGGGGAAGTGGTGTGAGAGAGAAAGGAGCCGGTTTCACCGTGTTGAGCCTCTGAGAGAACTCCGCTAAGAAAGATGCTCCACGCTACGAGGCTAGGCCCCGAGGTTAGCTGCTGATATTAGCATGATGGGAGAAAAGTCCTTTCATTGAAGTATGTTCATAAAACCAGTCCCAGTCCCCCCATATGTTTTCCTAATGGTTTAAACCCACCGTGGTACCTGTTGTATCATGGTGAACCTTGAAAACCAACTGGAAAAAGATCACTAACGAGCTAGCCTGAAGCTAATGCTAATCGCGGCTAACGCTGTTGAGCTAATTCAGGTATTACCTGTACTGGGAATGCTAATGGTGTAGCTGGTGAAGCTAAATCACCACTACTGTAGCATATGAGAGAGAAAGAGATGGAACATGATGCTGTTGGATATACAAAGTGTATTTAGGTTAATGTGATGTGTTTACTGCACTGAACAATTTAATACTGTTAACTTACGGTTGAAAGAGTTCAAAAGATAAATACTGATGTTACAAGATAAATGTTGATGTTTTGATTAATAGAGCTGTTTAAAAATGTAGTGTTGTGTTAAAATAAATAAGAGCATTTATGTTCAAATATTCAGTTCATGATAGGAAGTTGTCATGGTAAAAATACTTCTCCTGTACTGTAACAATGTGCAGACTAATGTACAACGCCTTGAATGCTGTATATCCTGCATCTGGGTCTAGATGAGGAAGATATAGAGTGAAAGGTGAAAGTAGAAAGATGTCCTGATCTGAAGTAGTAATGAGAGGAATGAGTATTCGTTCTGCTCTCTATGTGGAGACTGGTTTTTAGCCGGATTAGGACTTGATTCAGATTCTGAACCGAGGGGGTTCGGTGGCGAGCCAGAGAGGACGACCCAATCAGAGGGAACGGTGCACGGCCCGGCCAACCGTGGAATCCATTCTGAGGAACTTCAGACATCATCTCACTTCACTGGTGATCCAGATAATACTACTGAGAGCTTTTTAGAAGTTGTTCAACTATCTTTCCAGGCTATGTGAGCTTCTTCAGAATTAGTGGAATGACAGATTCTTTCCATCTTTCAGACTGCCTGTTTTAAACAGAGCAACTGTGAATGATACCAGGGAGCTAGGCTCCTCCCATTCATCACCTTCTTTATCAGAGGAGCAACTAAGTTTAGAGTTGAACTAAGAGATGCTGCAGAGCCATCAACACAATAATCTATTAGTGCAGGAGTTAAACTGTGGTTGCTGTCGTCCACATCATTGACACATGGCACTGAGGTAAATAAAGAAGGAATTAATTCTTTATATCTAGTTACAGCATCATCAGATAAACATCTACTGGAATGAAATGTCTTTTCAGTTCCTGTGTAATCCATTATTGTAAATTCAAAAGTTATGAGGAAATTATCAGACAGAAGAGAGTTATGAATAAATACTGTTAAACCTTCAGTTTCTATGTTAGGACCAGATCTAAGGTGTGATTAAAACTGAGTTGATCCATTTACATTCTGAGAAAAGATAATGAATCTAATAATGATGGAAATGAGGAGCTAAGGCTGGAAAGAAGGAGGAACATTTTCTGTTGAACTTTATTTTTATTTTATTATTTTTCAACCTTTTTTTGAAAGAGCTCTATTTTTTATTTTTTGTATTTTTCATTTTCATGCACTGCAAAAATATTAATCTGTGGCAATAAACTGTCAACTGTTAACTTCATGGTATTGTACTTGACTGACTATTAGCAGGTCTCTGAACCTAGAGGGAATGTTAGTGTCATAGTGTGTTCTTCTGATCAGGCTAAAGGCGCTACATTGATCTGATTTACACTTTCAGATCTATAATTGTAAGGATTAATAAAAACTAGCTAGAAGACTGAAAAAGTAGCATGTGTTACCTGTCCCTGCACTCTAACATTCTACTTTACCATGAAATATTCTGATTCAAATCCTTCAGAAACAGTATTTTGTTGCACTGCTGTGTGACTCCATATCATATCTATGCTTTAAAGAGATTGGTTTCCTAAGAAATCCACAATATTTGAGTTCAAATCCACATTTTAGTTGTGTCCCTGGGTTTTCACTCAGTCCTGTTACCCAAACACATTACCCCATCTGACAAATTTGGACCATTCCATAAATCACATGCTCAACAGGAAGTGACATCAGTTGTATCTTCTGAAGGCCATGGGAAGACCAAAAGTTAGCTCTCTCATTTATTTTTCTGTAGGTTTGATGATATTTGAACTTTGACTGAGGAGGTCAATCTCAACATACTGTCCTGTTACCTCAATTATTTCTTAGATGATATTTGTTTCTTTTAAAAAGAAATCACTAGAATGTGCTAAGTGTGCTCATGCTATTAGCAATGACGCCATGCGGCTTAATTCCATGTATTAGCTAATTCTATGCTAAAAACTCAGTCCTGTTACTTTCAGTCCTGTTACTCATAGAAAGAGTAACAGGACTGAGTAACAGTAACAGGACTGAGTAGAGTGCCCGCTTTAATTGATTTATTAGTGGGAATATTATGGGATATTATACTATTCACATGATTTTTAGCTTTCACATTTGAAATGACTTGAACTTGTTGAAATATAAGATGAGTTTCACAATGTGAATCCAATACTTAGAGGGAGCCAAGCCACCACTAAGTGCTGCAGAAAAGCAGCACGTTGTGATGCTGACCCAGAGAGGAGGGAAAGATACTTAGAGAAGGAACAAGAAAAGTACAGGGAGGACCTAAAATCAGGCAGGAAGAAAGGGATTGATGATCTAAGAGAGAGAGAAACTGGAGGGAGACATACCATAGGATTACACTGCAAACATTAATAGTCTTGATATAAGAAATAAATACTTGGTTTGAGCAGATATAGACTAACATTAAGTGAAATAATCTGCCAGTGCAGTGAGATAATCACACTTGGTAAGATTTCTTGAAATAAGAAAAAATAAATACATATTAGGCAAGTGAGAAATCTCTTCAAATAAGTGGTGAAACACTCATTCCAAGTACTGTATGCAAGTCACATCATCTCAACATTAGCTTTTCAATTCTTATTTCACTTTTTGGTTCGTACTTAAATTGAGTGAAAAAAAAACCTAAATCCAGATCAACTTAACAAGATGATTCTTCTTAATTCAAGAGTTATGATTAGCTTTTGTCATAAATGATGCAGACAGACACAAAAACTAGTGCAGTAAAACAAAACAGAGCACACTTTTCTCTGCTGTGGTCTGCTGGAGGAACAGCATTACAGCCAGTGACGCCAACAGACTGAACAAAGTGATCAGGAAGGCTGGCTCTATCATTGGCTGCAGACAGGAAACATTAGAATCAGTGGTGGAGAAGAGGACTCTGAACAAACTGTTATCAATCATGGATAACCCTGACCACCCTCTCCACCACACAATAGACAGACAACGGAGCAACTTCTCCAGAAGGCTCAGACAACTTGGTTGTCTCAAAGAACGCTACAGGAAATCTTTCCTGCCCCAAGCCATCAGTCTGTACAACTCCTCATCTGTGTGGGACACATGACTCTCTGGACTTTTGGTTTTTCTTGCACATTTGCACATGCTTGTTTGGTTATTGGTTGTAAATTCATTACATTTCATTGCAATCTAATTCAACTGTTTTTAATATTCACTTTTAATAGTCACTTATTCTCTTATCTTATCATTTCTGTAAATATAGATTTTTGTTCTTTTTTTAGTTCTCTATTTTTTATTGTTGATTTTTATCTTCTTGTTATATTCATGTTGGTGTTGAATGCCTGTACATTGCTGCTGCTGCAACAGAGACATTTCCCAGTTTGGGATTAATAAAGAAACTAATCTAATCTAATCATGGAACACGCATTTGTGACCATTTTGAGACTAATTTCACTCCATAGACATGACGTTGGCGTGAGGCACGTACAAGTTCACGGTCATTTCACTCTTGATTCATCTGAACTTTTCCGTGAATGAGTACGTACGGAACGTTTTTGTGCTCACGCACCCTTCGTCCATGAGGCCCCAGGACTGAGGACCAGAGTGAAATAATGTAGGTCTGTGAGAATATGATCCAAACTCCTGCTGCTCCACTACATCTATTAGATGATCAGTTGTCTCCATCTAGTGGACAGACAGTAGAACTGCACCATCTGCTGTGTGATGTGTGGCACACTGGGAAAACAAGAGAAGAAGAAACGGTGTTTATTCATGTAGCAGTACGATGTGTGTCTGCTCCTGAATGCAGCCTGCTGCCGCTGGCAGTAGTGGTTTTAGGCACGGGGGGGGGGGGGGCACGAGGAAAAAAATAAAATCAACAAATAAATCTGCGCCGCTACATGGTTTTCTATTATCTGTCATATCTGTGTAGGGAATTGTTAAATTGTCGCCCCTGCTGCTGAGAAGGCGCGGTGCATAGAAGCTGCGTGTGAGAAAGGTAAAGGGGAGGAGGGCGCGGGGGACAGTTCACCTCTGGGTCTCTCCCAAATTGAACGGACGGGGGGGGGGGGGGGGGGGGTCCACTGTATAAAAGTTAGTAACACCTTCACTTTCTTCCATGTAACGCACATTTCATTCATAATATAATAAATACAGTGTGATTACAGTATCATGTCATGAATGAAGGGCTAATGTTAATTGTTGGTATAGTTTGTTAGCCTTTTTGCTACGACGCTTGCAATGCTTATACAACAGTAATTCATCTTAACTAACACCAGATCTAATTTCACCATAAGATTGTGCTTTGCAACAAAACTGTTACAAGTTCAGTTATTATTTATTTCCATCACGTTGGGTCCTGTCATTAGCCAACTGAATTTTCATATCTGTAGGTAGTTTCAAAGATGAACATTTACCATTTGCTACAACTCTATTTCGTGTCAAAACATAGTTTAACCAACCAAAAGTAAGGTGGTCTCGCTGGTGTTTTTATTTCAGCCAATCAGGGCCTGAGGCTACAGTATAAGGGGAGGTTGCACCCCCCTGATTGGTCCTTGGTCTCCTGGCTTCCGGCCCGCCCTCTTCTGGCTCGTTGCCCGTTGCCCGCTCAGCTTGTCTCTCCGGTATGTCGGCGCAGCCCCGGTTGCTTCTATCACCAGTTGTCCATTGTGCGCTACTATATATAGACCTGTGTCTCTGTGTGTTGTAGCCGTGCAGGGTGGAGTCGCCCCGCCACCGTTTGGTTGATTGCCACCAGGTGATCGCTGTCTGCCGCCACTGCCGTGGTCTGCCGAGCTCTGCTGAGTTCCGCCTTCACTCACCTTGCTTCTCCCTCTGGGTCATTGGTTCCTACTGATCGGAGTGATACGAGCCGACGAGTAGAGCCGAAGAGTAGAGCTGATGAGTAGAGCCCACGAGTAGAGAGCCGACGAGTAGAGCCCACGAGTCGAGCCCATGAGTAGAGCCCACGAGTCGAGCCCATGAGTAGAGCCCATGAGTAGAGCCCATGAGTAGAGCCGTGTCAGCGCCTCAGAGACCCTGCTGCTTTGTCCGGGCTTCGTTGTGATCGGTTTCTGTCCTTATTTAGTGGACGGTCGGGCTCAACGCTCGCTTCCCAGCGCTCGTGCGCTGCGCTGGTCAGCTGGTTGCTGCGTGTGTTGCCTGTAGGGCCAATCATTGACGGGACGTTTTAATGGCTCAAAGAGACTCATGTTGAATGATATGGTTTCTTTTCCCTCATGATGATTTAGATTTAGTCTTTAGTTCCTGGTGGTCCTGGTGGTGGTCCTGGTGTCCTGGTGGTGGTCCTGGTGGTCCTGGTGCCCTGGTGGTGGTGGTTCTGGTGCCCTGGTGGTGGTGGTCCTGGTGCCCTGGTGGTGGTGGTCCTGGTGGTGGTGGTCCTGGTGCCCTGGTGGTGGTCCCCCTGGTGCCCTGGTGGTGGTGGTGGTCCTGGTGGTGGTCCTGGTCCTGGTTCCCTGGTGGTGGTGGTCCTGGTGGTCCTGGTGCTCTGGTGGTGGTGGTCCTGGTGCCCTGGTGGTGGTGGTTCTGGTGCCCTGGTGGTGGTGGTGGTGGTTCTGGTGCCCTGGTGGTGGTGGTCCTGGTGGTGGTCCTGGTGCCCTGGTGGTGGTGGTCCTGGTGGTGGTGGTCCTGGTGCCCTGGTGGTGGTCCCCCTGGTGCCCTGGTGGTGGTGGTGGTCCTGGTGGTGGTCCTGGTTCCCTGGTGGTGGTGGTCCCCCTGGTTTTTGTGTGTGTGAATGTAGCCCCCATGTTGAGTTGTTTTGGGGGGCCTTATTTGATTTTGGGATCCCTTCACTCCCAGGACCCTGAGCCCCACTGGTCAGCCACAGCACTGATCGGTCCCCGTTTGGTTCATTTCAGTTTCCCCCTGTGTGACTGATATTGTTCTTAATCACGAAACAAAGATTTGGTTTTAATTGATAATTGTAATAAAAACATGTTGAACTATTTTGGAACACGTCTCCAGCTCCTTAATACTACTGACCTGTGTGCTTTGATTTGAGATTGTTAAAACTATCTCCTTGGGCGCAATTCCCAAGGTGGTGTTGTCGGTATAAAAGAATTGGCGATAGAGCCTCAGTTAACTCTAAAATTCACCCCTTTCTCTCGTGACACCACATCTATATATCAAGCAATTAACCACAGAATAATTAAATAAATAAAAAATCGTATTTTAATTAATCTTGCGGTACCAAGCACTATGCTACAACAGGCTAGAATCCGGAGAACAAAGTGATAAATTTCACATTAAACTGCGTGGACAAGCGCTAAGTTAGGAGGAAAACAAAAAGCGGAAGTAATGGTCAGGTGTTGTGATGGTAGATGAGGCCTCGTGAAGCGTCGCGGCACATTACCCAAACCGCATCGATACTGTGTCGGTACTGTGTCACTCAATATTGACACCTGCTGGACCATAAACATTATTGCAGGCAACCCAGTTGAGACTCCACTGACACACTGATTGAATGACCTAGTATATACACAGTATCATTTGTTATTGTTGTTTATATTGTGTTATTTTATATCTTAATCTAAGTGTAAAATATCTTTGATATCTTTAAAATGTACAGTCAATAAATAATGTGAACATGTGAAAAGTATAGCCTAGTGAATGTGCTTATGTACTTGTCTTAGAGGCAGGGAGGTTTTTTTTTTTAATTTAATTTTATTTTTATTTTACAAATTTTTATTCAAAAAAACAAGCTTTTCCAGGGTTTTCACATTTAGTCGATTTCGTTTTTTGGATGCAAGTTCTCCATCTTTGGAGAACACCTGCTCACATGGCACTGAAGATGCTGGGGTGCATAAAAACTGTAGGGACAGCTGGAAGAGGTTTGGATGATTGTTTATTCTGGCTGGCCCAGTATTGTAAGGGATCCTGGGATCTGGGGAGGTTGCTCTCAGCGAGGTATCTCTGGACCTCAATAACTGAATCCTCTGTGGCATTAGTGGTCTGCCTGACAACGTCCTCATCCAGCTGCTGCCACAGGTTATCTGCAAAACAACAAACTGGCATTTTAGTTTTAGTCATCAATACATGCACAAATAAACTGATCAGACTGAACATAACATGCCTGAAGTGGGTGCTGATAACTGCTGTGAAGAAGGTCCAGGCTGTGGCTCGGTTGATACGCGCCCAGTTACAGCTGCACATTCTGATTTCAGTCTATTCACTGCTTCGCTGCATTTGGAGGAACTCTGAAATCTGAGTGATTTAAATCTGGGCTCTAGAAGTGTGGACAGGGTCAGCACACTGAATGAGTCCAGACTGGAAGCAGTGTCTGAGACTCGTCACCTCAGGTGTTGGTGTAGGTGCATGGCTGCCTGTGTGTGCAGAGTTGAAGCATTACGCTCAAGTGCATGACATAGCATTTTCATCATGGGGATGACCTTTGACCCTGAAACTCTCTTCTCCCCAGACAACTCCACTGTGTCTTGATGGAAAGGAGCGAGCACAACAAGTGTTTCTGCTATGATGTTAAAGTCATCAGCTGTTAGTGGAGTCATGTGTGTTGGTAGTGAGGCCAGAGATCCCCACACTGGTTCCTTCTCATCATGTAGCCTCACCAGCATCTGATATGTGCTGTCCCAACGTGTTGGTACCTCATTGATCAGGTTCAGGGTTGGCCGTCCCATCTGTTGCTGCACTTGATCAAGCTTCTCTTTGGCTGTGGTGCTTGATCTGAACTATGTCACAGTTTGCCTAGATTAGTGTCTGATTGCTGTAAATGCAGGGATTTGATCACATGACTTCTTTACTATTAAATGTAGTGTGTGTGCAATGCAAAGCGAATGCTGAACATGGAGCTGTTTAGTGGATGCAGTCATGTTTGGTGCTGCGTCGGTCACAAGACTCTTTACTTTATTAGTTATGGCCCAGTCATCCATCAGGCCCCTTCTGACTTGGGCCAAACTGTCTGCAGTGTGACTTTGTGGAAAGTGTTGCACTCCCAGCACAGATGTACACAACTGCATATTCTCATTAATGTAGTGACAGGTAAGAGCCAAGTTAGCCTCCATATTCACAGATGTCCACATGTCAGCTGTTACACTCACTGCCACAGCTTGCTCTACTTCCATTTCTACTCGTTCTCGTTCCTCTTCATATTTTTTGGCCACCATTTCTTACCCTGCAGGAAAGTTCCGTTTGCACTGCGTAAAAAACTGAAAGATGAACTAGCACGCATGGAAAAATTAGAGGTCATCAAGAAAATAGATGAGCCAAGTGAATGGGTCAGCTCGCTGGTTATTGTGCAAAAGAAAACAGGTGCTCTGAGAATGTGCTTGGATCCAAGGGACCTAAACAAAGCAATCAAAAGAGAACATTTTAAGTTACCAACCAGAGAAGAAACCACGGCACAGTTTGCTGGAGCTAAATGGTTCAGTAAACTAGATGCTTCGTCAGGTTTCTGGCAGCTGAGGCTGGACGAGGAGAGTTCCAGACTGTGCACGTTCAACGCGCCTGAGGGCAGGTACAGGTTTCTTCGTCTGCCGTACGGTATCTTGTCAGCGCCTGAAGTCTACCATAAGACTGTTCACATGATTGTTGACAGAGGTGGACAGAGTACACACCTTCACTACTTGAGTAAAAGTACAGATACTCCTTGTCAAATATTACTCCAATACAAGTAAAAGTAGCTTAGTCAAAATTCTACTTAAGTAAAGTACTAAAGTATTTGCTTAAAAAAATACTTAAGTAAAAGTATTTAAAAAGTATCTCAGGAAATACAGGAAAGGAAAGTAGCTTTATTGTCATTATACAATCCACTCTACTCTAGCATTAGGTGCGTTCGACTTCATGCAGATCTGTGCAGATCTGACTTGACGTGATGCATGCTGGGTTGTTCATGCTCATAGACCTCGAATATGATTGGTTAAAATGAACTTGTTCAACCCAGCATGCATCACGTCAAGTCAGATCTGCACAGATCTGCATGAAGTCGAACGCGCCTAATGTATGGATTGTATGGCATGACGTAGCGAATCAGCGAATCAGCGAATCAGCAGAAACAGTTTATTTTCTCAGAATTTTGAAAAAAATAAAATAAAATAAAAAAATAATCAGCTGACATAAGCTCAAAAGTAGCGACCCTTAGGAAAAAGTAGTATACTTGAAGTTTATTTTATTAAGTATACTTGAGTATAAGTATAAGTATAGTAAGTATACTACAGACCATGTACTTGTAGTGTACTAGAAAGTATACTTATTTAATACTTCTTCCGGCTAAATTGGAACGTTTTAAGTATATAAAAGTATACGTTAAGTTTACTTATCAAAGTATACTTTAAGTATACTCTTATAAACTAAAATGTAGACTAGAAGTACATACCTAGTACACTAGCAGTATATAGGCGAGTGTACTTGTAGTGTACTAGAAAGTATACTAATTTAATACTTCTTCCGGCTAAATTGGAACGTTTTAAGTATACTTTAAGTATACTTTTATAAACTAAAATGTAGACTAGAAGTACATACCTAGTACACTAGCAGTATATAGGCGAGTGTACTTGTAGTGTACTAGAAAGTATACTAATTTAATACTTCTTCCGGCTAAATTGGAACGTTTTAAGTATACTTTAAGTATACTTTTATAAACTAAAATGTAGACTAGAAGTACATACCTAGTACACTAGCAGTATATAGGCGAGTGTACTTGTAGTGTACTAGAAAGTATACTAATTTAATACTTCTTCCGGCTAAATTGGAACGTTTTAAGTATACTTTAAGTATACTTTTATAAACTAAAATGTAGACTAGAAGTACATACCTAGTACACTAGCAGTATATAGGCGAGTGTACTTGTAGTGTACTAGAAAGTATACTAATTTAATACTTCTTCCAGCTAAATTGGAACGTTTTAAGTATACTTTAAGTATACTTTTATAAACTAAAATGTGGACTAGAAGTATATACCTAGTACACTAGCAGTATATAAATGAGTGTACTTGTGGTATACTTAGAGTATACATTTATAAACTAAAAAATGAACTAGAAGTATATAACTAGTACAGTAGTAGTATATTGAAGAGTGTATTTGTGGTATACATAAAGTATACTTTTATAAACTAAAATGTGGACTAGAAGTATATACTTAGTACACTAGTAGTATATAGATGAGTGTACTTGTGGTATACTTGAAAGAGTACTTTTGTAAACTTAAAATTACCTTATAAAGTATACCTAAAGTATACTTTTATAAACTTAAAAATGTTCCCATTTAGTCCGTAGAAGTATTAAATTAGTATACTTTCTAGTACACTACAAGTACATGGTCTGTAGTATACTTCCTATACCTATACTTATACTCAAGCATACTTAATAAAATGAACTTCAAGCATACTGCTTTTTACTAAGGGTAAGTATGAACTTAGAATTACTAAAACAGAATTTTTTGGCATTTTACTAGTTTACTTGTCGTTATACTACAAGTATACTTGTAGCATACTATTTATATACTTGAAATATACTTCTTAAAGTATTCTTAAAGTTTGCCCATACTGTGTGTACACTAGACTGCAATGTATTTACAAAATCACAAGACAGAATGTTGAGAACAAGTTATATATTTATAGAACATACCATACAGTGTATTTACAAATACCTGCTTAAATATGCGCATTTCAAAAACAAAGAGCTTCTATGAAATCAAGTCCTTCTTTGCTGTTCACATTTACATGTAAAAATGTGTAAACAAAATGTCTCCAACTTAGAACTGAAGTCCTTCCTTGTCAAAAGAAAAAGGTAAAAGAAAAGTGTTATTTATTATTTTTGGTTCCAAAGACGTGCACTTTGGAACCAAAAATAATAAATACCTTGACAGAAACGAAAACGTTACTTTTATAACTTCTCTTCAGCTACTTGCTTGGCATAGCTTATATTGTTGCATTTCTTCTTCTGATTGGTCTCACATCGTGCATGGTGGTGTCGGGGAACTTGGCCTGGACATGGACTGTGAGGGAAAAAACACAAAACATTACTTCAGTGTTATTTTTATTCACCATCCACAATTAACACACTTGTTAAAGAGGCATGAAGGATGGTTTATCAGGTACATTTCTGAACTTAAATGCGATCAGGAAAAAAAACTCTATAGAGGGAATGCACATACATCACACCTAAATCAGCTAGACCAGGGATGGGCAACTTAAATGATGGAGGGGGCCACAATTTTTCATCAACACTACCAGAGGGCCACATTGGACCGCACACTTAACCATATATGATAAAACTGCCATTTTAAATATGTTTGTGTATGTATGTATGTATGTATGTATGTATGTATTTAGTTTATAAAAGTATACTTTAAGTATACCACAAATACACTCTTCAATATGCTACTACTGTACTAGTTATATACTTCTAGTTCATTTTTTAGTTTATAAAAGTATACTCTAAGTATACCACAAGTACACTCATTTATATACTGCTAGTGTACTAGGTATATACTTCTAGTCCACATTTTAGTTTATAAAAGTATACTTAAAGTATACTTTAAACGTTCCAATTTAGCCGGAAGAAGTATTAACTTAGTATACTTTCAAGTACACTACAAGTACACTCATCTATATACTACTAGTGTACTAGTTATATACTTGTAGTCTACATTCTAGTTTATAAAAGTATACTTAAAGTATACTTTTATAAGTAAACTTAAAGTATACTTTTATATACTTAAAACGTTCCAATTTAGCCGGAAGAAGTATTAAATTAGTATACTTTCTAGTACACTACAAGTACATGGTCTGTAGTATACTTACTATACTTATACTTATACTCAAGTATACTTAATAAAATGAACTTCAAGTATACTACTTTCTGCTAAGGGTAGCCTAGCTAGCACAAAGCCTCAATCTCCCAGCTGGACAGTCAACCGACTAGAAACCCAGCACAGACAGGATGGAAAGGGAGAGAGACACTAGCAGGCAGCGAGTCTTCAACAGCAGTGCAGTAAGTTTTTCCACTGTCTATTAGGCTAGTGAGTAGCTTCCACAGTGTAGACCAGTCTGATCTCTCGATGATGTATATATATGATAAATGATAAAACTGCCATTTTAAATATGTTTGTGTATGTATGTATGTATGTATGTATGTATGTATGTGTGTGTGTGTATACACACACACACATATATATACACGCACACATGTGTTTATTGAAGCAAACAAAAATAACCACTTAGTTATTTTTTTTAGTGCAAAGGGCTCATGAAAATAAAACATACAAATTACCATCCTCTTCAAGGATGGCAGAAACCTGCAGAACATCAAACATTAATTGCAAGAACTTATTTGTGATTTTTTACACTAAGAAAGAGTTGAACATTTTCCCAGTATACCCACTCTACCTCACCACTATCAGTAGTGGGCACTGGTAAAAAGTCGCTGTTGTTTGTGTACTTTTGATTTAAGGTCCGCTACAATAGCAGCCCTTGCAGCTTCAGTATACTTCTCGTATTTAACTTTGTGCAACGTGTTGTAGCGGCAACTTAAATTGAAATCTTTCATGGCAGATAACGTCTCTAAGCAGAAGCACATAGGTTTGCTTTTAAATTCTGTGAACAGATAATCTTCTTCCCATTTCACCTGAAACACACACGATTTTCTCCGCAATGGGGGATTATCACGCTTCCGGGTGTCATGGGCGGGATTTGTCAACTTTGTGCATGACCACTTCCGGCGCAGTTCGACAATGGCTGAAACGAAGGCAAGGTGTCACTGCTCTGTTCCACTTTGTACATCTAACAAACAACGCCAACCCTACTTGAGTTTTCACGGATTCCCGACTGAATTGGGTCTACGGAAGAAATGGATTAACACGGTTCGCCGGGATGAAGGGCCAAACTTTAAAATAAAACAAGGTAGCACGTTTGTTTGTAGCCGGCACTTCAGTGAATCCGATTACAGTAACGCTACAGGTAGTGCTAGCAGGCTAGCGTTGGCTGATGCGGCCAAATTTCCCAACCGTGGTCGCATCAAGCGACTGAAAATCGGGTCTGTGCCCTCCCGTTTCCTGTGGAACAACTGGGGACTGCCAAGAAGGGAGTCTGCTTATAAAAGAGCATCAACTCGCTTAGGCCATGACGTTTGTCCAGCCCTTCCTCTGGAGCAGCCCCTGCCATGTGAGGAAGAGGCGACGGAGGAGATTGCAGCTTCGGTGGTGATGACAGAACATGATTACGGTTCTGCTCCTAAACCAGGTATGTCAGTGTTTGCCCATGTTCTGAAATGTTGGCCTACCTCCCCGAGTTTTTAATCACACAGACACCACAGGCATATCACATGAAACTGCAAAACCTGACCTTTCCAACAATGCTTGTTGCTAGTTTCTGTGATGAACGGTTCGCAAAATAATTAGCGTTGAATTTATATCAAAATTAATCTCTCATCTCATACAGGTGCACTGGATGCTGCTGCTGCACGCATACAGCAGTTGGAAGAGAAAATCAAGGAGCTGACAACAGAGCTGTCACAGCTGAAAGTGGGTCAAGTGCATTTTCACCGATTTTGTGTCTCAGACAAGGACATCCTTTTTTACACAAGATTCCCGTCAAGAGATGTTTTTTGTGATTTCTGGGAGGCTATTCAACCATCTGCCTCCATGGTGGTTTATTGGTCGAAAGCTCAGAAAAAGGGACAAACATTTGAACCCATTTCTCCCAGTCCAACTCGTAGACTGCAACTGGTCGATGAGTTTTTTCTTTTCTGCTGCCGAGTTGCTGCAGGCCTGCAAGAGAAGGTGCTGGCCGACATGTTTCAGGTCAGTGTGTCCACTGTCTCCCGTGTTGTTATAACGTGGGCCAACTACCTTTACCTGCTCCTTGGCTCCCTTCCCATCTGGATGAGTAAACAACAAGTCAAGAACACCATGCCAAGGAAATTTGTGCAGTACAGTCCAGATGTTCGGGTAATCATCGACTGCACTGAGGTGCGATGCCAGAATCCATCATCCCTCACTCTCCAGTCAGAGGTTTTCTCATCATACAAAAACACGACAACCTTTAAGGGCTTAATTGGGATTGCCCCATGTAGCGCTGTGACTTTTGTGTCAAGTCTCTTCACTGGCTCCATCTCTGACCGAGAGCTGACTGAACGAAGTGGACTGCTTGACTTACTGGAGCCAGGAGATGGCTGCATGGCAGACAAGGGTTTCACCATCGAGAAGCTGCTAGCTGACCGTGGGGCAACGCTGATTATACCACCCTTCAAGTTGACAGGTAGGCATGAAATTGAAAATGTAACATTTCATATTAAAACTTTGACCAAAATATTCATCTATATGATGTGCAGACAAATGTTTAAAAAGTACTGCAGCACCCACTGAAATAATAGAAATTAACTCATTTCACTCTAACCACAGCACAGTTCACCAAAGAGGATGCTCTAAAAACCCAAGCAATTGCCAGACTTCGAATCCTTGTGGAAAGAGCAATACGCAGAGTCAGGGAATACCGCATCTGGGAACACACTCTCCCTCTGACCTTGTCTGGGACAGTCAACCAGCTGTGGACTGTTTGCTGTGTGATGACCAACTTCCAGGGACCACTTGATTTAAAAGGCTACATCCCTGTTGAATAGTGTTTCCCCCAGACACATGAATTTAACTGTATACTGAAAACATTGTAAATATGTAATGTAGTAAATGTACTCAAAAAAATGAATTCATAAAATCCTTTAGTCATTCAGTTCATTTATTCATTAAGTTCATTTCACTTTCTGCTGAAGATACACATTCATGTATGTACCAAAGAAGTACAGGTCCACCTTCTTTTTCATCTCTTTTATAATTTCGTCATCCCTCCAGACTCTTTCGACTGTGAAGTCTCCCTCAGTGTCTGTTATAAAATCGCACCAACTCAATCCAGTTACGGCCAATTGACCTTGAACCTGCCAGTGGTATTTATGATTCTGCTTCAGTTTTGCCTGACCATTCACCATTTTTACATGTCTTGCCTCAGAAATGCTAGAGATGTCTGGGCATTTCACTTCAGCAAGTCCAAAACACGGAATGGCACTTGGGTCATATACCCTTGCATCGGGGCTAGCCCCGAGGTGAGGAGCATCTGGATGGATAACAAATCCACAGCGTGAGACATTTACATTGAAATGTTTTGAATATTGTTCCAGCACCTGTGGCTCGCGATCAAGGCCCCTTTTCATGGCGGGAGTTTGCCGTATTCCCTCAAGTATCCGCCCTGCCAGGGTCTCACCAGAAGATGACCCTTTCACGTGGCTAACCTCATGGAACCTACTAGCTGTCACTCTAGGCTTGCGTAAAGCTTGCCATAATTGGCACTCAGACTGCTCACGTGTCTGCTCCTCTCTCTCAGCTGCCATCTCGTGTGTCACAGTTAAGCTGTCCAAATGGAGAAACTGTTGGGAGTTTGGGTCAAAGTTTGGAAAAGTAGTGGGACATGTTGACCCCTCTAAAGGCAATTTAGGGAATGGTGGTGCATCTGGGTGTTGGACATAATTTCCGCGTTTGACCACAGGAGGACACTGGTAGGACAGGGGCGAACCTCGTGGCACGGGTCCGAACCTGGAGTCGACCATGGAGAGTTGAGAAAAGCCATGCAGCACTGAGGATATTAGTGGTTGGGGCCTGAGGTTTTTCAGTCCTTTCCCAAGAGACAAGACGTGTGGGTCAGGGAGGGATCCTGAAACGTAAAAAGTAAAACAGTAAGTGTTAAATTATCCACACATCTCTTGCAGCTTCTTTTGGTTTTCAGTTCTGATATCAAGAGTCTTTCTGGAGAATTGTTCACTGCAGTGTTATATTTGCTCCATAATATATGTGTACAAAAGTGGCAAGATACAATTATATATTCTACGGAAGCCAACAGTATCATATTTGTTAGAGTAGTAACATTACCAGTGTATGCTTGATAGAGTGTTGATTTGCATACACTCCTGGTGGATGGCTTTGGTCTCCTAACAACCAAGTCCTGAACCGGCTCTGCATGGATCCCCTGGGAATGATATTAATCAGTAGCCTTGATTGTAATAGTATCTTGCTTGTAACGGTGTAAACACACAGCCGTGCGCCGTGCTTCGCTCCGCGAACAGTGTGTCCCAGGCGTAACGTTTGGGACACACTGCTCGCGGAGTGAAGGTTTGCATGTGGGGCAGCTCATCCCGTGGCTGGCAAAACAGACTGGAAGTCTATTCAATGTGGTGCAGCTCAACACGGCTACAATGTTACCTTGGTCCTTGGTCGATGCCATGTTTGAAGGGAGCTTGTGCAGGACACAGATAGTGGTACAGCTCTCACCTGCAGAACAAGAGAGAGAAGAGCAAACCGGGATTGAAGATGTGCTTGCTAACAATCAAAGGTAGACCTCTAGAACCAGTGTCACTCTAATCAACCTGCAAACATCAGCCCAGACCACAACCCTCACCTGCAACATGCTGTAATGGGCACTCTGGAACAACAAGGCCACTAGATGGTTGCACAGAACCTTGCCTGCTGTACAGCTGCATGAGGTTTCTTGAAGTTCAGCTGCATCAGCTTGGAAAACAATCTACAAGGCACAACACTAATAATTTTAGTTGATGAAGTTAAACTAAAATGAAAATCTTGTTGCAAATGATACAGAAATGTAAGGAATTAACCAAAAATCCTAGGAAATCTGCAACCGCAGTAGAGTAGAGTACAGTAGAGTAGAGTACAGTAGAGTAGTTAACCCCTTAGACCATTAACATGTTGGATTCAACAAACAGTATATTGAAGAATTTAAATGCAAAGTTACATTATTATAATATTGATATTTTCAAACCATGCGTATGTCACAAAGGTATAGCAATTTATTGCACATGGCTATTGACTGACTTGATGTAAACAGTGGAAGGGGTTAACTTCTTGCCAATGCTGCCCTACAAAGGCAAAAGACCTTAACTCACCAGAGTGTTAAACTGAGAAAAATTACTTTAAAGTTTTTTTGTTGTCCAGCCAATTGTATAACAGGCTACATGTTAAACAGCTTTTTAGAGTTACGGCAAATAATACCAACTATTTTCTCCAAAAAACACAATTGGCTTAAAAGATATTTGTCCACATGATAAAGCTGATCATTAATGTCCCAAAAGTGATGTTACGGTCTTTTGCCTTTGCAGGCAGAATATGCCTTAGCTTCCTAAAATAACCTGCAAATAATGGGGCTGTTCTCGCTTCTTCATTGACCTGTAACACCTAGACCTTACAGCAACCTCCCTGTCAATGATGTTCGACACTGGTGGACAAAACAATAATTAATGCATATACTTTGTAATTGCTTTATAATTGGCAAATACATTGTTCATTCTAGCAAAAGGGACACTCGTATGCCGACGTTAGCTAGCTGAGTCTGACAAAGGCTAACGTTCTTCCTATCAGAATACAAATGAAATGGGTGAATTGACTCAGCCTCATTTAAAAATGAATAATCTTACTTTGGTTGGGTTTAACGTAGAAACACCCTATATCCATACGAACATCCGAGCTGACGCCAAACTGACATTAGCATAATATAACCTACCTATTGTAACGTTATGCTAGCTAGTAGCCACTCACCTTCGTAGTCGTAAATAAAATTCTCGAAAAAGAAACTGTATCCTTTATCTACTTTGGAGCGGGGTGTGATTGAGTGTTGTTCAATTAGTCTATGTACGTCAGAAAAGGTTATTTTGGGCAAATTTACCAGGGATGAAGTATAAGCGAATTTGGGGTCGTCCATCATGAGTTCACCAGAGTAAGGAGTGATTCACCGGAAGTGGCCGTGCACAAAGATCACTGAATGCGGAAGTACGTCATATCAGCGTGATAATCCCCTATTAGCCACGGCTCAACGTCTCTTCTTCACTGGTAGAGAAGACCCGGTGGAAGCACGAGGCGGCGTCTGCATTAGAGGCGCCATCTAGTGGCCAACTGTGTCATTACAACTGATTCAGTGCCGCAGAGGACACATTTTTATAATTATCAAAAATTAATCTAAAGGCCACTTCGAGTGAGGTCGCGGGCCGTGTGCGGTCCCCGGGCCGCCAGTTGTCCATCCCTGATCTAGACTGAATATGACAGAGTGGTAACTGATGGAAAACAATGGGCAGCATGCCGGTGGTGACGTCACGTGCAAACAACTGGGCTATGACAAAGTGACAGATTAAATCAATGCTATGGTAACTGGGAAGAAATAAAATGCAACAATTTACCACCAAACATTAAAACCTTTGCTGGGAAAAAGGCTGGACCGTCTGACTTTTCTCTGCCTTTAATGTTCCACTTCACCTCCATGTCGTTTTCTCCTTCTTTCCTTGTTGAGAACGGGACCGTTGGTTTTTCTTCGGAGAACAAGATCGTTACCTGCAGCGATGGACGCCAGTTTGAAACTAGGCTCCCATTGGCTGCCAGGTAGGGAGGCGGGAACATGGACCGGAAGTGCAAAGCGCGACCGTAAAGTTTATGTGCGCGACACTGTGACAGCGAGAGCTGGAGAAGCTTTAGAGCTAACATGGAGAAACGTCATAGACCTTATAAAGACATTTGGAGGATTACACAGCAGAGATTCCAAGGACTACCAAGTACAGATGGAAAGTAAAAGTAAGTAACAGATAATGAGTTAAGACTGTTGTGATTTCATGATGTCTAAGATCAGAACACAGCAGCTTGCTGCTTACAGTGCAGCAGAGCTTTATGTTCAACACAGTTGGTAGAATATTCCATTCCATTACTTTCCACAGGCTGCTGGTGATGTGAGGTTAGCTCCAAGTTACCATGTGTCTAACTTTATATTAAATTACCGTTTCCAGTTGCATATGTTGAACTGGTTTGATATGTAAATCATCATCAGTTGAAAAGGTCAGACTAAAATGTAATGTTTTATTTTAGTTTATTTGGGGACTACGGTATATAAATTACTAGTTGCATTAATTTGTAATACATTTAGTTGAGCAACTTTGATTGAATTCATCAATTTGTAGCCTAGTTTTGAAAATATATATATATTGTACAAATATTTACAATTTAAGGCGAAATGTTGAATCTGGTTTTATTTTCAAAGGTAATTGCTACCCATGCACTATGTACAGTCTCATTTGGAGGCATCTTCCCAAAAAATGTTGGGATTATTTTATGTTAAAAATGAACTCAGTATACCCATGGGGAATGAAATGACTTGAGTAATAATTGACATTCATTTTTGAACACCCCACCTTTCCAGGGCAGGACAGAACTATAGGACAACACACAAGATGACATGAGTCGGCGTATTGTTTCCCACAGAGAAGTTAGAGATGATTCAACAGTAGGAGCTCCTCCACACCTAGGCTTTTGGATACTGCCTTTCAACAGGTAAATACACAATGACACAGTTTGTCCAAGTTATTACACACATCCAATCTTGAAATATGTCAGGACATCTTCTGTTGCCAGGATACATTCCCTCATGTATCTGGGTAACTTTCTTATCCTGCTTGATTGAATTTTAAGAATCTTCCCTAAACTCTGCTGTCAGCTCCCCAAGTAGGTATAATCATTACCACATGTCATATGCCACGTCATTGATTTATATAATATTCATCAGAGGGCTTCCAGTGACACCCTCAAAAAGTGTCAGCAGTGCACACATGTAGTTTACTGTACATGTAGTTAGAGGTTTGCTGTAATAGTTGAGTGCATTTATACCATCTAACAGACAGTTTATCTTAATTGTGGTACATTTTGACCTATCCTCTAGTCTAAGTGTAGACGAATGACAACATTGTCAGTACAAAGCAAAGGCTACAGTAAACCACCTGCACAATTTCAGTTAATCGTTTTATTAACTACATTTTTCATTCTCTTTCCTTGGTTCACATGTAGAATGATAATAAAGATAACCAAATCAACACAGAAGAACACTGGAGTAACACTTCCAACAGTGAAGAAGATGATGATGATGAAGTCAACACTGAGAACCCTACCACAAGCAAACTGGACGTGGACATTTCAGACTAAAGAAGAGATACAACAGTACTGTATGCTTGAAAGATGATACATTTAGTTTAATTAATGACTTGATTATTTTTAAACACATGTGTTAACATCAAATTTCTGCTTTTTGTTCATGTGGCAAACTATGTTGTGTTTTAGTTGAGGTACTTACTGAATCAGACAGGCCTGTATGTAAAGATTCACAGAACAAAGTACTTTATATATGAGAATAAAACAAAACAAAACTGTTAATGCTGTGTGGCCTGACATGATTAAAACTAAATGTGTTCTTGTTGAAACAGATGATGATGTGTACTTAACACCATTGCCAAACTCTTATGAAAGGGACTAGAACTTGATCAATAAAGACAAGTCAATGTTTCTGTTGTTGTGTATGTGTTTACGGTACATAAAGATAATGTTAGTGAACACACATACCATTTACTGTAAACTTCTGAAGTCCAGCACTATATGATCTTAAACATGTAAGTTTCTAAAAGGGGTAATACCACAAATAAATTGTGTAGTGGAAAAACATTTTTATTCTGCTAAATTAAATATATGCACAAGTCAATGACTTGATCTTATTCTGTACTTGGACTAAGATATAGTAAGTATTAGTACTAAGGGGAGTAACGAGAGCATCAACAGAAATGTAGTGTAGTAAAAAGTACAATATTTGTCCTTCAAATGTAGTGGAGTGAAAGTAAAAGTATCCCCCAAAAATAATACTCAAGTAAAGTACAGATACTCAAAAACTGTACTTAAGTACAGTACTCAAGTAAATTTACTTCGTTACTGTCCACCACTGATTGTTGAGCACTGTCATGTTTTATGTGAACTTGTCTGTATTTGTAATGCCTTTGCTCCCCCTACTGGTGTTTAAGAGTATCTCATTATTTACTTATTTAGTTCCAGCCTTTGTTCTGATAGGTAGATTTAGTCACATGACACTATGCAGAGAGTCTGATCAGAAAGCATTAGCTTTACGTGCCATGCGGTCGGCCTGTAGCTCCAGCTATCATCTCCTTTCCTCCCGCTGTTCGTGCCAAGGAAAATTATCGCTTGTAAGTTGTGTTCACATTTTTTAGAGAATTCTGTTGTTACACAGATATTCGTGTAGTAAGTGTAATGTTTAGTTTATTTACATGTAAATGTTGCTTTGACAGTAGACTATAACTACAGTTAACTGCATTATCGTATCTGTGAATATATTATATTATTTAAGGAACCAGTCAGTAATTAGTGCTATATTTTTGTATCATTTCAGTTTTACAAAATTGTTTCATGAGAACGAAGACATCAGTAAAGACCATTCAACTTTACTCCAGCCTCTGAGTTTATCTTGAAGCTTGTTCGCTATCTGTCGATGTGTACACAGACACACACACTGAGGACAGAATAGTAAAAAAGCGTCTTCACGGCAGGCACTACAGCATCAAGGAAAGTGAGGTATTGTGCTAGCTCAACGCCACACACGCAAGGTCTCTACATCCAACTCTTCTCATACCTCGTTAGAGGAGCTCAGTCTATGATGTCACATGCTAGTGAAGCTAGACAGGAACGATCATCTGACAAAGGTCATGATGGTACAGAAAAGGATGCCGCACCCAAGGCAAAATCGCAGTGCTCTGTCTCATCATCTAATTCTTCCTCAGCTAGCAGGGCAGCAGCCAGAGCCCGTGCTAGAGCCGAAGCTGTACGTGCAAGCGCACCTTTCGTTCAGCGGGAAGCTGAATTAAAATTAGCAGAGGCTCGTTTAGCTGCTGAGTTGAGGGTGGAAGAGGCCCGTCTAACTGCAGACGTGAAAGTAAAAGAGGCACGCATAATGGCTGAATTATCAACGTTAAGACACGAGAAAGAGGTAGCTGTAGCCTTGGCAGAAGCTGAAGTCCTTGAAGCAGCAGCAGAGGCAGAAGACAGAGAGGGCAGCAGGAGTCACCACGATTCAGTTCGCATCGCCATGCAGCGCACCCGCGACTATGTCGAACAGCACTCCAAGCTACATCTTAGTGATGCGGAGCCTCCAGAACTTAAACCATATACACCATCCTTGTTGCCACCTGTCAAACCTGACGTCCAAACAGAAAAAAGTGAGCGCACCCCTGGAGATAACAATGGCACTCCTCATGCCTTACCTAAAAGTGATGTTTCTGCAGCAAAGCAGCCAGAGTGGGCAACGCCGGTGGTTCGCCAACGCACCACGACGGACAACAGCGACCACAAGGCACAGCAACCCAAAGGGCTAACGCCAGCAGTTCATCACCAGCCCTCTGCTAACCCTCCCTTCGTACCGCAAGACACTTCCTCTTTCAACAGGATCTCATTACAGCCGCATCCTGATGATAGGACTGGTATGAGTGATATCACAAGGTACTTAGTGCGTCGTGAGCTTGTAAACTCTGGCCTAATCAAGTTCAATGATCGCCCAGAAAGCTACTGGGCATGGAAGTCCTCATTTCACAATGCCATAGGAGGACTTAACTTAAGCGCAAGTGAAGAACTTGACCTCTTAACAAAGTGGTTAGGAAATCAGTCTTCAGAGCATGTCAGGAGGATTCGTTCCGTGCATGTCGCTAACCCTGCCATAGGCTTAAGGATGGCCTGGGGTCGCTTAGAGGAGTGTTATGGTTCCCCCGAAGTAATTGAGAGAGCTCTTTTTGAAAGGATAGAGAACTTTCCTAGAATCAGTCCCAAGGATGCTTTAAAGCTCAGGGAACTGGGAGACCTGCTAAGGGAGTTAGAGTCTGCCAAGTCTGAGGGCTACTTACCTGGTCTCTCATACCTGGATACCGCCAGGGGAGTCAACCCTATCGTTGGGAAGTTGCCATACAGTCTGCAAGAGAAGTGGTTAGCTCACGGTTCTCAGTACAAGGAGCAGTACAATGTATCTTTTCCTCCATTTGCTTTCTTCACAGACTTCATATGTAATGAAGCACGCAGAAGAAACGACCCCAGCTTCACACTCTCGACCCTCCCTTCGGTTCCATCGAATACTTCCCACAGATTCTCCACAGATCCATCGAAGCCTGAACGAATGGAAAGGAGGTCAGGATACATCAAAGGTCATGTGTCTGCTCACAAAACTGAAGTGGCATCACAACACTCAGCTTCTCAGTCAGACAGTGCAAGCAGCAAGTTGGGTGACATTGATAAACAATGCCCCATCCATAAAAAACCCCATCCTCTAAAAAAGTGTAGAGGTTTTCGAAGCAAGCCACTCGAAGAGCGCAAGACTTATCTTAAAGAGAACGGCATCTGCTTTAAGTGTTGCTCTTCTACTGCTCACTTTGCAAAGAATTGTGAAATGGCCTTGAAGTGCAAAGAATGTGAGAGTGATGGCCACATTGCTGCACTACACCCTGGACCTGCTCCATGGGACATTAGAGACCCCTCCTTAGAGCATGGCGGGGAGGGCGAAGGAGAAGCTCCTCAGTCAGCAGTCACATCCAGGTGCACAGAAGTTTGCGATAGTGGCAAGGAACCTAGATCTTGTTCTAAGATCTGCCTAGTGAGAGTCTATCCCAAGGCACACCAAGACAAAGCCATTAAGGTTTATGCTATTTTGGACGAACAAAGTAACAAGTCATTAGCTAGGTCCGAATTCTTCAACCTCTTCCAAATTACAGGATTAGACTCTCCATATATACTGCGTACGTGTGCAGGTACTACAGAAACATCTGGAAGAAGAGCTACAGGGTTTATGGTGGAGTCGTTGGATGGAACAACAAGGGTGATGCTTCCCACGCTCATCGAGTGTAATCACATGCCAGATGATCGGTCGGAGATCCCAACACCTGCAGCTGCGCAACACCATGCTCACCTGAAGTCCATAGCCTATAAGATTCCACATCTAGATCCAGAAGCTCAGATACTACTCCTTCTAGGACGCGACATCCTGCAGGTTCATAAGGTCAGAGAGCATCGCAATGGTCCTCCCAACGCCCCCTACGCACAGAGACTAGACCTTGGCTGGGTTGTCGTTGGTAATGTCTGCTTAGGCTCGGCCCACAAACCAGAGGCTGTCACTTCCTTCCGGACCAACGTGCTTGAAAATGGACGTCCGTCTCTCCTCACTCCATGCCCCAAGCACCTTAAAGTGAAGGAAAGGTTTAGCACCACAGTCTTTAATGACTGCAGCCTCGGCAGCTCAATCTTTGAAAGAACCAAGGATGATGATAAAGTGGGTCTCTCCATCGAAGACAAGCTCTTCCTGGAGCTTATGGATAAAGAGATGTGCATGGACAACACCAATAGTTGGGTGGCACCCCTTCCATTTCGGTCCCCTCGGCAACAGCTCCCAAACAACCGAGAGCAGGCTCTCAGTCGCCTTACTTCTCTTCGACGCACTCTAGAAAGAAAGCCTGAGATGAAAACTCACTTTCTGAGCTTCATGCAAAAGATCTTTGATCACGACCAGGCAGAGTTAGCTCCGCCATTGTCAGAAGGAGAAGAGCGATGGTATCTACCCATCTTTGGTGTAGGAGCCATGAAGGTGTTTATTATTATTAGTATCATATATCATTGATTATTATGAGATGTTAAGTAATATGATTTAATAGTTTATTTGGGTTACTTGGGTTTTTTATATTTTGTTACTTTTTTGTTGTTTATTTTCATATCACAGTAATTGGGGGCGGTAACATTTAGTTAATTTAAGACAGGTGCACGGGCGGAAGTAGTGAGAGAGAGAGAGAGAGGGTGAGTTACTGGGAGGCCGTATTTCTCGTTGACCGCTGTTTAAGTTTGTTTTCCCTGAGTTTGGTTTGAGTGCTCTGGATCCTTTTTCTTTTCTTCACTTTGAGCACGTTATGATTAAGTTGTACAATCCCACTTCTTCAATAAACCCGTCAAACGCATTCTTGGATCTCAGCGGATACTTTGTTTGTACAGCGCGTCAGACGATCAGCTAACACCCATACCTTAGCCTCTCAGCGACTGCTTTGCTTTTGGATACTAGTCGCTACATTTTGTCAACGAGAATCGGCATTGGGAAAGCAACTGCGGACATTTCAAGGATCAAATGGGAGAAAGGATCTTCGGAGATAAAGGAAGGAAGACTGCACTGACTTTCATTAGGCCATAGCCTCGGACGACGCACTCAAAAGCCAGGTAGGCTTGCTGGTGTTTATGCGCATTAAGCTGTACTCAGATTGGAAGGAATGCGGCACGCATAAGCTGTTGTTTGTCCATTGGGGACATTATTGGATTGAACACCGTTTGAGTTGGTCATCGATCGCTGGCATTGATTGTGTGGATTCGGTGCTGTAATATCTCCATGCTACGTTGAATCTCCGCTTTGTCTCTTCGAAATTGCCGCTGCTCTACTAATGTGCGTGACGTTTATGGATCTGTGGATGTGTTTGGATGCACTGTAGCCTACCTCCATACTCCGTTAAATCTCCGCTTTGTCTCTTTGAAATTGCCGCTGCTCTGCTAATGTGCGTAACGCTCTTTGTACTTGTTGAAGTTTCTGGATGCACATGTATTGAGAAGTAACTGGAAAAAGAAAGAAAATGAGTCAAAAGAGTGTTGTTTCAAATTCTGAAATGGAAAGTGGGAAAAGGCAATCTAAGCCCACAGCAAAGGCTTTGGCAAACAAAATCGAAGAGCTTCAAAATGAAAGAAGAAAGAGTGTGAATAAAATGAAAGGGTTCATACCACAAATTAAAACATTCATGAAAAATAAGGAAAATGTTTCACAAGTACAATCTCTTCTGGAGAGTTTAATTGATCAGTGTGGAAATGCCACCAAGTCACATGACATGCTGATTCCTTTACTCCCTGAGGAGCAACAGAAGATCCATAATGAATGGTTTTCTAGCATTAGGACCTATAGCAACACATTTCAAAGGTGTGTTGAGCAGTGGTTGATTGAGCCAGATGAATTGTTTCAAACTGATTCTGGTGAAATGAATGAACAGGTGCTTCCTCCAATATCCGATGAAACTCAACAACAGGCTGCCTCCATCATTGATGCAGAGGATCTGCAAGACAATGTAAAACCAAATGACAGTGTTTCAAATGTGGGAAGCAGGGTGTCCAAATCACGAAACTCTGCCACAGGAAGAGAGTCTGTTGCTTCCAGTATTTCTTCTGCACGTCTCAAAGCAGAGGCTGACTTGGCAGCTTTAAGGACAAGACAAAAAATATTAAAAGATATACATGAACTGGAAGAGGAGGAGGAACGGCTGCGTAAAAGGAAGGAGCAACTTAAATTGGATGAGGAAATTGCAGCAAACATGGCAAAACTGGATGTGCTCAAGTCTCGGAGCATCTTGAGTGAGAGAACCTCTGTATCAAAGCGCTCAGATGGAATGAACTCCTATCTGGCAAAAGGACAAAAATTGACCCTCAGTGCTAAAGCAAAGTCATTTGTACCACAAAGGTCACAACATGGAAACAACCATGCTTACCTGGATGCAGGAACAAGACCTAAGGAAAGAAATTCATCTCAGTTAATTCATTCACATAGATCCAACTTGTATGCAGTGAATCACAGTACTCTAGAAGGGATGCAAATGCAAGATGGAAATGCCTTAAATATTGGTCCAAATGAAGATCAAAGCAATATGTTTGGCATTATGAGCAAACAAAATGAGATAACATCACTGTTGGTGCAACAGCAGTGCCTTTCATCTTTGCCTAAGAGGGAGATACCAATCTTTGACGGTGATCCACTAAAATATAATGCGTTTGTGAAGGCCTTCGAGAACGGTGTGGAGAAGAACACTGCAAATCACAGTGACAGACTGTATTTCCTGGAGCAGCACACAAGGGGCCACCCTAAGGAATTGATCAGAAGTTGCCAGCATATGGAGTCTGAGAGAGGATATGCTAAAGCAAAAGTGTTGTTAAAGGAGCAGTTTGGAAATGAGCAGAGGATTTCATACGCATACATGGAAAAAGCTCTTTCATGGCCGTCAATCAAGAATGAAGATGCAAAAGCTCTTCGTGATTATAGCCTTTTTCTCAGAAGTTGCTGTAATGTTATGGAAGAGGTGCAATATATGCATGAACTGGATATACCTGCTAACATGCTAACCATCATAAAAAAGTTGCCCTACAAATTCCGAGACAAGTGGCGTTCCGCAGCCTGTGAACTACAGGATAGGCGCAGCCAGAGGGCTACATTCATTGACCTCACAACTTTCATAGAGAAGCAAGTACGGGTTCTAACTGACCCAGTGTTTGGAAACATACAGGACGCTCCATCATTGATGACTAATAGAGGAGCGAACAAGCCTAATCCACAAACTCGTTCTGGAATTAAGGGAACCAGCTTTGCCACCACTGTAGCTCCTGTGATCCACAAAACTCAGCCTGGAACTAAAGGAAAGGAGCATATGGAGTCTGCAAGGAGGACATGCATCTGTTGTGGAGAAGGACATGCTTTGGATTTGTGTCCACAGTTGGGGAAGAAGGCACAGAAAGAGAAGATAAGCTTCTTAAGAGAGAAGGGAGTCTGTTTTGGCTGTTTATGCATTGGACACATGAGCAAAGTTTGCAGAAAACGGATTTCCTGTGCAAAATGTGGTCTGAAACATCCAACTGTTCTTCACATTCCACAAAAAGAAAAGGACAAGGATCCGGACCAAGCTGAGAGGAAATCAGAGGTGTCCGTCAACAGCGCCCTGATGTCAAGTGGGCTTACAGGGGCTGGTGATCGCGACTGCAAACTTCCAATAGTTCCAGTGCAAGTTAAGTCCAAGAAGGGCAATACGATTGTCACCACCTATGCTTTCTTGGACCAAGGGAGTACGGCTGTGTTCTGTACAGAGGCTCTAAGGGAAAAACTTAATATTCCAGGAAAGAAGGTCCATATTCTCCTACGGACGATGGGCCAAGAGAAAGTGGTGAGCAGCCATGTGGTGCCAGGACTGGAAGTGGCTGGCTTGACTGGGGAGCATTTCTGTGAGCTGCCCAAGGCTTACACGCAAACACATATGCCTGTTCACAAGAGAAACATTCCAAAACAGGGTGATATTCAGAAATGGCCTTATTTGAAGCATGTTCACTTGCCTGAGATTGATGCAGGGATTGAGCTGTTAATTGGGACAAATGTCTCTAAAGCCTTGGAACCCTTGCAAGTGATTCGCAGTGTAGCAGATGGACCCTATGCAATCAGAACAATGCTGGGCTGGACGGTGAATGGGCCGCTGAGTGAAGACAGTGGCGGTGAGCAGCCAGAGTTAACCGTGAACAGAGTTTCAGTTGTAACTTTGGACGAACTTTGGCAGCAGCAGTTTAAGACAGACTTCCCTGAATGCAGCGTGGAGGAACAGCCTGGCATGTCAAGAGAGGAACAAAAGTTCATGGAGCTGGTTACAAGTTCAGCAAAACAGGTCAATGGTCATTATCAGATCAACCTGCCATTGAGGGATAAGGACGTTAGAATGCCAAATAATAGGAAAATCATTGAGCAGCGTGCCTTACATCTGAAGAAGAGGCTTCAGAAGGATTCCTCATTTCATGCTGACTATAAGGCCTTCATGGAAGATCTTGTTGTCAAAGGCTATGCTGAAAGGGTACCTGAAGAGGATTTGGAACGTAATGATGGCAGGGTTTGGTACATCCCGCATCAAGGCGTTTACCATCCTACGAAGAGGAAAATCAGGGTTGTTTTTGACTGTGGAGCAAGTTTCCAAGGAACATCACTTAATGCTCAACTCTTACAGGGCCCAGACCTCACAAGTTCACTGATTGGTGTGATGAGCAGGTTCAGGAAGGAAACAGTGGTCATCATGGCGGACGTGGAGGCGATGTTTCACCAGGTGAAGGTACCACCAGAGGATGCTGACTTCTTGAGATTCCTTTGGTGGCCTGCTGGAGACTTAAGTCAAGATCATGTGGACTTCAGGATGCTGGTGCATCTCTTTGGGGCAACATCCTCTCCCAGTTGTGCCAATTTTGCCCTCAGGAAATGCGCAGAGGACAATAAAGAACAATTCAGCGAGGAAGCAATGGATAAAGTCTTGCATAGCTTTTACGTGGATGACTGCCTGGTATCTGTGGCTTCAGAGGAGAAAGCTGTGTCTCTTTATCATGAGCTCATTGCAATCTGTGCTAAAGGTGGGTTTCGACTCACGAAGTGGATAAGCAACAGGCGTGATGTCTTAAATGCAATACCTGAAGAGCACAGAGCCAAAGACATGAAAATGTTGAATATGGACCAAGATTTGCCACCCATGGAGAGAGTGCTTGGTGTGGAGTGGTGCATTCAGTCTGATACTTTTAAGTTCAAGATTGTTGTTAAGGATAGACCACTCACTAGGAGAGGAATTCTCTCTATGGTTAGCTCCATCTATGACCCTCTTGGGATTGTGAGTCCTGTTGTCTTGTCTGCCAAGAAGATCTTAAGGGATCTGTGCAGGAGAGCGCTTGGCTGGGACGATGTCATACCCCAGACCGTGGCTCAGGAGTGGACAAGTTGGCTGGATGAACTCTGTCATTTGGAGAAATGTAACATCATGAGGAGTCTGAAACCGTCAGACTTTGGGGAAGTGACTACAGCGCAATTACATCATTTCTGTGATGCAAGCGAGGATGGCTATGGAGCAGTGACTTACCTGTTGTCACGAAATGCACAATCACAGGTGCACAGTGCTTTTGTCATGGGAAAGGCAAGGGTGGCACCATTGAAACCTGCTACCATCCCCAGAATGGAGCTCATCGCTGCCACCATGGCCAGTCGCATCGACATCTTGTGGAGAAAAGAGCTGCACATGCAACTTCAAGACTCTGTGTTTTGGACTGACAGCACTTCGGTGCTCAAATACATCAGGAATGAGACATCCAGGTTCAGAGTCTTTGTTGCCAACAGAGTCACAGAAATTCGCAAGGTTTCACAACCCTCTCAGTGGAGGTATGTTGGAACAGCAAGTAATCCAGCCGATGTCGCCTCCAGGGGTGTGAAAGGTGATGCATTTCTCAAGCATGCAACGTGGGTGTCAGGGCCTCGTTTTCTCCTTCAACCAGAGGATGAGTGGCCTGTCAACCCCAAGGATATTCATCGACTAACAGAAGATGACCCTGAGGTCAAGAAGGAAACCACAGTGAATGCTGTAGAGGCCAGTGAGGAGGCTGATGCAGTATCTCGCATGATCCACCACTTCAGCTCTTGGATTCGTCTGAGAAAGTCTGTAGCCTGGATCTTGAGATTCAAAACTTGGCTCTCATCTCTCTGTCAGAAGAGGAGACAGTTGAATATGACTCTTGCACAATCAGGATTGGATGAAGAACAACAGCGACGTTCGTTGGAGAGGGATATGGAAACATTCAAGAGAAAGAGACTTTCAAGTTGCCTGTCTTTGGAGGAGTTGGAGAAATCGGAGTTGGAGATCATCAAGTTCAGCCAAAGGAGAAGGTTTCCAGAAGAATTCGCCATGCTGGAAAAAGGCATAAGTGTCAAGGCTCACAGTCACATCCACACACTCTGCCCACTATTGGAAGATGGGGTTCTGAGGGTTGGTGGCCGGCTCAGCAGGTCATCTATGCCAGCGGAAGCTAAGCATCCCATGATACTGGCAAAAGATTTGCATATCTCGACCCTTTTGCTGAGACACGTCCATCAAGAAGTGGGACATAGTGGGCGAAACCACATGTTGTCCAAGCTGCGTGAGAAATACTGGATCTTAGGAGCTAGTACAGCCATAAGGAGTGTTCTGTCAAAGTGTGTGAGCTGTCGACGTTTGAATGCTCAGCCAGTGTCTCAGCTAATGGCAGACTTACCATCTGAAAGGGTGACTCCAGATGAACCTCCATTTACTCGGGTAGGAGTAGACTACTTTGGACCTTTCGAGGTGAGGAGCAGAAGAAGTGTCGTGAAGAGGTATGGAGTAATTTTTACCTGCATGGCCATAAGAGCAATCCACATTGAAGTGGCACCTTCTCTCGACACCGATGCCTTCATAAATGCTCTCAGACGCTTTATAGCAAGACGTGGTCAAGTACGGGAATTGCGCTCAGATAATGGGACGAATTTCAGGGGAGCAGAACAAGAACTGAAAACATCAATTGAGCAGTGGAATCAGATGCAGATTAATGATGTCCTCCTTCAGAAAGGGATAAAATGGACTTTTAATCCCCCAGCTGGCAGCCATCATGGTGGTTCTTGGGAGAGGTTGATTCGATCAGTCCGCAAAGTCCTCAACTCCACCTTGAATGTGCAAAGTTTGGATGAAGAAGGACTTCACACCGTTCTCTGTGAAGTGGAAGCCATTATCAATAGCCGACCGATAACGAAAGCTTCCATGGATCCTCACGACCTGGAAGCATTGACACCTAATCACCTGCTGCTTTTGAAGTCATTACCATCTTTCCCACCAGGAGTTTTCCAGGAAGCTGACATGTACGCACGCAGGCGATGGAAGCAGGTCCAGTATATGTCAGACCTTTTCTGGAAGAGATGGGTTAAGGAGTACTTACCTCAATTGCAGGAGCGGCAGAGATGGTCAGGAGCGAAGCGAAACCTTGTTCCCGGAGATCTGGTGCTTATAGTGGACAGCACAGCGCCTCGTAATTCCTGGGTCGTAGGACGAGTTCTGCAAACCTTTCCGGACCGAAGGGGCTTTGTGCGTCAGGTGCGCATCAAGACCAAGAGTAGTTGCCTGAACCGGCCTATAACCAAGGTATGTCTGCTGCAGGAAGCCGATCCTGGAGGTGGGGCGGCTGCTACAGATGACAAGGCCTAGACCTCTGACTAGACATCTGACTTAACTTTGACGCTTGACTAATAGTGACTGTGGTGAACACAGATCACAGGGCTATGTGCTGGTAACCTCTGGCCCTACCGACTGACTTTTTTCAGGATCATGAAGACGGAAGAAGAAGAAGAATGTAATGTGATTATGTATTCTGTTTAGTTTAATTATTTCATGATTCCTATTGTGGGTAATTATTAGATAATAGCTTAATAATTAGGGGCTGGTGTGTAGGAGCCATGAAGGTGTTTATTATTATTAGTATCATATATCATTGATTATTATGAGATGTTAAGTAATATGATTTAATAGTTTATTTGGGTTACTTGGGTTTTTATATTTTGTTACTTTTTTGTTGTTTATTTTCATATCACAGTAATTGGGGGCGGTAACATTTAGTTAATTTAAGACAGGTGCACGGGCGGAAGTAGTGAGAGAGAGAGAGAGAGGGTGAGTTACTGGGAGGCCGTATTTCTCGTTGACCGCTGTTTAAGTTTGTTTTCCCTGAGTTTGCTTTGAGTGCTCTGGATCCTTTTTCTTTTCTTCACTTTGAGCACGTTATGATTAAGTTGTACAATCCCACTTCTTCAATAAACCCGTCAAACGCATTCTTGGATCTCAGCGGATACTTTGTTTGTACAGCGCGTCAGACGATCAGCTAACACCCATACCTTAGCCTCTCAGCGACTGCTTTGCTTTTGGATACTAGTCGCTACATTTGGAGTATACCACCCTCGTAAGCCAACTCAAATCAGAGTTGTCTTTGACTCCAGTGCCCAGCACCGTGGCGTCTCATTGAATGATGTGCTGCTTACTGGCCCGGATTTGAACAACAGCTTACTTGGAATCTTGCTGCGTTTCCGAAGAGAGCCAGTGGCCATGATAGCGGACATTGAGCAGATGTTTCATAGCTTCGTCGTCAGAGAAGATCATCGAGACTTTCTTCGGTTCCTCTGGTTCAAGGACAACAAACCCAGCAATGAGATTGTTGAGTACAGGATGAAAGTCCATGTATTCGGCAATAGCCCGTCACCGGCGGTAGCCATCTACGGTCTTCATCGTGCGGCACAACATGGAGCAAGTGAATACGGCACGGATGCCAAACACTTTGTAGAGCGAGACTTCTATGTCGATGACGGCCTCAAGTCCTTCTCATCAGCAGCCAAGGCCATCGACCTACTCAAAAGAACACAAGAGATGCTTGCTGCCTCAAACTTGCGGCTCCATAAGATAGCGTCAAACGACTCTGAAGTCTTGGATGCGTTCCTTCCAGAAGACCATGCGAAGGGTCTTCAGAATCTGGATTTCGATGACAGCTCATACCTCATCCAACGTAGCTTAGGGCTCAGCTGGGATCTCAAACATGACTTCTTTACCTTTAGAGTGGCAACTACAGAGAAACCCTTTACCCGTAGAGGTGTTCTAGCCACTGTAAACAGTCTTTTCGACCCTCTCGGACTCGTCGCTCCGATCACCATTCAAGGGAAGTTCCTACTGCGCAAACTCACCAGCGGCGAGGCCCTCGACTGGGATAGTCCACTTCCAGATGAAAAGGAAGCGGAATGGAGAATATGGAAAAACTCCTTACAAAGTCTGAGTGACTTCAGGATTCCAAGAGCTTACACTCCTACTACCCTTACCACAGCCTGCAGGAAAGAACTCCACATCTTCTCAGATGCCTCGGTGAAAGCCATCGCTGCTGTAGCCTACCTGAAGGTGATCGACAGGGATGGAAAGTGCCACGTAGGGTTTGTCCTAGGGAAAGCGAAACTAGCTCCTACAGCTGCTCACACTATCCCAAGGCTGGAACTGGGCGCAGCTGTATTAGCAGTAGAAATGGCAGAGTTAGTGGAGAGTGAGTTAGACATCAGTGTAGACACAGTGCAGTTCTACACAGACAGCAAAGTTGTCTTAGGATATATATATAACCAGTCCAGACGTTTTTATGTGTACGTTTCCAACAGAGTACAGCGAATCAGGAAGTCCACCAAACCTGAGCAGTGGCACTATGTCTGCACCACTCAGAATCCGGCAGATCACGCCACTCGATCTGTATCTGCAGTTGAGCTTGCTAACACGACTTGGCTCACTGGGCCTCCTTTCCTGTCCCTGCCTGAAGAAGTGCCCACTTCAGAAGAGGAGTCATACGAGCTGGTTGCTCCAGATTTCGACACCGAGGTGCGTTCTCATGCTACCACGCTCTCAGTTCCTCCAGCTAACCTGGGATGTCATCGTTTTGAACGGTTCTCATCTTGGAAGTCTTTGGTGCGAGCCATAGCATTTCTGACGCATATCATTCAGTCTCGAAGGAGTTCCGCAATGGCCAAGCATAAGGACTGTAATGGCTGGCATCAATGCAAAAGGCCTCACACAGCAGAAGAGCTGCTCAAAGCAGAAACTCTCATCATCAAGTGTGTGCAAAGACAGACCTATAGCAAAGAGTTCTCTTGTCTGGCTGCCGGGAAGAACATCTCAAAAGACAGTCCTCTGAGAAAACTCGACCCCCATGTAGACAAAGATGGCCTTCTAAGAATAGGAGGCAGGCTTAACCAGTCTGCGCTCGACACAGGAGAAAAAATGCCTCTCGTCATCCCAGGCCGCAGTCATATTGCAACGCTACTCGTGAGGTATTACCACGAAAAGGTCAAACACCAAGGACGTATATTTACTGAAGGGTCTGTCCGCACAGCAGGGTTCTGGATCGTTGGTGCCAGGAAATGTATCAACGGTATCCTTCGCAAATGCGTTATATGTAACAAGCTTCGTGGAAGAACTGCTGAGCAGAAGATGGCAGATCTGCCCCCCGATCGCCTGAGCACAGAACCACCCTTCACCTACGTGGGACTTGATGTGTTCGGCCCTTGGATTATTACCACAAGACGAACTCGAGGAGGTCAAGCCAACAGCAAAAGGTGGGCAGTGCTTTTCACGTGCATGAGCACGCGCGCCGTGCACATAGAGTTAATCGAAGCAATGGACACATCTAGTTTCATTAACGCCTTGCGTCGGTTCTTTGCTCTGCGAGGACCCGCTAAACAAATTCGTTCCGACTGCGGAACCAACTTTACAGGTGCCTGCAAGGAACTGCATGTACTCCTCACTGATCCTGAAGAGCCCAGTGTTAGGAAGTACTTGAGTGAAGAAGGCTGCACCTGGGTTTTCAATCCTCCCCATTCCTCCCACATGGGAGGAGTTTGGGAACAAATGATTGGCATCTCCAGGCGGATACTGAACTCCATGCTCATGCAAACCAGTCCTTCACGCCTCACTCATGAGGTGTTGTCAACTTTCATGGCAGAGGTCACGGCGATTATTAATGCCAGGCCACTTGTGCCAATCTCTTCAGACCCAGACTCACCTTTTCTTTTGACCCCTGCTTCACTCCTGACACAGAAAGTGTGTACTTACCCTCCTCCTCCGGGAACTTTCGACAGCAAAGATCTCTACCGCCAGCAGTGGAGACAGGTTCAGCATCTGGCCAACACCTTTTGGAACAGATGGAGACGCGAATACTTACCAACGCTTCAAAGCCGCAGCAAATGGCAGGAAGTACGTCCTAATCTGAAGAAAGGTGACTTGGTCCTGCTTAAAGATAACCAGGTAAAGAGGAATGAGTGGCCGATGGCTCTGGTTACGAAAACATTCCCTGACCAAGATGGAAAGGTCAGGAAGATTGAACTCAAGGTCACAAGATCTGGGTCAGCTAAGACTTTCTTGAGACCCATCTCTGAGACGATTCTTCTCAAGAGTGCGGAAGACACAGAGTGAATTTAGTTTTCTCTGTCATTTAGACATGTTCAATTTATTCAGATAGTGGTATTTGTATAATACCAGGCGGGGAGTGTCATGTTTTATGTGAACTTGTCTGTATTTGTAATGCCTTTGCTCCCCCTACTGGTGTTTAAGAGTAACTCATTATTTACTTATTTAGTTCCAGCCTTTGTTCTGATAGGTAGATTTAGTCACATGACACTATGCAGAGAGTCTGATCAGAAAGCATTAGCTTTACGTGCCATGCGGTCGGCCTGCAGCTCCAGCTATCATCTCCTTTCCTCCCGCTGTTCGTGCCAAGGAAAATTATCGCTTGTAAGTTGTGTTCACATTTTTTAGAGAATTCTGTTGTTACACAGATATTCGTGTAGTAAGTGTAATGTTTAGTTTATTTACATGTAAATGTTGCTTTGACAGTAGACTATAACTACAGTTAACTGCATTATCGTATCTGTGAATATATTATATTATTTAAGGAACCAGTCAGTAATTAGTGCTATATTTTTGTATCATTTCAGTTTTACAAAATTGTTTCATGAGAACGAAGACATCAGTAAAGACCATTCAACTTTACTCCAGCCTCTGAGTTTATCTTGAAGCTTGTTCGCTATCTGTCGATGTGTACACAGACACACACACTGAGGACAGAATAAGCACATTCCAGGAGTGGAGACAATGATGGATGACATCATAGTTTGGGGGTCTACTCGAGAAGAACACGACCAAAGACTGAGACAAGTGCTGGACAAGACAAGAGAAGTGAATCTGAAACTTAACAAAGACAAATGTGAGTTTGGAGTGAAAACACTTACCTTTGTGGGAGATGTTGTCAGCGAAGAGGGGGTGGAGCCAGACCCGAGAAGAACGTCAGCAATCAACAACATGGAAAGACCAAACAATAAAGATGAGGTCAGACGGTTCCTAGGGATGGTCACCTATCTCGCCAAGTTTGTCCCACAGCTGTAAACACTGTCAGCACCTCTCAGAAGTCTTCTTGAACAAAAGAATGAATGGATCTGGTCCCATGAACAGGAACAATGTTATCTGAAACTGAAAGAGACTCTGACACAAGAGCCCGTGTTAAAGATCTACGACCCAGAGAAGAGTACCAGGATCTCAGCAGACGCGTCACAGTACGACCTGGGAGCGGTGCTACTGCAGCGACACGACGAGCAGTGGCTACCTGTCGCTTATGCATCCAGAGCCTTGACAAGCGCAGAGTCCAGGTACGCTCAGATTTAAAAAGAACTGTTAGCCAGCATGTATGCATGTGAGCGTTTCCATCAATACGTCTATGGTCAGACTTTTGAAGTAGAAACTGACCATAAACCTTTGGTGTCCATCATGGCCAAACCTCTAAATGACTGTCCTGTACGGACACAGCGCATGCTAATCAGGCTGCAGAAATACGACGTGCACATGATATACACACAAGGAAAATACATGTACACCGCCGACACCTTGTCTAGAGCAGTGGATAAGGAGGAACGTGTGGACAGCGAGAAAAGCGCAGAAATACAGGCATATGTGGACATGATTATGACGTCTCTGCCAGTAACTGCTGACAGAACAGAACAAATACGGAGAGAGACTAATGAAGACGAAACAATGAAAGAACTCAAGCGCACAGTATAGAAAGGATGGCCTGAAAACAAGAAAGATTGCCCTGTGAGAATACAAGACTACTGGAATTGTAGGGCAGAGCTCTCCGTGGTGAATGACATAGTGTTGAAGGGGAGCAAATTCGTTATTCCATCCTCACTACGTAAGCAAATGCTCCAAAAGATCCACGAAGGCCACCTTGGAGAAGTTAAGTGTAAACGCAGGGCGAGAGAAGTAATGTACTGGCCAAGAATCAGTCAAGATATCAGCCAGACAACGGCGTCATGTGAACTTTGTGGCACCCACAGGCCAAAACAACAAGCTGAGCCGCTGATGACGCATCTGGTGCCCCACAGACCTTCCTACAAGGTTGGAACTGACCTATTTGATTGTGATGGACAGAGTTACATAGTAGTCACCGACTATTTCTCAAACTATCCTGAAGTTGGAGCACTGCAGTCAACATCGAGCAAAGCAGTCATCAGCTACCTCAAGACTGTTTTCACCAGACATGGTGTCCCATGTGAAGTGTTTTCAAGTCAAGTCAATCAAGTCACGTTTATTTATATAGCACACTTAAACGCAATGTAATTGACCCAAGGTGCTCACAGAAATAAAATATATACAGTAATAAAAACAAAAATATAAATGACAAAAAAATAAATGAAACATAAATAAATGAAAATACAAAATAATAATAATAATAATAATAATAATAATAATAAACAGATTATGATTGTAGATAAAAGAACATATGGTTACTGAAACTAATACTACTAGAGAAAGATGTACAGTAAAGTTAAAGATGCCAGTTAATATAATACTGAAAAGAAATAGAAATAAGATAAATCAACAAAACAAGGGGAGAAATTAATGGACATTATAGGCCAAAGAAAATAGATGGGTCTTTAAATTTGATTTAAAACTAGTGATGGTGGGACAGGACTTAATTTCTATAGGGAGATTATTCCAGAGTCTAGGGGCAGCAACAGAAAAAGCCCTATCCCCTTTAGTTTTTAGGATTGCATTTGGGACTGAGAGAAGATGTTGTGAGGAAGACCTCAGTGGCCTAGAAGGACAGTAGGGACTTAAAAGGTCACCGATATACTGTGGTGCCATTCCATTTAGGGCTTTGAAAACAAAAAGTAAAACTTTAAAATGAATTCTGTATTTGACAGGTAACCAGTGGAGTTGGGCCAGCACAGGACTTATGTGCATATGTTTCTTTGTTCCAGTAAGAAGCCTTGCTGCTGCAGTTTGAACGAATTGAAGTCTAGCAAGGGTAGATTGGTTCAGACCTAAATACAGAGAGTTACAATAGTCCAGCCTAGATGTAACGAAAGCATGGATTGCAGTTTCTAAATCAGTATATGACAGCCAGGGCTTTAATTTAGCTATTGTTCTTAGTTGAAAAAAGCTTCCCTTAACCACACTACTGACTTGCTTATTGAAATTCAAAGAGGAATCTAGGAAAACACCTTTCAGACAGTGGGCCCCAGTTTTCTAGCTGTGAGTTTGCTGCCTTTGCTGAAGAGTGGGGGTTTCAACACTCTACATGGAGTCCAACCTATCCAAAGTCCAACGGCTTGGCAGAAAGCTCTGTGAAAACAGTAAAGAATATGCTGAAAAAAGCACAGGACAGAGATGACTTTCAGAAAAGCTTACTGATCTACCAGAGTGCACCTCTACAGAATGGACTATCACCAGCCCAAATGCTGATGGGTAGGCGCATTCGCTCCAACCTACCAGTAATGGAGGACCTGCTGACGCCCAATAGTGCACACAAAGTCAGAAACACAAGGGAGGAACAAAAAGTGAAACAAAAACAGCTGTATGACAGAACGGCAAAACACCTGCCTATGCTGAAGCCTGGAGACGTGGTGCGTCTCAGAGACATCTCTGCAGGCACATGGAGACAAAAGGGACAGGTGGAGGAGGAAGTTACTCCACGCTCATACAGGATCCAGATGGAGAATGGATTGTCTCTGAGGAGGAACCGCACAGATCTTCAACTACAGCCGACTGAAAAGGACACTACAGCTCAGGAGACGGTTCAGCAGGACACGGTTGACTCTACAGAGCTAACTAACAGTGGTCCTGACCACACTGACTGTGGTCTGACAGCAGCGTCTGAGTCACCAGCTGCTGTCAGACTTTACAAACTGTCCAAATCGCCAGCTGTTGAGAGACTGTCTCGACCTAAAAGACATGTTCAGCCACCTAAGAGGCTGACTGAGAGTTGCTAGGGACTCTTTAGTATTACAAGTTACAAGTTACAACAAACAACATGGTCCTTTAAGTAAAAAAAAAATGTGAAGGACAAATGGGGCGGCACAGTGGCGAGGTGGTTAGCACTGATGCCTCACAGCAAGAAGGTCACCGGTTCGGAGTTTGCATGTTCTCCCTGTGTCTGCGTGGGTTCTCTCTGGGTACTCCGGCTTCCTCCCACCATCCAAAGACATGCTCATTAGGTTAATTGGCCGTAGGTGTGAGTGTGGGTGTGAGTGTGAATGGTTGTATGTCTCTGTGTTAGCCCTGCGATGGACTGGCGACCTTTCCAGGGTGTACCCCTGCCTCTCGCCCGATGACAGCTGATAGGCACCAGCAGACCCCGTGACCCTTAACAGGAATAACCGGGTATAGAAGATGAATGAATGAATGAAGGACAAATGTTGACATGATTCGAAGTGTGTGTTTTGATGTTTAGAAAGTTTGCACTTTATTATTTTTCTATTGCAGAGAGTGTTTAAATAGAAAAGTTGTTTACAAGTAAAGTTAGTTGGGAAATGCAAAGTTAATATAAAAAAGAAGCATGGCTTTGTTTTCAGGGGTAAATATTATTTCTTTATAGGGAGAAAGATGTGATGTTATGACTGTAGTTTGATAAGAACTCCATTACCCAGCATGCCATAGTAGTTAGGACCATGCGCAGAAACCCAGAGTGGAAGGTAAGTGGTACGTAGCCATGCAGGTAGCATTGGACTGTTTACATGTGCAAAGTAGTTAATAAACTATAAAGAAGACCAGTTATCACGCCTCGTCTGCCTGTTATAAATTAGAGCAAGACAACACACCAAAGACTTATTGGACCAAAGATTTTACATTTTTAAAATAATCTTAAATTAAAATATGAATAATATCTACGTGGTCCTCTGTTGAGTTCAGTGTTGGAACTAAACGAGAAGTGAGTTATATCAGTAAAGATTCATTTTCCCTAAAGGAAAGATATAGCTCTCTTCGCCCAAAGCCCAGATTTCCCATTTTCCCGGTGACACTTAAAGGCACCATGTCTTTGTGGATCTGCGGATCTGAGCAGCGTGAAAATAGTCTCAAAAGTCCGTGTGCGTGCGCAGCCTGATCTGTCCGTATCTGCCGATCCGTATGCGTAGGCTTAGACACTCGTAAGCGCAGGAAGTCTTTTGAAAAGGAAAAGGATGAGCTTTGTGAAGTTGAACCATCTCCTGCTGCTCCACTACATCTATTAGATGATCAGTTGTCTCCATCTAGTGGACAGACAGTAGAACTGCACCATCTGCTGTGTGATGTGTGGCACACTGGGAAAACAAGAGAAGAAGAAACGGTATGGCCACTTATTGTTTATTCATGTTTCAAGCAGTTAATCACACCTCCTTGTCATTTAAAAACAATGGTATTTTATTTCTTCTTGCGGTACCAAGCACTATGCTACAACAGGCTAGAATCCAGAGAACAAAGTGATCAATTTCACATTCAATTTGGTGGACAAGCGCTAAGTTAGGAGGAAAACAAAAAGAGGAACTAATGGTCAGGTGCTGTTCCACGTCCAACATTAAAAAGTTTGTGTCCTTCAGTTTGTGGAGTGAGGCTGTGGAACAGACTGGGTGTGGAGCTCAAGCAATGTCCAACATGATCCAGTTTAAAAAGCGCTACAAACACATGGTTTTCACCAGGTACAGGGAGGAAGAAGGGCTTTAATAAGAAATGATCAATGATTTATGGATTTGTTTATTTCATCTAATTCTTTTCTATTTCTTTTCTTTTTGATGTAAATATATATGTTTGGGGAGAAAGATTGCTAATTGAGTAGTGGAGAAGGGCTAGGTTTAAATCAGCATATGCTTCATCCTACTCCTTTTCAGACATGTTGGCTTCACATTATTATTGTTGTTTTGACTATTCTCATTGGATTTGTTTGTTTTCAGTTTACTTTGTTATGTTACTGCACATGTTGGAAATAAACTGAAACTGAAACTAAACACCGCGGGCTTCACGTGGGTGACTCCTCCCTCTTCCTTCAGACGGAAACCAGGAAGAGAAGCGCGTGGTTCATGTCTTCAGTTTGTGACTCTGTTACTGTGTTTTCCAGGTCAGTACTCAGTGAAATACAACCAGATTACTTCCTCCTAGAGCTTTAAGTGATGTGGAAGAACTGATTAGTCTGGTTCCGGGTTTTGAAATCTGTAAAACCGAGTTTAATCATCCGTGTTTAGAATCACGAATAGTGAACTTTAGGAAAATGGCGACAGCTTCCTGTTAACGAGTGTGTGATGTGATTGAGTACAGCGTGATTAACTTTGGATGCTAAACTTGTCTCGGGTTGACATGTTTATTTCATTTGGTAAAGTACCCTGACATATTTAGAATAGTTGTTACTGTTTATTAAATGTGACTTGTTTACAAGGTGGATACATAATCTGTATTGAAGGAGTTCTTTGTGATTTTGTGGAGTTACAGGTGAGCACGTTCACCACCCAAATCCACCTGATTAGAGTTTAGATGACAGGTATTATGAGTTAAGCAGAATTCACTACGTGTAGTATGTTTGATGTTTTTGTTGTTGAAAGACATTTAAAGTATTGGAACCATCTTAAAGCTGTAGTATGGTTATGAGTGATGTATTGTCACTAATTGAGCAGTATGTTTAGAGTTAAAGGTAAATGCTAAAACGTGATCTGAACTTCTGATGTGATTACACTGTGTTATAGAAGATACCTCTGAACAAAGAGCTTGATTATTTTGATGGAAAGTTCTGTTTATTTTGGTGAAGATGTTGAACCTGAAAAAGACAAACGAATATACTGAGATATTTAATCAAAACCAAAGATGGACATTGGACATGGTTACATAGTTACACTGATGTGTTTTTAGATCAAATCCAGGACTGACGAGGGACAGTGAGCAGCTTCTTCTCAACACATGAAGGTGGAAAGTGTCTGAAAGTCGACCTGAAGTGAGTTCAACAGGTGAGAATCCTACCAGAGAAATCTGGAAATGTCTCATTAACTGGATCACTCTCTTTATTGTTCATTATTATCAGGTTGATTCAAACATCTCTTTAAAAAGCCTCCAATTGATTCAAACTGCTGCAGCGAGAGCATTGACAGGAATCAGAGAGTTTCAGCTTCTCTTCAGTGGATCTCTGTAAAATCCAGAGTTTAAATCCTCCTCCTTCCATCCGAGGTCCTTTAAGGCCTCCATCTGATCTCAGAGTCTCATGAAACATGCATCATCTTGTTCTCTACTTTTTATCATATTGATGCTAAACCAGATATTTGTGTGACAGATGGATTTATCATCTTGTTCCTCCTCTTCTCTCTCTTTTTCTGTCTCTACTCATCTGGACTCAAGTAGATGGTTCCTCCATATGAGCTGGTTCTGGTTCTGGTTCTGTTCAAGGTTCCTTCCTCTTAAAGCCAAGTTGTTTTCTTCTCACCGTCACATTTTCAGGCTGGGTTCTTTAAAGAGTCTTGAGACAAAGAGTTTCTAACAGATGAATGAATCATCATGGATCATACCAATGATCAACTTCACAGGTCACTGTTGTTTTTAACATACAGTAGGTCAGTGTTATGATGTGGACAACTGGAAGGAAAGAACCCAGACGCTAGACTCAAGAGTTCAGGCTCAAGGACAGGACTTTAATGAAAACAAAACTCCAGCAGAGTTCCACATAGACAAAAAGATCAGGAGGAGCTGGCTGGTGAAAAAGGCTGGAGCGTGGGCTGCACCTGGAGCAAACAAAGAAAAGCAGCTTATTCAGACTGGACACCAAGGAAATAGACTAAATGACAATAGCTGCTTCTAGAGTAACTACCACGGAGGTAAACTGACGAACTGGAGATGAGTGGGACAGTGGGACGTCCTTAAGTAGGGTTCAGCTTGATTGGATGATGAGAAGCAGGTGAGATGTCAGCCCCACCCCAGAATAACGACCAGCAGCTCAACTCCAAACACCTGAGGCAAAAAAAGAAACCAAACAAAGACAAAAGCAAACCAATAGAGGGCGACAAGTCACCTCTTAACAGTCAGACTGTTTTCTCTCACATAGGTCAGACAAACAAACAACTTCATTTATGTCATTGCAACACTTTCCTCTCTGGGTCACTTGTGGATTATTCACATAAAGAACCGTGTGAAGTTGTGTCTACTTCAGGTCTGTAAAAACATTAAAGGAATAAACTCAATATTTTGACTGTCACACATTTGAGGTCATGTACACCACTTTGGGATGAAACGTCATCTTGAGCTTTTAGATTCTGAGGTTATTGCACCAAATCTAAGGACTATAATAAATATATTGTTGATTCCAGACATGGAACACAATTTAAAATATAACCCTGTGTTGAGTAGATGAGATCCTTTATAACGTACCATTCACTCAGAACAGTTTTTAAGGAACATGTCAGACTGTTAAAGTCTTTGTCTTGTTTTTGTAGGAAAATCAAGACTCTCCTGTGTCCAGCTGTGTCCATGGAGACTGATCAGTCTAAGAGTCGACCTGTTGACTTGAAACATGGACAGAAGTCAGCTGATCAGAGGTAAGAAAACTGAAGGTACATAAAGTATCAAACACATTTTAGCATCAGGTCTGAACTGAGACCACAGTGCACTCAACACTACAACCAGAATAATACCTTATAGTTATATCTGGTGTTGATAGTCTTAATGTGTCCTTAATCTGGACATCACCTCCATCCATTAATCCATTTTTGTGCACTCATGAGACAAAAGCTAATGAAGGTATTCCATGGTAATATCTCTGGTTATAAAGTAAACCCTTTAAAATCTTCACTAATGTTGCTCAATGAGAAAGAAAGACAAGATATAAATGATATGTTTTCAAGATCTACGTCTAATTTCACATATTTGGATGTAAAAACTTCAATTAGAGGAAATGGCACCAAGCAGTGGTGGATCCACAGGAAGAAGGCTCCATGTTGTTTAGTAATACCCTAGATACAAGTCAGACCACTCCTCTCTGCACTGAACAACAACTTTGTTTGGGTTTTAATTTTGACCAAGGACTCGTCCACGTATCTGAACCAGGAGTTGTTCCTTTGAAGGAGCTCAATGATCTGCTTTCCATCCCCTCTCTGGATAGAAAGGCCTCAATAGTGACATTATAGAAAACATGACACAGCCGAGCCTTGGCTTGTAAAAACCTTGATTATATAGAAATATGTGGTAGCTAAGTCAAGAAGGACACATGTATGGTTGGAGTGATGTCAACTGTAGAAACTGTTGTCTTCTTCTTGGAGAGAATTCTAAATTAAATATTATTTAACTAAATGAATCAAAGTTGAGTCTTGAGGACATATTATATCCTGTGTTGTTAACATAATAATTGAAACGTCCAGAAAGAATTTACCCAGTAAAGTTAATCCATGTTGTGTTTTAACAGGATCCATCAGCAAAGACCAGATCCCTCTGGAATCACATCTTTGTCCATAAAGAGTGACCGGTCTATGGTTCGACCTATTTCCTTCAAACGTAAACAGCAGTCTGCTGATCCAGGGTCAGAATTAACACAGATCTATTAATCATTATTCAGTTCTGTTCATTAGACTGTCATGTTTTAGTCCAGAGTTTATCTGTCATTTAGTTTCCTCTGTTAAAACACCACATTCAGTAATCAGAGCAGTGGTTGTTGTTCTCATCTTGTGTTTGTGGCATCAATAAAATGATGATCATCACCAAAGTGTGTTTGTTAAAGAAGTTAGTTTGAATCAAAGATGTTTCTCCACAGACTTCAGCAGCAGATCTCAGTGGTTTCCAGTCATCATCATCACAAAGACCTGGACTCCATATTCATGGTGAGTAAATGTTCAATCACAGCTACTACTGCTAACCTCAACAACCACAAACTAGCATTCTGGTTGGAGAAGTCTTCATGTTGAATGCTGTCAACTAGCAGCCTTTCAGATCAACATGATTGTGTTCTGATCATTTAAGTTGGATTATTATTCTGTTCCAGCTGCTGGAGGAGAACATGATCAGTTTTATGAAGAACGAGCTGAAGAAGATCCAGAAGGTTCTGAGTCCAGATTACCCAGAATGCTTAGAGAGTCTGAGGGAGGATGAGGAGGTGTTGGAGGGTGAGGATGAAGAGCAGAGGAGGAGCGGCAGAGATTTATTTGTGAAGATCACAGTGAACTTCCTGAGGAGAATGAAGCAGGAGGAGCTGGCTGACTGTCTGCAGAGCAGTAAGAGGATTTAACAGCTTTAACTTGATGGAAAGAGGAAATGGAGGAAACATGGGAGAAGTTTATATTTCTAGACTCTGATGTTAATATGATGAAAACATCTGAATCACATCTATGAATTCTTCTGGACTGAAAACAGTCACATGTGAATGTTATTAAAATGAATGAGTTCACTGATTCATTACATTTCTTGTTCATTCAGGAACTCTTGCTCCAGAGTGTGGACGTAAAGTTAAATCTACTCTGAAGGAGAAGTTCCAGTGTGTGTTTGAGGGGATTGCTAAAGCAGGAAACTCAACCCTTCTGAATGAGATCTACACAGAGCTCTACATCACAGAGGGAGGGACTGCAGAGGTCAATGATGAACATGAGGTCAGACAGATTGAAACAGCATCAAGGAAACCAGACAGACAAGAAACAAGCATCAGACAAGAAGACCTCTTTAAAGCCTCACCTGGAAGACATGGACCAATCAGAAGACTGATGACAAAGGGAGTGGCTGGCATTGGGAAAACAGTCTTAACACAGAAGTTCACTCTGGACTGGGCTGAAGACAAAGCCAACCAGGACATCCTCTTCATATTTCCATTGACTTTCAGAGAGCTGAATGTGTTGAAAGAGAGAAAGTTCAGCTTGGTGGAACTTGTTCATCACTTCTTTACTGAAACCAAAGAAGCAGGAATCTGCAGCTTTGAAGAGTTCCAGGTTGTGTTCATCTTTGACGGTCTGGATGAGTGTCGACTTCCTCTGGACTTCCACACCACTGAGATCCTGACTGATGTTACAGAGTCCACCTCAGTGGATGTGCTGCTGACAAACCTCATCAGGGGGAACCTGCTTCCCTCTGCTCGCCTCTGGATAACCACACGACCTGCAGCAGCCAATCAGATCCCTCCTGAGTGTGTTGACATGGTGACAGAGGTCAGAGGGTTCACTGACCCCCAGAAGGAGGAGTACTTCAGGAAGAGATTCAGAGATGAGGAGCAGGCCAGCAGGATCATCTCCCACATCAAGACATCACGAAGCCTCCACATCATGTGTCACATCCCAGTCTTCTGCTGGATCACTGCTACAGTTCTGGAGGATGTGTTGGAAACCAGAGAGGGAGGAGAGCTGCCCAAGACCCTGACTGAGATGTACATCCACTTCCTGGTGGTTCAGGCCAAAGTCAAGAAGGTCAAGTATGATGGAGGAGCTGAGACAGATCCACACTGGGATAAAAAGAGCAGGAAGATGATTGAGTCTCTGGGAAAACTGGCTTTTGATCAGCTGCTGAAAGGAAACCTGATCTTCTATGAATCAGACCTGACAGAGTGTGGCATCGATATCAGAGCAGCCTCAGTGTACTCAGGAGTGTTCACACAGATCTTTAAAGAGGAGAGAGGACTGTACCAGGACAAGGTGTTCTGCTTCGTCCATCTGAGCGTTCAGGAGTTTCTGGCTGCTCTTCATGTCCATCAGACCTTCATCAACTCTGATGTCAACCTGATGGAAGAACAACAAACTACATCTCTGTTGTCTAAAGTCTTTAGAGACAAACCTAAACTAACACGTCTCCACCAGAGTGCTGTGGACAAGGCCTTACAGAGTCCAAATGGACACCTGGACTTGTTCCTCCGCTTCCTCCTGGGTCTTTCACTGCAGACCAATCAGACTCTCCTACGAGGCCTGCTGACACAGACAGGAAGTAGCTCACAGACCAATCAGGAAACAGTCCAGTACATCAAGGAGATGATCAGTGAGAATCTGTCTGCAGAGAGAAGCATCAATCTGTTCCACTGTCTGAATGAACTGAATGATGGTTCTCTAGTGGAGGAGATCCAACAGTCCCTGAGATCAGGAAGTCTCTCCACAGATAAACTGTCTCCTGCTCAGTGGTCAGCTCTGGTCTTCATCTTACTGTCATCAGAAGAAGATCTGGACGTGTTTGACCTGAAGAAATACTCTGCTTCAGAGGAGGCTCTTCTGAGGCTGCTGCCAGTGGTCAAAGCCTCCAACAAAGCTCTGTAGGTGGATTTAGGAACTATTTGAAACATGATTCATTTAGTAAATGACAAAACATTTGATGTTGATTCTTCTTCAGGCTGAGCAGTTGTAACCTCTCAGAGAGAAGCTGTGAAGCTCTGTCCTCAGTTCTCAGCTCCCAGTCCTCCAGTCTGAGAGAGCTGGACCTGAGTAACAACAACCTGCAGGATTCAGGAGTGAAGCTGCTGTCTGCTGGACTGAAGAGTCCTCACTGTAAACTGGAAACTCTCAGGTTTCTTTTAAGATACTAAATTTCATTTCAAATGTTGGTTATTTGGATGGTATTAATACATAAAACCTATTAAACATGGATTTAGGTTACTACTTCATTATTTGGATTCCAGAGATCTAGTATGAAGTTATTGTAGATTTGAATCAGAAAGAACTGAGGGTTGGAGACTGTTCCAGATATTGTTCTACCAGGTGATTCAGGTTAGCTAGCATAGATGCTATCTCACTGAAGGAAAACTCTTCAAGGATCAGATGAAGTTAGAACAGTACAGTGACTGTTTACAGGCTGCAACAGTCTGAACACTGCTCACAGCTGTGGACTATGAACGCACCATGATTGATGTCAGGTTGGTTAGTACAGCGTGTGGTTCCTTCATAAGAACACTCACATAATATCACTGAAATTAATGTGGAAAGAGGGATATTGATAGAAACAATGACAACACTGAGACAGAGTCGGTTTGTTGATCAGAAATCAAAGTTAAAGACTTAAAGTGTTAAGTCTAGTTAAAACCTACTTTCAGCTTTGGTTGAATTATATAGAACTTGATACAAAATGTATTGAACAGAAGACAAACTGAATCAAATCAGTTTTTGTTTGATCAGTGTTTACAGCACTTGTGCTCAGTTTCTCAGTAACTTATCAAGTTGGTTGCTTTAGCATCTTAGAGAACGTTTCCACTGTTCTTCTGTGGATTCTGTCTGTCTCAGTGTCTTCTGACTCTTCATGTTATCCAGACTGACTCCAGGACTCCTAGTTTTTGTTGTTGTTGAAGATACTTCTTTATGACTCTGAATGTTTAGGCTCTCTTTCTGGCTGTGTACGTTTCATGTTTCAGGCTGAGTAACAACAACCTGCAGGATTCAGGAGTGAAGCTGCTGTCTGCTGGACTGGAGAGTCCTCACTGTAAACTGGAAACTCTCAGGTCAGGATACAGCTGGTTGTTGATCAGTTAAATCCTGATTTTGGTTCATGTTGGTGCAGAAGTTCAACATCTGGAGGATTTTCCTTCTTCTTCTTGAGTTTCTGATATTTTTCTATCTCCAGTCTGTCAGGTTGTCTGATCACAGAGGAAGGCTGTTCTTCTCTGGCCTCAGCTCTGAGCTCCAACCCCTCCCATCTGAGAGAGCTGGACCTGAGCTACAACCATCCAGGAGACAAGGGAGTGAAGCTGCTGTCTGCTGGACTGGAGGATCCACTCTGGAGACTGGACACTCTCAGGTATGGACAGACAACAGGAGCTTGTCCAATATCTAAATTCTTTGGAGTCACAGTAAACCTCAGAGGATGAACCCTCCTCTATCAGCTGGTTTACAGTTTTAGGTTTTAGTGAAATACATCAACAACTGTTGATGGCTGGATTGTTGGTGTAAAGTGTAGAGAGAATAATCTTCTGTGACTGTGATTATTCAGAGAATTTTAATATGTCCAAGACTTTGGATTCAGCTTTTGTGTCTTTTAAAACACACTTTCAACTTAAGTATTCTACATTTAAGGCAGAAAGAATGAGCAGATTTATAAACAGTGATAAAATGACATGTTACAAATAACCTGCTGCTGAAATCCTTTATTGGTTCCTTTATTCTCTGGTAACCTCAAAGATTTATCTAAGGGTTAACTTTCAAATACAGTCTTTTATGATATGGACTAAGCACTTTACATCATTAGAGCCTCTATCTGGAATATGTAAATGAACACAATCAACTGAATGTGGAGGTTAGACTGATCTGTGAACAGTCTGAAAACTGTTTAGTTGTTGATGTGTGAATGTTGGTCAAACTGTTGATGTCAGACAGTGAAACATCAGAGACAGTCTATACTGATGAGTTTCAGTCTGTTTCTGTGTCTCACTGATAAACTGATGAACTCTGCTTCATGTTGAACAGCAGTTAGGACTCATGTTGGATAGAAAATCATTCTGACTGTGTTTCTTCCTCCAGGATGGACCATGGTGGAGAGCAGTGGTTAAAACCTGGTCTGAGGAAGTGTAAGTTTGACTAATGATGATAAAACATCAAAGTGTCAGTTTGTGCTGGACTTCTGGTTATGGCGCTGCGCTAGGTGGAAGCGTGACAGAGCTCTCCCGTGTAAAGTTTGGAGAATAACAGTCAGGTAGTCATAAGAAATTGTGTACAGCTTTAGTGAACAGCCACTTCAGTGTCTGAAACCGCATTAATATATACCTTATACCTGTGTAAAGAATACTCATTGAGATATGAAACGTAACCAGTTAGTGTGAGTAGTTATTTATTAGTATTTATTATCAGTCTGTTTGTTTAATACAGTACAACAATAAACAAAGGTTTGCACAGTAGCAGAATGTTTACAGCATTAACAAGAAGAAAAATGGCTACAATTGCAAGTTACTTGGTGGAAGCATCAAAGAATGTCGTCTGTTTTTAAGGGTGGTAAATCAGTCTATCACTCTGTTGTGACTCAGATGCTGAAGCTCGACTTTTTCAGTTGACATGACTGCAAGACTGTCTCCCCTCTCACTCACTGTGCTCCTCTGCCCTGACTCCTACAGGCCAGTAGGGCTGGTGGAGTGATTATTATTATTATTATTATTATTATTATCCACTCATGATAATCATACGTGAATGAGCTCAGCTCCTGTTTCACGGTGTGCATCCATGCGTAAAGTGAGAAACACAGCTGATGCTCCAGAAGGAAGTCACCCCAAAGATATGGTAAAGAGAGTCACACTGAACTCTAGAAACAACCAGGACCTTCACAGGGTATTTCAGACTAACTAGCTATAGCTAGCTAGCTAAGTAGCAGCGTTCTTTTACAGCTGGAATGAAACTTTTGACCCCAAACAACAAAGGTAAGACGTGAGCAGAGATTGTCTGTAGTGTGTAAGCCAGGTTTTTATTTGTCAAACATGGAGCATTTCATTAATTACATGGGACTTTCTGCTGTTAGCTGGAGGCTGGAGCTAATTAACTCAGGGCTCTCAAGTGTCACGCATTGAGCGTGACAGTCACTCATTTCGGTCTTTTGTCACGCACTCCCGCCACACATTGAATTTCTCACGCAGAAAAAATATTTATAATATATTTAATATGCCGCAGCGCCCAAAATTTCTCTGGTCGCGCCTCTCTCACTATGGAACCGGCAGAAAGTGTGTGCAGTGAGAGATCGTCAGGTGTGCCGTGGCAAATTATCCAGTTTCACCTAATTGATCTAAAAATATTGGCCTGTATTCCATTAGCGGCCGGGTCTCGCTGTCAGCGGAGGTAAATAAAGGCCGGTCTCTAATAGCGGCCTGGGCTATTGTTAGAACCATCTCGGCGGGTCAGGGTTTCAGCGGCACGGTGTGGGAGGATCCCCTCAGCGGGACCTGTCCCCGGCGTCGGCCGGCCCCCGCCGGGCGCATTTCCTCCGTGGCGGTGCGCGGCCTGTAAGTGCTCGGGGCGAAGGTGGCTCGTCGGCTCCGGCCGCGAGCTTTACAGCGACCCCCCGCATCTCACCTCACCGCTTCCCTGGGGTCGTGGAATCAGTGTTCACTGCGCCCTCTCTCCCTGCGGGGAGGGACAGGTCCCACTCGCTCCCGGCGCGACTGCCGACCTGCAGCGGACTCACTGTCCTCAGTGCGCTCCGACCGCGTCGCGCCGCTCATTTGTTGTTAATGTTCTGTATGCATACCATGTTATGGTAACTGTACTTTTTCAATAAATGAACCTAGTATTTTAAAGGTTCAAATAGACACAAAATCTTGTTTTTATTCATTCTACTCGTAGTTCGTTTTGCTCAAATAGAAATTAAGGCCTGATCTAATTCTGGCCTCCTTCCAATAAAAATCGGATATGAGAAGGAATCAGATTTGAATCAGATTCGTCTGCAGTCTGAACGCAGCCTAAGCATCACTTTGAGCACAGAGTAAGTCAACTCCTGTTGTAATGTTACAACAAATTCACAACTTGTTTGACACAAACAATGAGTGTGTGCGACGACGGACGGACGGACGGGGGGGGGGGGGGGGGGGGGGGGGGTTGGTGGATGTCACTCTTGCCTGTCTTCAAAACTTGAGAGCCCTGTTAACTGTTACTACCAGCAGTAGATAAAATTTGATTATTAAAAGAGTTGGCAACGAATTTCATTATCGATTCGTTGTGTCGCACCATTATTATGCCACGGAGATGTTTGTTGTATAAAACAAAAAGTTGAGTTGAGCGGAGCGGACGTAGAGGAAAGACCATCGGAGAGACCCTAACGTTGTTCTGAAACATGGCGGAGGTGGAGAAATCAGTACAACCAAGTCATCCACGCATGCGCGCAGATAGCACTGAGGACGGGGGGGGATTCATAGTGACCCCGATCCGTCCCCCCCATTCAGGGGCGTCGCATCCGTGGTGGATGTGGGTGTTTTCCCGGTGAGAGGGTTCAAACCCAAACCTTTTCTACAGTTTCTGAGCAGTTCCTCTCAAACGCCTCACTACAGTCGCTCAGTTTCTCAGGCCGCTCTGTGTCTGCGCTCGCTGCCGCTGACTCCTCCCCCCTCCCTCCCGTTGCTGCTTCAAACTGACACCGGCTGATGATTGGCTGTTCTCGTCTTAAGTCCCGCCTCTCTTGCTGTATTAGATTTATCGTTCAGCTCGTGCCGAGGAGGCGGGAACTAGCTAGGTTCATAGTTGATACCGTCACCGCCCACCCAGCTGTTGGTCCTTTTCTGAGAGATGGCGTGATTTGATGTGTAATACCCGCAGTGGCGGGAGGGGGAGCTCTGAGCCCCATTGTTAGTGAAACCGCGGGAGAATAAGACATTTACATCTGCACTTTCCAGGTACTGTGAATGAGTATTTATGCTTTAGAGGTTTTTAAATAAGCTTGACATGTGTTTATGTTTTGTTGATATGTCTAGTATTTTGGGTATTATATTTCTCTTTTTAGACTAATGCTAATTACTAACTGGGATATTGTTTAGCAGCTAAATTGGGTTATGTATGTGGCATGTAATGTATAAAGCAGGGGTGCCCATTATGTCCATCACCATCCGGTAGATCAAGAAGGTAGTGCGGGTAGATCGTGTGCCATTGAAGAAAATGTTTTAGATGTTAGTCTGAAACATTTATCTGTTGCACCTCCAACAGAAACAGCAAGACAAACCTTCATCTTTATTTATTTCACTTTATATTTACAACATGTCCTCAGTTCAGCAGCACACATCCACAGCCACGCACAACTTCAACAACAACTCAACACTACCGTCTTTGTTATTGTTCTAAAGGTGCAGTGAACCAGTTTATCTTGATAGAAATAAAAACAGAGATGGATAGCGCTTTAAACACTGTAGCACCAGTTAGTAGGACATGTGTACACATGTATATATATATATATACATATATATGTGTGTATATATATATATGTGTATATACACAATGTGTCAGTGGGGAACCTTCAGGGCCTTCTACACCTTCAGAGAAGGCCTAAAAAAATTTTGGACCAAAAAATAGTATTAAATAAAAATAATATATATATTTTAAATTTCTATCTCATTTAATTTAATACAATACATCTATGTTCTAAACTTTACTGTCAAGTTCACATCAGCAATGAAAGGGTTACTTTACATGGCCGTGTCTCCTGGGTGTGATTTTGACTCTGAGCTTAGTTTTATCTCACATATCATTTACGAGCTGAAAGCATTTTATCTGTATTGGTCATTTTTATCCTGTTTTAGTTTCAGTCCCTCAGTTTTTAGCTCCAGTGTCTCCTCATGGGGGGGGGGGGGGGTGTCTACTGACGGGGGTGCTGTCCTGTGGGCGGCTCTGGCCTTGGTGGATGGAGGGCTCAGCACCTTGGTGTGGGGCCTCCTGTCTGCCCGGGTCGGGGCTGTTTCTATGGCGACGCTCCCTGTAGTCGTGGGCTGGAGACCCTCTCAGTGTGGTCGGCCCCCAAAGGAGGTTCTCTCCTTGCTCCAGGTCTCGGTGCCCGGCCATGTCTCTCTCTAGTGTGTACAGGCCGTGTGTGGCCCCCGGGCCTCCAGTTGCCCATCCCTGTTTTAAACATTTATTACAAACAGCCAGAGAAAAGTCATCCTCAGAAACTTTGAAAAAGTCCCGCACCGCCGCCGCCGCCATGTTGTTTGTTTCCAAACGTCTGCACGTTGTGCTGCATTCAAGTGCTGACGGAAGTTCCCTGTTCCTGGTTGGAGTCGTTGTTCTGACCTTTGATGTTTCTGTGGTTTATGTGGAACATCCTGGGTAATGGCAGCTACCACCACAATCATGACCCAGTTGACCAGTTGTTTTCTGACATGAGGGACTAGTTTAATGATTTGTTTTCAGCCAGAATGTTGTTTTTCTGATTCTACCGATGCCACTTGAATGGTGTGGTCTATTGTTCTATTGGTTCCACTGCTTTGAGCCTAGAACTGGTCCAGTAGCTAGATAGTAGTGTTGGTGGACACCAGTGCTACATTTGGTTAGTTGCTGAGTGGGCCATACAAGCCAGCAGCATTGACTTAGTTCATGTAGATTGTAGGTTAATCATCATATCACATGACCGTAGGTTTGTTAGGGTTTCTCAGTTGGACAGGGCCTCTAAATGTGTTTTCCTGGGATCTTGGCACAAGGGATTGTAACATCTAATCCTGTGTATTAATGAATGTGGGTGGTGTGTAACTTTATTCCAGTTTAATTACTGGCGTTCTAATGTTATTTCCATCAGCGCTGTGCTATGATGACGGTGTTGTGTTAGCTCCACGCTCATTTAAAGTTGCTGCAGTTTTTGTTTAACGAGGCTGAAAATATTCTAACTTGTCCCTCAACTGATCTGTTTCTGCCTCTGATCCTGTCATCATCCTCTTTGCTCTTAAAAGTGGAAGCTTGTGCTAAATTACTTTCATTCTATTGAAAATGTTCAAGTGTTTCATTTGAATTCAAATGTGAGAGCGCGTTGTTGTCATGGTGATTATTTTATTCTATGTGTGTTCTGGTCATTGGAGCAGATTAAACATGCTGCCTTTAATATGGCTCCTAGGGGTCCTAATGTTTTGGCAGTCTGTGTGATCTTCTAGCACCTTCTGTGTTCACCTGTGCTGTGTCTGCTGGTCAGGGCCCGTTGCCATGACTACACGCTGCACATGATATTCTAGATGTTCTAAAGCATTATCTTTTCTACCCTAGGATTTGCCCTCTGAACAAATGAACACAACTCAAAAACTACAAGTCCTATCAGGAAAACCAACACATTGTGAGCGTCAGCCGTCTGTCCTCTACCATTTAGTGTTGCTCCCACGCACGTACTGTGAAAATTGTGGCCTGGGTGGATTGAGAAAGAAGGGCAAGGGAACGGATTTTAGAGCAAAAATGGGTCTGACTTTTCACATCCACACACATGGAGAAAAATGCTAAAAGTGGTGGGAGCACTCCTCGCTGGGTGGAGCCTACAGTCCAAAGCGTTGGTCCTCCAGAAATCAGAGCCACACCATCTGATGAAGGGAATGTGCTTTAACTTTGCTCTGGAGAAGAGAAGTTACACAGCTAAAGACAAGCTAGACAAGTTTGAAGATCTGGAGGACATTTAGTTCTTTTCTGGAAAATAATAATATTGAAGTAGATGAATGGAAAGATGTAGGACTGTCAAATGAGCCTCAGTATGTGCCTTGGGGTTGGCTTGTTGTGTGTTTGTAGAATCAACAAGAAAAAAACAACAGTCAGTTTGTGTTTCAATCCAAAGCTGATAGTTGTGGTATTTATTCATTCAAACATCACTGACAAGAGAATCCTGACTAAAAGTATCATCATTAAACTTTCTATTAATGAACAACAGATCAGTGAGGAAAGAAAGAAGAAATCCATCAGATGTGTCAGATGATAAACTGCAGCTGTGTTGTGTCTTTTTCTCTCCATCAGATTTCTGTCAACTTGAAGTGGACACAAACTCAGTCAACACAAACCTCAAACTGTCTGACAACAACAGGAAGGTGACATATGTGGAGGAGGAGGAGCCATATCCTGATCATCCAGACAGATTTGACTGTTATCAGCTGCTGTGTAGAAATGTTCTGACTGGTCGCTGTTACTGGGAGGTTGAGTGGAGAGGAGGTGTTTATATATCAGTGAGTTACAGAGGAATCAGAAGGAAAGGAAACATGGATGACAGCTGGTTTGGAGGAAATGATCAGTCCTGGAGTCTGTTCTGTTTTGATCATGATGGTTACTATGTCTGTCACAATAACAGATTAACATCCATCTCCTCCTCCTCTGTCTCTAACAGAGTATCAGTGTATGTGGACTGTCCTGCTGGAACTCTGTCCTTCTACAGAGTCTCCTCTGACAAACTGATCCACCTCTACACCTTCAACACCACATTCACTCAACCTCTCTGTCCTGGATTTGGATTCTGGTCATCTGGTTCCTCAGTGTCTCTGTGTTCTCTGGAGGAAGGAGAGTCTTTGAAGTGACAGCAGCTTCAACTCTGAGCTTTAAGAGCTATTCCACTGAATCGCTGCCATTTCCGTCCCTAGAACATTATATGTATGAATGCACATAAACATTGACTTTAAAATCCATTTTCTTATTCCATCAAAGTGTCCTGCTCATTGATGTAACCCACATGGTTCCTAAACCAATGTGTTATCTGAGTGTAGTATCTTAGCCCACCACCAGGTGGCGCACCAGCCCTGTGCGTAGCGCCGTGACCCTTGAACGTGACCTCAGTCTGTGCCGAGCGCCATCTTCCTCAGAGCTGAGCTACTGACGAGAGCACCCGCATGTAAAAGCTGACGAGCTGGGGGAAGTGGTGTGAGAGAGAAAGGAGCCGGTTTCACCGTGTTGAGCCTCTGAGAGAACTCCGCTAAGAAAGATGCTCCACGCTACGAGGCTAGGCCCCGAGGTTAGCTGCTGATATTAGCATGATGGGAGAAAAGTCCTTTCATTGAAGTATGTTCATAAAACCAGTCCCAGTCCCCCCATATGTTTTCCTAATGGTTTAAACCCACCGTGGTACCTGTTGTATCATGGTGAACCTTGAAAACCAACTGGAAAAAGATCACTAACGAGCTAGCCTGAAGCTAATGCTAATCGCGGCTAACGCTGTTGAGCTAATTCAGGTATTACCTGTACTGGGAATGCTAATGGTGTAGCTGGTGAAGCTAAATCACCACTACTGTAGCATATGAGAGAGAAAGAGATGGAACATGATGCTGTTGGGATATACAAAGTGTATTTAGGTTAATGTGATGTGTTTACTGCACTGAACAATTTAATACTGTTAACTTACGGTTGAAAGAGTTAAAAAGATAAATACTGATGTTACAAGATAAATGTTGATGTTTTGATTAATAGAGCTGTTTAAAAATGTAGTGTTGTGTTAAAATAAATAAGAGCATTTATGTTCAAATATTCAGTTCATGATAGGAAGTTGTCATGGTAAAAATACTTCTCCTGTACTGTAACAATGTGCAGACTAATGTACAACGCCTTGAATGCTGTATATCCTGCATCTGGGTCTAGATGAGGAAGATATAGAGTGAAAGGTGAAAGTAGAAAGATGTCCTGATCTGAAGTAGTAATGAGAGGAATGAGTATTCGTTCTGCTCTCTATGTGGAGACTGGTTTTTAGCCGGATTAGGACTTGATTCAGATTCTGAACCGAGGGGGTTCGGTGGCGAGCCAGAGAGGACGACCCAATCAGAGGGAACGGTGCACGGCCCGGCCAACCGTGGAATCCATTCTGAGGAACTTCAGACATCATCTCACTTCACTGGTGATCCAGATAATACTACTGAGAGCTTTTTAGAAGTTGTTCAACTATCTTTCCAGGCTATGTGAGCTTCTTCAGAATTAGTGGAATGACAGATTCTTTCCATCTTTCAGACTGCCTGTTTTAAACAGAGCAACTGTGAATGATACCAGGGAGCTAGGCTCCTCCCATTCATCACCTTCTTTATCAGAGGAGCAACTAAGTTTAGAGTTGAACTAAGAGATGCTGCAGAGCCATCAACACAATAATCTATTAGTGCAGGAGTTAAACTGTGGTTGCTGTCGTCCACATCATTGACACATGGCACTGAGGTAAATAAAGAAGGAATTAATTCTTTATATCTAGTTACAGCATCATCAGATAAACATCTACTGGAATGAAATGTCTTTTCAGTTCCTGTGTAATCCATTATTGTAAATTCAAAAGTTATGAGGAAATGATCAGACAGAAGAGGGTTATGAGTAAATACTGTTAAACCTTCAGTTTCTATGTTAGGACCAGATCTAAGGTGTGATTAAAACTGAGTTGATCCATTTACATTCTGAGAAAAGATAATGAATCTAATAATGATGTAAATGAGGAGCTAAGGCTTGAAAGAAGGAGGAACATTTTCTGTTGAACTTTATTTTTATTTTATTATTTTTCAACCTTTTTTTGAAAGAGCTCTATTTTTTATTTTTTGTATTTTTCATTTTCATGCACTGCAAAAATATTAATCTGTGGCAATAAACTGTCAACTGTTAACTTCATGGTATTGTACTTGACTAACTATTAGCAGGTCTCTGAACCTAGAGGGAATGTTAGTGTCATAGTGTGTTCTTCTGATCAGGCTAAAGGCGCTACATTGATCTGATTTACACTTTCAGATCTATAATTGTAAGGATTAATAAAAACTAGCTAGAAGACTGAAAAAGTAGCATGTGTTACCTGTCCCTGCACTCTAACATTCTACTTTACCATGAAATATTCTGATTCAAATCCTTCAGAAACAGTATTTTGTTGCACTGCTGTGTGACTCCATATCATATCTATGCTTTAAATAGATTGGTTTCCTGAGAAATCCACAATATTTGAGTTCAAATCCACATTTTAGTTGTGTCCCTGGGTTTTCACTCAGTCCTGTTACCCAAACACATTACCCCATCTGACAAATTTGGACCATTCCATAAATCACATGCTCAACAGGAAGTGACATCAGTTGTATCTTCTGAAGGCCATGGGAAGACCAAAAGTTAGCTCTCTCATTTATTTTTCTGTAGATTTGATGATATTTGAACTTTGACTGAGGAGGTCAATCTCAACATACTGTCCTGTTACCTCAATTATTTCTTAGATGATATTTGTTTCTTTTAAAAAGAAATCACTAGAATGTGCTAAGTGTGCTCATGCTATTAGCAATGACGCCATGCGGCTTAATTCCATGTATTAGCTAATTCTATGCTAAAAACTCAGTCCTGTTACTTTCAGTCCTGTTACTCATAGAAAGAGTAACAGGACTGAGTAACAGTAACAGGACTGAGTAGAGTGCCCGCTTTAATTGATTTATTAGTGGGAATATTATGGGATATTATACTATTCACATGATTTTTAGCTTTCACATTTGAAATGACTTGAACTTGTTGAAATATAAGATGAGTTTCACAATGTGAATCCAATACTTAGAGGGAGCCAAGCCACCACTAAGTGCTGCAGAAAAGCAGCACGTTGTGATGCTGACCCAGAGAGGAGGGAAAGATACTTAGAGAAGGAACAAGAAAAGTACAGGGAGGACCTAAAATCAGGCAGGAAGAAAGGGATTGATGATCTAAGAGAGAGAGAAACTGGAGGGAGACATACCATAGGATTACACTGCAAACATTAATAGTCTTGATATAAGAAATAAATACTTGGTTTGAGCAGATATAGACTAACATTAAGTGAAATAATCTGCCAGTGCAGTGAGATAATCACACTTGGTAAGATTTCTTGAAATAAGAAAAAATAAATACATATTAGTCAAGTGAGAAATCTCTTCAAATAAGTGGTGAAACACTCATTCCAAGTACTGTATGCAAGTCACATCATCTCAACATTAGCTTTTCAATTCTTATTTCACTTTTTGGTTCGTACTTAAATTGAGTTAAAAAAAAACCTAAATCCAGATCAACTTAACAAGATGATTCTTCTTAATTCAAGAGTTATGATTAGCTTTTGTCATAAATCAATACACAGCATTTACACTAAATTAAAACCACACACAGAGAATATTGCCAAGAACATTTATTTGAAGTGCTTGCAGAACAGCTGGATTCCTTACAATGTTTACAATCATTATAACATGGTGTTTGCTAAATTAACCATCCTCTGAAACACTGAGAGGTAACAGAGGCTATGGTAGAACATGGTAGTCAAGGAACAAACTACTTTGCATGAACAGAAATAAGACAGCATTCAGAATGCTCTTCTGAAGATAACTGTACATGCTCATCTGTGGTGGAAAAGTCACTGATTGAAAAAAACATTTTGAACATCGCATAACTTTTTTAATAACTTTTCAAGAAAATAATATGGCTACCATTGTCATCACTTCCATGTTTGATGGGTTCATCTTTATCCTGTAGCATGGGATAATACTCCACTAGTCTCTTAGCCATTGCGGTGACCTCATGCTTTGAAGGGGACCGGAGCTCCTCTCCTTGGTGACTTGCTCTCAAGATTGTTCCTCACCAGCTGCATCTCAGCGCGTTGGACATGGCAGATTCCCCCTCTCTACCAGTGCAGGCCATCTCAAAATGGTGCCTACGAGCTAGTTCCAACTCAGTGTCTGTGTAGATCACATATTCTGGAGGAGGAGGAAGCTGTAGGGTTTTCTTTGGGGTTTTCTTCACCACAGGAGTGGATGTGTGGGGGGATACTGGAGGTGATCCTTGAAGTGACGACACAGTTCCTGTTTCACCTGGGCCAGCTTTGTCTGGTAAAGTGGCATTCTCATCCTCAAAACACAATTATTACAAGGGAAATGACAGACACAATTAGAAACAACATGTTAGGGCTTAGGGAACTGGACCCTGATGCAGACAGACACAAAAACTAGTGCAGTAAAACAAAACAGAGTTTATGAACTCACGGAGGCACCACAGGAACACACGGCATGGACACAGACCAACCAACAAAGGACAAAACCAGGAAAACACTGAGGTCAAATACATGAGGACACAAGACACAGGTGGAGCAATCGCATGCACGTGAGACACACAAGGTCCTCACAGGAGGGAGGACACAGGAAGACAAGACATGGAACTTCAAAATAAAACAGGACATGGACAAGGAAGTGGAGACAAACCATGGCACAGCATGTGTTGTGTTAGGTATTTATTTATTTATATTTTAGAACAAGGAGGTAAAAACTTAGCTCTTGGCCAATAAGAGCCCACAGTTGTTTCCTCCTGAGAAAGTTCTCTGGCCCAGGACAAAGGTCTCTGAACTCATCCAGACTGAGGGGGTGGAGTAAGGCCTCATCTATGCTGGCAGCTGGAAACAAAGTCAATCATTAACAAACCTTTTACAATTAAAAGCCAGATACCATGTGACCTATAAATTTAGCACTAATCAACCTGACAAGGTAAATAAAGTCCAACTGCAGCGTCTGTGCTATTCCATCTATTATCTAAGAATAAATCTGAATAAATAAATAGACACTTGGAGTTTGGAGATAGCAGAATAGCTGAAATACATTCTGTTTCTGAGATCAGTATCATCATGCATCATCAATGCTTCAGTTAAATGGTAACACACATCAATATGATGTAGCACATGCAGCAACACCTAAACACACCATTTAGAGCTGAAACAGTAGCATCATCCAGCTCCTCCATGATGTTAAGGCCCTTTTAGTTGCTCCTGGAAGGAACCACAACACATCCCAAGTCATGGACAGGTAAAGCTGGATCTCTCTAGACCAGTTTCACAGTCTTTCAGCCGTCAACACAGAATCTGACACCTGGATGAGCTGCTCAAGGGTGACTGAGCAAAGGCTCAATTCAATATGGGGACATGACAAACAATAAGGCAAACAGTAACTTAAATGTCATTATTCAACCATTTAGCTCCATGAAGCTACTCCAGCTTAGCTAGCCTCGGCTATGATGAGGAGATATTTTAAAATATACTTTCTCGTATACTCTGCGTTCACAGATTCAAACATTTATAACCTAAATCAGGTCAAATGGTTAAAACACTCTGACAGCAGATAAATACTTGAGGCGGAACACTGTACGTCTCTATTGTCTTAGTTTCCAGAATGTGCTCAGCAGACCTAACTAGCCAGGTGTGTGGCTACTGTGTAGCATCATGCAGGCCTCCTTCAACACACACAGCTGCGGTCACACACTATGGCTGCTTGTGTATTAGCGCCCCTCCTGGCAACTTACTCTTGCTTTTAATATATACACATTCATAGAGGACATGATAAAAATATATATCGTGGAAAATTTATCAACAACGTTTTCAATGAGTCGCAGGAGAAAAAGCATAAGAAAACACTTCTAACGACGCTGTAGCAGCAAACCTGCAAAGTCATCTAACATTAGCTAAGCTAGCTAGCTAGCTGGATTTTAGATTGAAGAGGCCGATTTATTCATTGATACGGCCGCAGTTAATCGCGATGAGTGGAGTAAATGTGAAGAGTAAAACTGTAACGTAATTGTAAAACTTATAACTTTATCATTTTTAATATAATGTTGTTTTGTCCTTACCGAGTCCAGTCCAGATAGCCTGTCGTTCTTCCAACCGTCACAGGGCAGACGCGACCACATGAGGGTAGTGAGGGGGGGTGGTGCAGACCATGTCAGTCTGGGTAAAATGTGTAATAAACTAATAATAATGACATACAAACATACATAATTGGCGAATACTAGAACTATAAATGATAATTTAATTTCTAGGCCGGTTGTTGATCCCTTTATAATCACATCACTATGCAAATTAAATAATCTTGCTATGACCCCCCCCCGTCCAGATTTGGTATTGACCTCTCTAGTCAGTATGTGCCCGCCAAAATAAAGTTTTTTCAAACAGTAGTCATCTAAACTGAACTCCTGCTGCTCCACTACATCTATTAGATGATCAGTTGTCTCCATCTAGTGGACAGACAGTAGAACTGCACCATCTGCTGTGTGATGTGTGGCACGCTGGGAAAACAAGAGAAGAAGAAACGGTGTTTATTCATGTAGCAGCAGGATGTGTGTCTGCTCCTGAATGCAGCCTGCTGCCGCTGGCAGTAGTGGGTTTAGGCACGGGGGGGGGGGGGGGGGGGGGCACTTGGAAAAAAATAAAATCAACAAATAAATCTGCGCCGCTACATGGTTTTCTATTATCTGTCATATCTGTGTAGGGAATTGTTAAATTGTCGCCCCCTGCTGCTGAGAAGGTGCGGTGCATAGAAGCTGCGTGTGAGAAAGGTAAAGGGGAGGAGGGCGCGGGGGACAGTTCACCTCTGGGTCTCTCCCAAATTGAACGGACGGGGGGGGGGGGGGGGGGTCCACTGTATAAAAGTTAGTAACACCTTCACTTTCTTCCATGTAACGCACATTTCATTCATAATATAATAAATACAGTGTGATTCCAGTATCATGTCATGAATGAAGGGCTAATGTTAATTGTTGGTATAGTTTGTTAGACTTTTTGCTACGACGCTTGCAATGCTTATACAACAGTAATTCATCTTAACAAACACCAGATCTAATTTCACCATAAGATTGTGCTTTGCAACAAAACTGTTCCAAGTTCAGTTATTATTTATTTCCATCACGTTGGGTCCTGTAATTAGCCAACGTAATTTTCATATCTGTAGGTAGTTTCAAAGATGAACATTTACCATTTGCTACAACTCTATTTCGTGTCAAAACATAGTTTAACCAACCAAAAGTAAGCCAAGCGTAGAACTGGAGGCAGTAACCAAGGAGCTAATTGTTCCTCCCTGAAAGATAGATTAATATAACGTCTTTCTTCTATTTTTTGTTTTTTTTAACCTTAATTTTAATTTTTTTGACCCTGGTTGTTTTAACTTACTTATTTTTTTAAACTGTTTGCCCTGTAGCACTTTGAGATTGCTTTAAATGTAAAGTGCAATACAAATAAAATTGATTATTATTACTATTATTAATGACAGACACTTAGCGTGTAAGGGCATGTTTATTTAAATTTGCAATTCATGGATGTTCTTTTCTTTAAGCGCCGCGCGCGCCGGTTGGGGGGGGGGGGGGCGCTCGGAGGTGGTGGTCTCGCTGGTGTTTTTATTTCAGCCAATCAGGGCCTGAGGCTACAGCATAAGGGGAGGTTGCACCCCCCTGATTGGTCCTTGGTCTCCTGCTTCCGGCCCGCCCTCTTCTGGCTCGTTGCCCGTTGCCCGCTCAGCTTCTCACTCCGGTATGTCGGCGCAGCCCCGGTTGCTTCTATCACCAGTTGTCCATTGTGCGCTACTATATATAGACCTGTGTCTCTGTGTGTTGTAGCCGTGCAGGGTGGAGTCGCCCCGCCACCGTTTGGTTGATTGCCACCAGGTGATCGCTGTCTGCCGCCACCACCGTGGTCTGCAGAGCTCTGCTGAGTTCCGCCTTCACTCACCTTGCTTCTCCCGCTGGGTCATTGGTTCCTACTGATCGGAGTGATACGAGCCGACGAGTAGAGCCGACGAGTAGAGCCCGTGAGTAGAGCCGACGAGTAGAGCCCATGAGTAGAGCCCATGAGTAGAGCCGACGAGTAGAGCCGACGAGTAGAGCCCATGAGTAGAGCCCATGAGTAGAGCCCATGAGTAGAGCCGACGAGTAGAGCCGACGAGTAGAGCCCATGAGTAGAGCCCATGAGTAGAGCCGACGAGTAGAGCCCATGAGTAGAGCCCACGAGTAGAGCCCACGAGTAGAGCCCATGAGTAGAGCCCATGAGTAGAGCCGTGTCAGCGCCTCAGAGACCCTGCTGCTTTGTCCGGGCTTCATTGTGATCGGTTTCTGTCCTTATTTAGTGGACGGTCGGGCTCAACGCTCGCTTCCCAGCGCTCGTGCGCTGCGCTGGTCAGCTGGTTGCTGCGTGTGTTGCCTGTAGGGCCAATCATTGACGGGACGTGTTAATGGCTCAAAGAGACTCATGTTGAATGATCTGGTTTCTTTTCCCTCATGATGATTTAGATTTAGTCTTTAGTTCCTGGTGGTCCTGGTCCTGGTTCCCTGGTGGTGGTGGACCTGGTGGTCCTGGTGCTCTGGTGGTGGTGGTCCTGGTGCCCTGGTGGTGGTGGTTCTGGTGCCCTGGTGGTGGTGGTTCTGGTGCCCTGGTGGTGGTGGTCCTGGTGGTGGTGGTCCTGGTGCCCTGGTGGTGGTCCCCCTGGTGCCCTGGTGGTGGTGGTGGTCCTGGTGGTGGTGGTCCTGGTGCCCTGGTGGTGGTCCCCCTGGTGCCCTGGTGGTGGTGGTGGTCCTGGTGGTGGTGGTCCTGGTGCCCTGGTGGTGGTGGTCCTGGTGGTGGTCCTGGTGCCCTGGTGGTGGTGGTCCTGGTGGTGGTGGTCCTGGTGCCCTGGTGGTGGTGGTTCTGGTGCCCTGGTGGTGGTGGTCCTGGTGGTGGTCCTGGTGCCCTGGTGGTGGTGGTCCTGGTGGTGGTGGTCCTGGTGCCCTGGTGGTGGTCCCCCTGGTGCCCTGGTGGTGGTGGTGGTCCTGGTGGTGGTCCTGGTGCCCTGGTGGTGGTTGTGGTCCTGGTGCCCTGGTGGTGGTCCTGGTGCCCTGGTGGTGGTCCTGGTGCCCTGGTGGTGGTCCCCCTGGTGGTGGTGGTCCTGGTGCCCTGTTGGTGGTCCCCCTGGTTTTTGTGTGTGTGAATGTAGCCCCCATGTTGAGTTTTCACGGTGCGTGTGCTTGGTGTTGTTTTGGGGGGCCTTATTTGATTTTGGGATCCCTTCACTCCCAGGACCCTGAGCCCCACTGGTCAGCCACAGCACTGATCGGTCCCCGTTTGGTTCATTTCAGTTTCCCCCTGTGTGACTGATATTGTTCTTAATCACGAAACAAAGATTTTGGTTTTAATTGATAATTGTAATAAAAACATTTTGAACTATTTTGGAACACGTCTCCAGCTCCTTAATACTACTGACCTGTGTGCTTTGATTTGAGATTGTTAAAACTATCTCCTTGGGCGCAATTCTCAAGGTGGCGTTGTCGGTATAAAAGAATTGGCGATAGAGCCTCATTTAACTCTAAAATTCACCCCTTTCTCTCGTGACGCCACATCTATATATCAAGCAATTAACCACAGAATAATAAAATAAATAAATCGTATTTTAATTAATCTTGCGGTACCAAGCACTATGCTACAACAGGCTAGAATCCGGAGAACAAAGTGATAAATTTCACATTAAACTGCGTGGACAAGCGCTAAGTTAGGAGGAAAACAAAAAGCGGAAGTAATGGTCAGGTGCTGTGATGGTAGATGAGGCCTCGTGAAGCGTCGCGGCACATTACCCAAACCGCATCGATACTGTGTCGGTACTGTGTCACTCAATATTGACACCTGCTGGACCATAAACATTACTGCAGGCAACCCAGTTGAGACTCCACTGACATACTGATTGAATGACCTAGTATACAATATAATTTATTGTAGTTTATATTGTGTTATTTTATATCTTAATCTAAGTGTAAAATATCTTTGATATCTTTAAAATGTACAGTCAATAAATAATGTGAACATGTGAAAATTATAGCCTAGTGAATGTGCTGATGTGCTCGTCTCTGAGGCAGGGAGGGGTTTTTTTTATTTTATTTTTTTTTTACAAATTTTTATTCAAAAAAACAAGCTTTTCCAGTGTTTTCACATTCAGTCGATTTCGTTTTTTGGATGCAAGTTCTCCATCTTTGGAGAACACCTGCTCACATGGGACTGAAGATGCTGGGGTGCATAAAAACTGTAGGGACAGCTGGAAGAGGTTTGGATAATTGTGCTTGTGGCTGGCCCAGTATTGTAAGGGATCCTGGGATCTGGGGAGGTTGCTCTCAGCGAGGTATCTCTGGACCTCAATAACTGAATCCTCTGTGGCATTAGTGGTCTGCCTGACAACGTCCTCATCCAGCTGCTGCCACAGGTTATCTACAAAACAACAAACTGGCATTTTAGTTTTAGTCATCAATACATGCACAAATAAACTGATCAGACTGAACATAACATGCCTGAAGTGGGTGCTGATAACTGTTGTGAAGAAGGTCCAGGCTGTGGCTCGGTTGATACGCGCCCAGTTACAGCTGCACATTCTGATTTCAGTCTATTCACTGCTTCGCTGCATTTGGAGGAACTCTGACATCTGAGTGATTTAAATCTGGGCTCTAGAAGTGTGGACAGGGTCAGCACACTGAATGAGTCCAGACTGGAAGCAGTGTCTGAGACTCGTCACCTCAGGTGTTGGTGTAGGTGCATGGCTGCCTGTGTGTGCAGAGCTGAAGCATTACGCTCAAGTGCATGACACAGCATTTTCATCATGGGGATGACCTTTGACCCTGAAACTCTCTTCTCCCCAGACAACTCCACTGTGTCTTGATGGAAAGGAGCGAGCACAAGAAGTGTTTCTGCTATGATGTTAAAGTCATCAGCTGTTAGTGGAGTCATGTGTGTTGGTAGTGAGGCCAGAGATCCCCACACTGGTTCCTTCTCATCATGTAGCCTCACCAGCATCTGATATGTGCTGTCCCAACGTGTTGGTACCTCATTGATCAGGTTCAGGGTTGGCCGTCCCATCTGTTGCTGCACTTGATCAAGCTTCTCTTTGGCTGTGGTGCTTGATCTGAACTATGTCACAGTTTGCCTAGATGTGTGTCTGATTGCTGTAAATGCAGGGATTTGATCACATGACTTCTTTACTATTAAATGTAGTGTGTGTGCAATGCAAAGCGAATGCTGAACATGGAGCTGTTTAGTGGATGCAGTCATGTTTGGTGCTGCGTCGGTCACAAGACTCTTTACTTTATTAGTTATGGCCCAGTCATCCATCAGGCCCCTTCTGACTTGGGCCAAACTGTCTGCAGTGTGACTTTGTGGAAAGTGTTGCACTCCCAGCACAGATGTACACAACTGCATATTCTCATTAATGTAGTGACAGGTAAGAGCCAAGTTAGCCTCCATATTCACAGATGTCCACATGTCAGCTGTTACACTCACTGCCACAGCTTGCTCTGCTTCCATTTTTACTTGTTCTCGTTCCTCCTCATATTTTTTGGCCACCATTTCTTCTAACCCTGCAGGAAAGTTCTGTTTGCACTAAGTAAAAAACTGAAAGATGAACTAGCACGCATGGAAAAATTAGAGGTCATCAAGAAAATAGATGAGCCAAGTGAATGGGTCAGCTCGCTGGTTATTGTGCAAAAGAAAACAGGTGCTCTGAGAATGTGCTTGGATCCAAGGGACCTAAACAAAGCAATCAAAAGAGAACATTTTAAGTTACCAACCAGAGAAGAAACCACGGCACAGTTTGCTGGAGCTAAATGGTTCAGTAAACTAGATGCTTCGTCAGGTTTCTGGCAGCTGAGGCTGGACGAGGAGAGTTCCAGACTGTGCACGTTCAACACGCCTGAGGGCAGGTACAGGTTTCTTCGTCTGCCGTACGGTATCTTGTCAGCGCCTGAAGTCTACCATGAGACTATTCACATGATTTTTGAGCACATTCCAGGAGTGGAGACAATGATGGATGACGTCATAGTTTGGGGGTCTACTCGAGAAGAACACGACGAAAGACTGAGACAAGTGCTGGACAAGACAAGAGAAGTGAATCTGAAACTTAACAAAGACAAATGTGAGTTCGGAGTGAAAACACTTACCTTTGTGGGAGATGTTGTCAGCGAAGAGGGGGTGAAGCCAGACCTGAGAAGAACGTCAGCAATCAACAACATGGAAAGACCAAACAATAAAGATGAGGTCAGACCGTTCCTAGGGATGGTCACCTATCTCGCCAAGTTTGTCCCACAGCTGTCAACACTGTCAGCACCTGTCAGAAGTCTTCTTGAACAAAAGAATGAATGGATCTGGTCCCATGAACAGGAACAATGTTTTCTGAAACTGAAAGAGACTCTGACACAAGAGCCCGTGTTAAAGATCTACGACCCAGAGAAGAGTACCAGGATCTCAGCAGACGCGTCACAGTACGGCCTGGGAGCGGTGCTGCTGCAGCGACATGACGAGCAGTGGCTACCTGTCGCTTATGCATCCAGAGCCTTGACAAGCGCAGAGTCCAGGTACGCTCAGATTGAAAAAGAACTGTTAGCGAGCATGTATGCATGTGAGCGTTTCCATCAATACGTCTATGGTCAGACTTTTGAAGTAGAAACTGACCATAAACCTTTGGTGTCCATCATGGCCAAACCTCTAAATGACTGTCCTGTACGGATACAGCGCATGCTAATCAGGCTGCAGAAATACGACGTGCACATGATATACACACAAGGAAAATACATGTACACCGCCGACACCTTGTCTAGAGCAGTGGGTAAGGAGGAACGTACGGACAGCAAGAAAAGCGCAGAAATACAGGCATATGTGGACATGATTATGACGTCTCTGCCAGTAACTGCTGACAGAACAGAACAAATACGGAGAGAGACTAATGCAGATGAAACAATGAAAGAACTCAAGCGCACAGTACAGAAAGGATGGCCTGAAATCAAGAAAGATTGCCCTGTGAGAATACAAGACTACTGGAATTGTAGGGTAGAGCTCTCCGTGGTGAATGACATAGTGTTGAAGGGGAGTAAATTCATTATTCCATCCTCACTACGTAAGCAAATGCTCCAAAAGATCCACGAAGGCCACCTTGGAGAAGTTAAGTGTAAACGCAGGGCGAGAGAAGTAATGTACTGGCCAAGAATCAATCAAGATATCAGCCAGACAACGGCGTCATGTGAACTTTGTCTCACCCACAGGCCAAAACAACAAGCTGAGCCGCTGATGACGCATCCGGTGCCCCACAGACCTTACTACAAGGTTGGAACTGACCTGTTTGATTGTGATGGACAGAGTTACATAGTAGTCACCGACTACTTCTCAAACTATCCTGAAGTTGGAGCACTGCAGTCAACATCGAGCAAAGCAGTCATCAGCTACCTCAAGACTGTTTTCACCAGACATGGTGTCCCATGTGAAGTGTTTTCAGACAGTGGGCCCCAGTGTTCTAGCTGTGAGTTTGCTGCCTTTGCTGAAGAGTGGGGGTTTCAACACTCTACATGGAGTCCAACCTATCCAAAGTCCAACGACTTGGCAGAAAGCTCTGTGAAAACAGTAAAGAACATGCTGAAAAAAGCACAGGACAGAGATGACTTTCAGAAAAGCTTACTGATCTACCGGAGTGCACCTCTACAGAATGGACTATCACCAGCCCAAATGCTGATGGGTAGGCGCATTCGCTCCAACCTACCAGTAATGGAGGACCTGCTGACGCCCAAAAGTGCACACAAAGTCAGAAACACAAGGGAGGAACAAAAAGTGAAACAAAAACAGCTGTATGACAGAACGCCAAAACACCTGCCTATGCTGAAGCCTGGAGACGTGGTGCGTCTCAGAGACATCTCTGCAGGCACATGGAGACAAAAGGGACAGGTGGAGGAGGAAGTTGCTCCACGCTCACACAGGATCCAGATGGAGAATGGATTGTCTCTGAGGAGGAACCGCACAGATCCTCAACTACAGCCGACTGAAAAGGACACTACAGCTCAGGAGACGGTTCAGCAGGACACAGTTGACTCTACAGAGCTAACTAACAGTGGTCCTGACCACACTGACTGTGGTCTGACAGCAGCGTCTGAGTCACCAGCTGTTGAGAGACTGTCTCAACCTAAAAGACATGTTCAGCCACCTAAGAGGCTGACTGAGAGTTGCTAGGGACTCTTTAGTATTACAAGGTGCTGAACAAAGGAGCAACATGGTCCTTTAAGTAAAAAAAAATGTTGATGTGAAGGACAAATGATGACACAATTCTAAGTGTGTGTTTTGATGCTTAGAAAGTTTGCACTTTCTTATTTTTCTATTGCAGAGAGTGTTTAAATAGAAAAGTTGTTTACAAGTAAAGTTAGTTGGGAAATGCAAAGTTAATATAAAAAAGAAGCATGGCTTTGTTTTCAGGGGTAAATATTATTTCTTTATAGGGAGAAAGATGTGATGTTATGAGTATAGTTTGATAAGAACTCCATTACCCAGCATGCCATAGTAGTTAGGACCATGCGCAGAAACCCAGAGTGGAAGGTAAGTGGTACGTAGCCATGCAGGTAGCATTGGACTGTTTACATGTGCAAAGTAGTTAATAAACTATAAAGAAGACCAGTTATCACGCCTCGTCTGACTGTTATAAATTAGAGCAAGACAACACACCAAAGACTTATTGGACCAAAGATTTTATATTTTTTAAAATAATCTTAAATTAAAATATATATTAATACCTACGTGGTCCTCTGTTGAGTTCAGTGTTGGAACTAAACGAGAAGTGAGTTATATCAGTAAAGATTCATTTTCCCTAAAGGAAAGATATAGCTCTCTTGGCCAAAAGCCCAGATTTCCCATTTTCCCGGTGACACTTAAAGGCACCATGTCTTTGTGGATCTGCGGATCCGAGCAGCGTGAAAATAGTCTCAAAAGTCCGTGTGCGTGCGCAGCCTGATCTGTCCGTATCTGCCGATCCGTATGCGTAGGCTAAAGCTTGATTTAGGGTTCTGCGCCGATTTGTCTGCGAAGCTTCGGCGAACATGATCGCCGTCACTTGGCATTTATGCTTGTGCGTCGGTTTCTTTGCAGTGCGTGGTAATTTACAGCCACAACGCTAGGGGGCGCTGAGTCGCGAAATCTCCTGAATTCGTGCGTGGAGTGTTTCATTTCCGGTTCCGGCTTTTTTCTATGGTTGCGGCAGAGTGAACAGCACAGTGAACAATGGCGACTGAGCGAGAGAGGACACTTTTGGAGCTGGAGCTGATCGATATTGAAGAACAAATGCTTCTCGTGGAAATGCTTAAAACTAAACGAAAGAGAAGACGTGTGAGGAGGTGGTCTGTACGCCCTTTGAACGAGTCAAGGCAAAGGACAGGAGAATTTGCCACACTTGTTCGACCACTGAAGGACCTGGACGATGAGATGCACTTCAGGTATTTCAGGATGTCTACAAGTCGATTTGATGATCTTGTTCGTCGTCTGCAACCTCTCATCCACCATCAGACGACACACAGTATGCCTGTTGATGTAGCACAAAGACTTTCAGTGACGCTTCGAGTTTTAGCTTCAGGTTCAAGCCAACAGGCTGTAGCCGCAAGCTACAAGCTAGCTTCCAGCACTGTGTCGTCCATTGTGTCGGAGGTGTGCAAAGCGTTGTGGACAGTTCTGCAGCCAGAATTTCTGCCCTGCCCTTCAACAAACCAGTGGGAAAACATAGCAGGTGATTTCTGGAGACTCTGGAACTTCCCGAACTGTGTTGGGTGTGTAGATGGAAAACATGTAAACATCAAGGCACCGCCACGGGCAGGCAGCGACTACTTCAATTACAAGGGTGCTCACTCCATTGTTTTGATGGCACTGTGCGATGCCAGGTACCGCTTCACAATGGTGGACGTGGGAGCCTATGGACGTGAAAGCGATGGTGGCGTTTTTAAGGAAAGCAGATTTGGGTCGATGCTGCTTGACCACAAGCTGAATCTGCCCCCACCAGCTGGCCTTCCTGGGACCACGGTCACGATTCCACACGTCGTTGTTGGCGACGCTGCCTTCCCTCTACACTGCAACCTGATGCGCCCCTTCCCAGGTATTGTGCAGATACAGTTGTAGTATTTAATTAAAAATTAAATAGTCGTATTTAATTTGTACTAGATATTTAGTTAAACCGTGATTGAAGAGTAACAATTTTTAATATTGTTTTCTATGTAGGAGTGAATCTGACAAGAGACAAGCAGATCTACAATTACCGCCACTCCAGGGCCAGGCGGGTCATTGAGAACTCCTTTGGCATCCTAGCAGCACGCTGGCGGATTCTTGGAAGACCAATTGAGTTTCGGCCTGACAAAGTTGTGGATGTGGTGAAGGCTTGTGTGGTGCTGCACAACTACCTTGCCTACACAGATGAGGTGGCCAGCCCACAGTGCCGCTACATACCACCCAGTTTTGCAGACACGGAAAGTGCTGGGTCTTTCAGGCCTGGTGAGTGGCGAAGAGAAGTGACCGGGGACAACCTTTTGGACCCTATCCCTCCATCTCAGATGAGCAGAGCCCGATCCACCAGAGCTGCCATGGCTGTTAGAAATGACCTCAAGTCTTTCTTTCAGTCAGCACATGGTTCTGTGCCATGGCAGAATGACATTGTTTCTCGTGGCACACTTGAACAGTGATGCGATGTAAACTTGTAATGCACAAGTGACTTATTTTGCCAATAAACTTCTCATTCATTACATATCTTGTTTCTGATTACTGCATGTACATCTTTCATGTCATGCCATGCCATTTCTTTATGAAGCTCATAATTCAAACCAAGTTAATTGAGGGATTTATGGAGTCCTGAATGGATATATCAATTAATTGCAAAGATATTGAAGATTTAAAATCATGCAGGTCACTTGTGACGCATGTTGTGCATTAAAGGGGTAAGAGAAATGAAAATTCAACTGTTTCCAGACAAACTGAGTTTTTATTATTCAAAAAATAAGGTGCAGTAACTGGTTAACAATCTTAAGCGCAGCAACAATGTTAAATAAATATTAACTGTAATATACAATTTAAACTAGAATAGACAAGTAAAAAAATGGAACTATTTACAACAAGTACAACAGCAAACCAGCAAATCGGCAAAATGTTAATGTGCAATGGAAGGGAGTCAGTTTAGTGTTCACCGCTATTCCCTGTTTTCATACAGTTTTGTATAAATGTCATACATGAGATCAGCCCTCTTGCTCTCTGGCACCCTACGTAGCATGTCTGCCACCGTCTGCGCAAACCGAGAGCACTCATCACTGTCCTGCACCAGCCTCTGTTGAAGTTCCAGCCGACGTTCATCAAGACGTGCCAAGTGCTTGTTTATCGTGTCTCCCTGGTCCATGCACCTTCTTCTTTTCAGTCTGGCAGAAGGAGAAGGTGAGGTGGGAGACAGAAAGCTGTCCGACATGGATGAAGTCTGAGGCTGGGGGGAGGCAAATTCTTCTGGAGTGGGTGTCTCTGGCGAAGGTGACTCTGATGACTCTGACAGAGACTGCAATGTTGAATCGGTCTCTGAATTGAGGAATGTGGTATTTTCCTGTGGTTAAGAAAAGGCAGACATTGTTAAGAAACTACACTGGTATAGGTTATACAGAGATTCTTATCTAATCATGTACACTGTATTTCTAACTAAAACGCCAAAAAAAACAAGTATTGGTGTCATATATAGCAATAACGAACCTATTATTTTGTTTGCACAACCTGCAAGCACTGGGTGGCACGAGTGTTTACAGTCACTGCTAACGTTAGCTAGAACAAAGGCTGCAGATAAAGCTAACCAACCGTGTAGTAGCAGCCCTTCACCAAAGCTAGTACAGCTTCCATCCAGTCATTTTACATCGTATTTTATTTTATTTTAAACAAAGGAACATGCAAACTGCAAGCACTGTGCCACGAGTGTTTACAATCGGTTAGCTTGCTAGCGAGCTAGCTAGCTCACCTGCACAAGGCTCATGAAAAAGCACGAAGAGATATTTACCTCAGATCCAAAATTAGACTCTGTCTCACGATGTTTTACGTGCGGTTCCAGCCAGGACATGAAAATGTAGAAGGCTGGGACCTTCTTGCCACCTGGGTCCCCGCTCCTGGAAGCCATCTTCTTGCGGTGGCGGACGAACTTGTCCCGCAAGTTCTTCCACCTCTTCATGCAGTCCGCAGAGTCCGAACCGAGGTTCTGCGCAATCTCCCTCCAAGAATTACTTGACATCTGGCTGTCCTTGTAGTTCGAAGAAGATGAGTTGTACAGATGCTCATACTTCCTCACTTCTTCGATCAGTCTTTCTTCAGCTTGGTCCATCTTGAACTCGAAGTGCAGCTCCAAGAATTTTAAAAATGGCGCCCTTGTATACAGAACGAACCGGAAAAGCTGAGAACCGGAAATGACGTAAAGCGGACCAATCACAGCCCTTGAGGTCTGCGTCGCATGTCCCTGCTGTCGGCGTCGTTTCGACGCGTAGTCAGGATTTTTTGGAGGTGCGCGTCAAGTGACGCAGACTCTCTGCGAAGGGGGTTCGCGGCGACGCAGACTCTCTGCGTACCGACGCAGACGATTTTTCGCACGAGCATAAATCAAGCTTTAGACACTCGGAAGCGCAGGAAGTCTTTTGAAAAGGAAAAGGATGAGCTTTGTGAAGTTGAACCATCTCCTGCTGCTCCACTACATCTATTAGATGATCAGTTGTCTCCATCTAGTGGACAGACAGTAGAACTGCACCATCTGCTGTGTGATGTGTGGCACACTGGGAAAACAAGAGAAGAAGAAACGGTATGGCCCCTTATTGTTTATTCATGTTTCAAGCAGTTAATCACACCTCCTTGTCATTTAAAAACAATGGTATTTTATTTCTTCTTGCGGTACCAAGCACTATGCTACAACAGGCTAGAATCCGGAGAACAAAGTGATCAATTTCACATTAAATTTGGTGGACAAGCGCTAAGTTAGGAGGAAAACAAAAAGCAGAACTAATGGTCAGGTGCTGTTCCACGTCCAACATTAAAAAGTTTGTGTCCTTCAGTTTGTGGAGTGAGGCTGTGGAACAGACTGGGTGTGGAGCTCAAGCAATGTCCAACATGATCCAGTTTAAAAAGCGCTACAAACACATGGTTTTCACCAGGTACAGGGAGGAAGAAGGGCTTTAATAAGAAATGATCAATGATTTATGGATTTGTTTATTTCATCTAATTCTTTTCTATTTCTTTTCTTTTTGATGTAAATATATATGTTTGGGGAGAAAGGTTGCTAATTGAGTAGTAGAGAAGGGCTAGGTTTAAATCAGCATATGCTTCATCCTACTCCTTCTCAGACATGTTGGCTTCACATTATTATTGTTGTTTTGACTATTCTCATTGGATTTGTTTGTTTTCAGTTTACTTTGTTATGTTACTGCACATGTTGGAAATAAACTGAAACTGAAACTAAACACCGCGGGGCTTCACGTGGGTGACTCCTCCCTCTTCCTTCAGACGGAAACCAGGAAGAGAAGCGCGTGGTTCATGTCTTCAGTTTCTGACTCTGTTACTGTGTTTTCCAGGTCAGTACTCAGTGAAATACAACCAGATTACTTCCTCCTAGAGCTTTAAGTGATGTGGAAGAACTGATTAGTCTGGTTCCGGGTTTTGAAATCTGTAAAACCGACTTTAATCATCCGTGTTTAGAATCACGAATAGTGAACTTTAGGAAAATGGTGACAGCTTCCTGTTAACGAGTGTGTGATGTGATTGAGTACAGCGTGATTAACTTTGGATGCTGAACTTGTCTCTGTTTGACATGTTTATTTCATTTGGTAAAGTACCCTGACATATTTAGAATAGTTGTTACTGTTTATTAAATGTGACTTGTTTACAAGGTGGATACATAATCTGTATTGAAGGAGTTCTTTGTGATTTTGTGGAGTTACAGGTGAGCACGTTCACCACCCAAATCCACCTGATTAGAGTTTAGATGACAGGTATTATGAGTTAAGAAGAATTCACTAGGTGTAGTATGTTTGATGTTTTTGTTGTTGAAAGACATTTAAAGTATTGGAACCATCTTAAAGCTGTAGTATGGTTATGAGTGATGTATTGTCACTAATTGAGCAGTATGTTTAGAGTTAAAGGTAAATGCTAAAACGTGATCTGAACTTCTGATGTGATTACACTGTGTTATAGAAGATACCTCTGAACAAAGAGCTTGATTATTTTGATGGAAAGTTCTGTTTATTTTGGTGAAGATGTTGAACCTGATGAGTGAAAAGACAAACGAATATACTGAGATATTTAATCAAAACCAAAGATGGACATTGGACATGGTTACACTAGGGAATGAGTTATTGCTGCATCTCATGTTTTTACAAATGAAATAAAGAGACGGAAACCAGGAAGAGAAACGGGTGCTCCATGTCTTCATGTGTCTGACTCTGTTACTGTGTTTTCCAGACGGCATCGAACCAAAGAAAGAAAAAAAAAACTATTTGTAATTGTGGTCACTTACCCTGGGACCCGTAACAGATCCAGTGATTGTAACTCAGGTTAGACTGGTTTTAACGTCACTCTGATGTGTTTTTAGATCAAATCCAGGACTGACGAGGGACAGTGAGCAGCTTCTTCTCAACACATGAAGGTGGAAAGTGTCTGAAAGTCGACCTGAAGTGAGTTCAACAGGTGAGAATCCTACCAGAGAAATCTGGAAATGTCTCATTAACTGGATCACTATGATTCTATTCAGTTTGATCACTGAACTGTAGAAGTCTTTCTTGATCCTGATTGGCTGTTTCAGTTCTACTATCCTTTAAATGCTGTAGAATACATATGTGGGTTAAAGTACAGTGGTTGTAGAATGATTTCATGTGTCTCTGTTAGTGGTTATGAGATGAAACCAACAGCAGTTTGACTGTAATCTGATCTGAGTCATCAGAGTCTGAACTGGTCTGAAGAACTTTGTGGCCCCTTAGGGCCCCTCAGTCATCAGGGGCCCACAAAGGAATACAGACAGCACCCTATAGTCAGTCTGGTGGTTCTTGATGGACCCATTCAGCTCTCCTCCCTTTGCACCGGGGTGTTAGTCTTGATGATGTGGTTGAGCGTCCACTGCCGGTGGTGACACTGGTCTTCAGGACAGCTGTGTCTTATTGGAGCTTGGTATGCTGCTGTCAGAGGAGGGCGCTGTTTCAGCCCTTCCTCTCTGCTGGTCTTAGGTCAGTATGTTCTTCTCTTTCTGGTCTTCAGCCAGCCAGTTGTCAAAGTGAACATCAGGGTGGGGGTCATATCCAGGTTGCTCTTCCAGTCACCTTCACTACTGTGTTGATGATCAGGACGTCCTACAATGAGCCAGTGTATTTTCTCTCTTTCTGTTTCCACGTCCTGCAACAATCATGTGAGTCTGAGTTCTTCCCTGTCTTCCTGGGTGGGGACAAAAGAGACAGAGACAAAGACTGCTGCCTATGTCCCTGGGATGCTTGCTGAGGGTTTGTTTCTCAGACTCTGTCCACACATTTGTCCTGTTTGTCATCAAGAGTCTTATGGATCCTCTTTGTAGGAGCAGTTTTCTAAAACCAGCTCCTCCATCTTTGAACATTTTGTGTATTTCTAGCTCTCTTGTCCTTTGTGTCTTTTGTCTGTTGCTTTGTAACCCTTGATGCTACACTCCATATCCTCACATTCACATCAGATGTGCCTCCCTTTGACCAGCATGGATCCAATCCTCTAGTTCACTTTAGTTTGTCTTTATCTTTGGGTACTTGATGGGCAGCTTTTATTAAAATGGTTCCTGGTGACTCATTCATTGCTGCTGTGTTTATCTTCAGCTCTGAACATCAATTGATTTGAATGTTTCAGAAAATACACAACAAACTGAGATAGAGGATCAAGACCTGATATTTAGAATGATTCATTTAACTGTGGGACAGTTATCAAAGAATGATTTTGGTTTTCATCATAGAGACTAGAATAAATGATACACCTCTTAACAGAATAGTAAAATCCATGTTTCTATTGTTTATTGGTGATCTTCCTCACAGATGTTGTATCTGCTAGTTAAGTCATTTCTCCTGTTTAGTCCAGACCTTCTCAGCTCATGGAAGCTGTAATTGAACAGCAACCTCTGCCCTAAACACAAGTTCACTTCCTACCAGTCCTCATTTACATCCCAGCATTGACACCATCTGATACCTTGAGACTCTCTAGTGCATCACCTCTCTGGAATCCTCCAAGGATTTGAAGGGCAGGTGCAGTTTGTTGTTATGTCCATAGTGTGATGTTCTTCACACTCTTTGTCAGTCCCAGTCACCTCCTAAGGAGGTTGCTGATCTCAACAGCTGCGAGTGAAACTACTTAGACAAGTTAAATGAATCGGTTGGATTGCAGCCTCCATTTCAGGTTCTCTTGACCTCAGGTCTTATCACTCAACCATCCTCATACCCAGAGTTACAGGTAACTGCAGTACTCTGTGGTGATGTTTCAAACACTTACTTAAAGTTTGACTATGTTTGACTTTTGACTTTTATTAAAACATCAATAGGTTGATTTGTTGCTCTCTGAATTTTGTGGCCTGTGGTATTTAACTGTGTTTGAGATTTCCACTTTAAATACCTGTGATAACATGTGTCCCAGTCATGAGATAAAGACACAAAACTAGAGTTCCAGTTAAAACACACCTCCTGCTCATTAATCAACCAATCAGCTCAGAGAGGTAAGAGGGAGGAGTCAGGAAACAGTCTCCTCTGACACTGACTGGGTTTTCTCCACAGGTTAAACTGGTTTTAACGTCACTCTGATGTGTTTTTAGACTCTGAAGTTATGAGGATGTGACCACGTCCTCAGATCAAATCCAGGACTGACGAGGGAGAAAGAGCAGCTTCTTCTCTTGAAATGTTTCCTCAACACATGAAGGTGGAAAGTGTCTGAAAGTGGACCTGAAGTTCAGAAGATAAGAATCAGGTAAAAACATTAGTAAATGACTGATGAACAGTTCACCATTGGTCACATTGTCCTGTTTCACTCTTTGACTGTATAGTAGAAAGTTTCTCTAGGATGATTCAATTATTCCAAATGTTTATTAATTAGTTGATGTTATATTCTTAAGTTTGTCTCTATTGAAGCTCAGTCTGTGTCCCAGAGGCTTCATGAACCTGGACACCTGGACCGTCTGATGGGACGTCCAGGTGTCCAGGTTGTATTTTCTACAGTTTTAAAATAGAAATAGTTTCACCTACAGAATATTTGAATTCTGTTCTATTTTCTCTTGTTACCATCATATGTCTCTGTCATAGTTTCACTAGTAATTCTAATAACTTTATATTAGAATAACATTATGAAATACATTATGGTGATGTTGTTGGGACATCTGACATAAAGTCCAATAAATTTAGGATGCCCCATATTTGTGTATCTATAATAAACCCTGGATGTGGAACCAGCAAGGTTTACACGAACACATAAGACATGTTTATTAATCCCACGTATGGGAAATTATCTTGTCACAGTGGCGCGGGAATTTGGCAAAAAATATATACAAAACAGTGACGAGGTTGACTTCAACAGGGGAAAATTACCAGGGGAAAAAAACACAAGTACTCATTTGAAAAATAAATACAAAAAATAACAACGCTTCGAAAAATATATAGAGAAATATAAAGACATTCTGTGTATACTGTGTGGTGGTGGACTAAAACTTTACAAATAAATAATTGCTAAAACTTAAAAAAATAAAAATAAACTATAGATGGTGAGGTAGTGGTTCGTGCAAAAAATAAGATTAATTTGTGCAAAGTCCTTATTGACTCAGGCTGGTGTTGTTCAGCCTGATGTCAGCTGGAATGAAGGACCTGTGGTAGCGTTCTTTCTTGCATCGTGGATGCAGCAGTCTGCTGCTGAAGGAGCTGCTGAGGTCTGAAACAGTCTGATGCAGTGGGTGAGAGGGGTTGTCCATGATTGATGTCAGCTTGGCTAACATCCTCCTCTCACCCACCTCCTCCATGGAGTCCAGAGAGCAGTCCAGGACAGAGCCGGCCCGTCTGACCAGCTGTCTGGCGGCGGGTGAGCAACGCGTGTGATTATCCGGTTCCGGGTCACTGCTCGTGCGGCTGACCGGTCGGTGCAGAAAGTAGCTTTTAATGTTTGTTTTTACTGTTTGTCTCTTTATTACGTGAGTTTTGACTGTTTACTGCTACCGTATAGGTCTAGTTCAGTACTTTCGTGCTGTGTTGTGCGGGTGCTGCCACCTCCTCACACAGACGCCGGACCAACAAGCTAACGTTAATTAAGCCAGCTAGCTTTGCGCTCACTGCTCCAAGTATGGACTTTACACGGACGCTATGGACTCTTATGCTCCTACTTTTCGTCTTGGATTATCTATATGGATATACTCTTCCGGACATCCAACGGATTACTTACTCCAGGGACTTTTTACTTAAGCTGCAATTTCACTCTCCCCAAGCCCCCGTCACGGACAAGTTGCCGGAGGAGCTACAACGTAAACTCCCAACCGGCCGGACAGACACCCTGCACAACAACAGAAAGAAGGTAACGAGACGGGGGAGGAAGAAGAAGGGTGGAATCAAAGCAAAACTTAGGCGAGGAGATAATAAGTACTGTGCACTCCCCTCAGTTATCCTTGCTAATGTGCGCTCATTGCGTAACAAGACTGACGAACTGCAAGCTAACGTTTTTCACATGTATGAATATCGGACTGCTTCCATTCTTGCTCTCACTGAAACGTGGCTAACTGAAAGGGACAACAGTGACAGCATGTACATAGATGGCTTCGGGTCCCCTGTAAGGTTAGACCGTGATACTGAACTGACTGGCAAGCACCATGGCGGTGGTGTCTGCCTCTACATTAATCCACGTTGGTGCAAAACAGTTGTTGTCAGAGAAGAACTGTGCAACCCTGACATTGAACTCTTGGCTGTTTCCCTGCGTCCATTCTACCTTCCCAGGGAATTTCCACAACTGTTTTTCATTCTGGTTTATATCCACCCCAGAGCAAATGCATCCACTGCTACAGATCATGTAAGAAATACGCTCGACAAACTCGAACTGATATCTCCGGATGCCCCCAAATTCATCATGGGTGACTTCAATAACTGTTCAATAGACAAGGCACTTAAAGGATTCTACCAGTATGTAAACTGCACCACCCGTCTAGGGAAAACACTGGACAAATGCTATGGGTCAGTCCCAGACGCCTACAGAGCCGTTCCCCTCCCCCCTATAGGCTCTGCTGACCACAGCAGCATACTGCTTGCTCCCGCCTACACACCTGTGGTCAAGAGAACAGAGAAAGTCATCAAAGACATCAAGCAGTGGACACCAGACAGCATTGACAGGCTCCAATGGTGTTTTGAAACCACGGACTGGAAGACCCTCACATCCTGCTCCACCAACATCAGTGAGCAAGTGGATACAGTCTCAGCATACATCACTTTCTGTGTAGATAATATTATCCCCTTCAAGAAGGTTACAATCTTCCCTAACAATAAACCCTGGGTGACTAAAGATCTGAAAAACATATTGAATAAGAAAAAGAGAACATTTTTTACCGGTTCCGAAGCTGAGAAAAAGGAGGTAAATAGAGAGGTCAAGCGAGCCATAAAAATTGCCAAGCTGAAATATAAGAACAAAGTGGAGCAGACCTTTGAAAAAGGGAACCTCCGTGCGGCTTGGCAGGGTATCAAGAACATGGCAGCAGTGAACTCTGTCTCTTCTAGCCGCAAACTCATCCAGGTAGCAGGAAGCAGCTCCACTTCACTCCCGAATGACCTCAACGCATTCTACACCAGATTTGAAAAGGACAACAGCACCAAGCTAGAATCGATCATCTCCACTCTCAGACCTGACGACTCTGACCTCAACATCAGCACATCAGAGGTGGTGAGAGCTCTCAAAAGGACTAAAAAGAACACAGCTCCAGGGCCAGATGACATCTGTGGGCGGACCCTATGGCACTGTGCTGAGCAGCTGGGAGGTGTGTTCCAGCATCTGTTCCAGGGCTCTTTGACCAGCAGCACAATCCCCGCAATGTGGAAAAACTCAGTAGTGATTCCCATCCCAAAGAAGGGCACCACCAAGGTCCTGAATGACCTTAGACCAGTGGCTCTCACCTCCCTGGTCATGAAGGCCATGGAGAGGATCATCAAGGAGCACATCACCAAGGCAACTAGCTCAATGATGGACCCACTGCAGTTTGCTTACCAGGCTGGCAGGGGTGTCGACGACGCAAAAATATTCATCTTAAACACCATCCACAAGCACCTGGAAATACCCAACACCACAGCCAGACTTCTGTTTGCAGACTTCTCATCAGCATTCAACACAATGCAGCCACACATTCTGGCAGAGAAGCTCATCACACGCTTCCACCTCAACCACCAACTCATTCTGTGGATTATAGACTTCCTCACCAACAGATCACAGAGAGTGTTGGTGAACCACACCTTGTCCGACACCCTCTCCACCTCCACTGGCTCTCCACAAGGCTGTGTCCTCTCCCCACTTCTCTTCATCCTCTACACTGATGACTGCAGATCCACCCAGCCAAACTGCCACTTTGTGAAATTTGCTGATGACACAGTCCTCCTGTCTCTGCTTCCCAGCCATACAAAACATCACAGCCCAGCGCTGCAGGACTTTATAGTTTGGTGCGAAAAGTCTTGTCTTGAGCTGAACGTAAGCAAAACCAAGGACATGATTGTAACCTTTTCACCCAAACAGAGACAGTTGGCTGAGGCAGTCACCACTATCATCCAGCAGGAGCCAGTGGAGACAGTGGAGGTATACAAATACCTGGGAACAGCCTTTGACAACCTGCTAAGGTTCTCCTCTAACACAGAGGAAATCCTTAAAAAGTGCCATCAGAGACAATATCTACTTAGGAAGCTGAAGTCATTTGGGATTAACAAAGACATTCTCACCACATTCTACTATGCTTTTATTGAAAATGTAATAACCTTCTCTTTCACTAGCTGGTTCCACTCCATTACCCTGCAAAACAGAAACCGCCTGTTGAGTGTGGTTAAGGTCTGCTCAAAAATCATTGAGCAGCCCGTCCGAACTCTCACTGCCCTATGTGACCAACAGATCGTAAAGGCAGCACGCAGGATTATGCAGGACCCCTCTCACATCCTGTTTTCTGAGTTCGAGAGGCTCCCGTCAGGACGCAGACTCCGCTGTCCGCCTTGCCGGACACAGAGGAGGAAGGCAACCTTCATCCCGAGGGCTGTCCAGCTTTTGAATGACAACAGACTCATGAACACATGATTTTAACTGCCTCTTATGCACTTTGTTTTAATTGAAGCACTAAGGAAGCACTTTAAGAACTCTTAGAACTTTTAGAACCAATACTATGCGATGAATGACGATATGTGGTATGCAGTGTATGATTGTGCAGTGTGCCTGTGGAATATGTGCTGGTTGATTGTACAGTATGCGTGCTGCTTTTGTTGTTGACTGTGTCTCTTGTCCCTTGTTGAATAAGCTACTACTATGCGCCTTTTTAAATTGCCCCTTGGGGACAAATAAAGTGCTTTGAATTGAATTGAATTGAATTGAATTGAATTGAAGATATTTCTTTCTTTTCTCCTCAACAGTTTCTTGTAGTTTTAGAGTTCAGCTAGAGAAGATTAGTTTTAGTAAAGAATTCAAGTTGTGTCTTTAAATATTCATCTATATCTTTAAATACTAATGAAAATCATTGACTTTGTCCCACACAAGTACAAAGGTTGATCTCTACGTCTACAATCAGATCAATGATTGAAAGGTAACAAGGAGGAGTCAGGAAACGCTCTCTGATCCTTTCTGCTTTATTTTCTCTACAGGTTCAACTGGTTTTAACGTCACTCTGAAGTTATGAGGAAGTGACGGCGTCCTCACAGAGAGAAAGAGCAGCTTCTTCTCAACACATGAAGGTGGAAAGTGTCTGAAAGTCGACCTGAAGTGAGTTCAACAGGTGAGAATCCTACCAGAGAAATCTGGAAATGTCTCATTAACTGGATCACTCTCTTTATTGTTCATTATTATCAGGTTGATTCAAACATCTCTTTAAAAAGCCTCCAATTGATTCAAAATGTTGCAGCGAGAGCATTGACAGGAATCAGAGAGTTTCAGCTTCTCTTCAGTGGATCTCTGTAAAATCCAGAGTTTAAATCCTCCTCCTTCCATCCGAGGTCCTTTAAGGCCTCCATCTGATCTCAGAGTCTCATGAAACATGCATCATCTTGTTCTCTACTTTTTATCATATTGATGCTAAACCACATATTTGTGTGACAGATGGATTTATCATCTTGTTCCTCCTCTTCTCTCTCTTTTTCTGTCTCTACTCATCTGGACTCAAGTAGATGGTTCCTCCATATGAGCTGGTTCTGGTTCTGGTTCTGTTCAAGGTTCCTTCCTCTTGAAGCCAAGTTGTTTTCTTCTCACCGTCACATTTTCAGGCTGGGTTCTTTAAAGAGTCTTGAGACAAAGAGTTTCTAACAGATGAATGAATCATCATGGATCATACCAATGATCAACTTCACAGGTCACTGTTGTTTTTAACATACAGTAGGTCAGTGTTATGATGTGGACAACTGGAAGGAAAGAACCCAGACGCTAGACTCAAGAGTTCAGGCTCAAGGACAGGACTTTAATGAAAACAAAACTCCAGCAGAGTTCCACATAGACAAAAAGATCAGGAGGAGCTGGCTGGTGAAAAAGGCTGGAGCGTGGGCTGCACCTGGAGCAAACAAAGAAAAGCAGCTTATTTAGACTGGACACCAAGGAAATAGACTAAATGACAATAGCTGCTTCTAGAGTAACTACCACGGAGGTAAACTGAAGAACTGGAGATGAGTGGGACAGTGGGACGTCCTTAAGTAGGGTTCAGCTTGATTGGATGATGAGAAGCAGGTGAGATGTCAGCCCCGCCCCAGAATAACGACCAGCAGCTCAACTCCAAACACCTGAGGCAAAAAAAGAAACCAAACAAAGACAAAAGCAAACCAATAGAGGGCGACAAGTCACCTCTTAACAGTCAGACTGTTTTCTCTCACATAGGTCAGACAAACAAACAACTTCATTTATGTCATTGCAACACTTTCCTCTCTGGGTCACTTGTGGATTATTCACATAAAGAACCATGTGAAGTTGTGTCTACTTCAGGTCTGTAAAAACATTAAAGGAATAAACTCAATATTTTGACTGTCACACATTTGAGGCCATGTACACCACTTTGGGATGAAACGTCATCTTGAGATTTTAGATTCTGAGGTTATTGCACCAAATCTAAGGACTATAATAAATATATTGTTGATTCCAGACTTGGAACACAATTTAAAATATAACCCTGTGTTGAGTAGATGAGATCCTTTATAACGTACCATTCACTCAGAACAGTTTTTAAGGAACATGTCAGACTGTTAAAGTCTTTGTCTTGTTTTTGTAGGAAAATCAAGACTCTCCTGTGTCCAGCTGTGTCCATGGAGACTGATCAGTCTAAGAGTCCACCTGTTGACTTGAAACATGGACAGAAGTCAACTGATCAGAGGTAAGAAAACTGAAGGTACATAATGTATCAAACACATTTTAGCATCAGGTCTGAACTGAGACCACAGTGCACTCAACACTACAACCAGAATAATACCTTATAGTACTATCTGGTGTTGATCTGACTGGAAGTCTTAATGTGTCCAAAACATTGAATCAGGTCCAAATACTACATTCACTAATAGCTAGCTATACAGCTCTGGAAAAAATTAAGAGACCACTGCAAAATTATCAGAACACCAGGGTCCATCAACATTCCCTGCTGTATCAGACATGTTAATACAAGACACAATTCAACTCAGTCACACTGAGCAGAATCCAGTATGAGGTCACATCTTCTCTTCTCAAAAATGTAAAGACCCATGAAGACTTCTACAGTAAAATGTGACACGTGAGTTTGAAATTGCACTTGTTGAAATCTGGACATCACCTTCATCCATTCATCCATTTTTGTGCACTCATGAGACAAAAGCTAATGAAGGTATTCCATGGTAATATCTCTGGTTATAAAGTAAACCCTTTAAAATCTTCACTAATGTTGCTCAATGAGAAAGAAAGACAAGATATAAATGATATGTTTTCAAGATCTCTGTCTAATTTCACATATTTGGATGTAAAAACTTCAATTAGAGGAAAAAGCTCGAATAATTTATGGACTCACCAAAGAGTTTGTGTATGAATCTATAGACAGATGGAAGCCCTTACATATATTTACGTATGGTAGGGAGATAAATATATGGCCATGGTCTAATGACACCAGCAGAACCACATTATCTACAAAGACCCCACTGATAGGTCTGCTCCAGTTGACCCCAACTATATCTAATCAGTATCGCTCCACTTCCTGCAACAGCTTGGGTTCCTTCACCTCCAGATAGGTGACGTTCCATGAGACTAGAACTTATTTTGATTCCTGAAGTCAGAACTTCCATGTCCCAGACTTTGCTTGTTGTCCAGCCCACACTGCACCCGACCCCCAGGTGTTTTCCTGCAGGTGGTGGATCCACAGGAAGAAGGCTCCGTGTTGTTTAATAATACCCTAGATACAAGTCAGACCACTCCTCTCTGCACTGAACAACGCAATCTTCCAAGATGGCGCTGGTGAGGTCAGCGGCCGTCGTACCTCTTCCGACACTTTCTTTGTACATAGTGCTTTTTGCTTTTATTTTTAACTTATTTATTGATTGATTGATTGATTGACTGAAGTGTTTATTTCAAATATGCAAACCAAAAGAAAAAAGAAAAGTAAGGCAAACATTTTAACATGGAAATACATATTCGAAAAGGAGTGAGAAGAAGCTCACCTACCCTGTGTCATATCACTTATGACAGACAGGCACTCATAAATATTGGATTACATTACTCAAACTTTTTTATACAACCACTTTCTTCCGACCCAGTGTGGCCCCAGGACATCCTGCCCCAGCTGACATCCTGCCCCAGCCTTTCTCTTACGCCAGCTCTTTTCCCCCAAGGGAAAAGAGCTGGCGTAAGAGAAAGGCTGAGGTGAAGAGCACGCCACTGCCTAGTATCTTACGAGCCAATGTCCAGTCACTGGAGAACAAGCTGGACGGACTCAGGGCCAGGATACAGTTCCAGAGGGACATACGGGACTGCAACATCATCTGCCTCACCGAGACATGGCTGACTCCTCTCGTACCGGACTTCGCCATTCAACCTGCGGAGTTCCTTACAGTTCACTGCATGGACAGAAGGAGTGCGTCGGGGAAATCAAAGGGAGGTGGAGTATGCCTTATGGTTAATAACAACTGGTGTGACAGTAGGAACGTTGTCCCTCTCAAACGCTCATGCTCGTCTAACCTGGAGCTCCTAACCATTAAATGCCGTCCCCACTACCTGCCCCGCAAGTTTACTTCGGTCATTATCAGCGCCGTCTATATCCCACCCCAGGCGGCCACAGACGCTGCACTGTCCGAGCTACATGAGGCGATTTCCACCCTTCAGACTAACCATCGTGAAGCGGCCCTTATTGTAGCCGGAGACTTTAACAGAGCTAACTTGAAGAAGGTGATACCGGAGTTCACTCAACACATCGACTGCCCCACCAGAGGAGTACGGACTCTAGACCACTGCTACTCCCCATTCAAAGAAGGCTACAAAGCGAAACCTCTCCCCCCCTTTGGAAAATCGGATCACGCTGCTGTCTTTCTCATGCCCAAATACAAACAACGGCTGAAGCAGGAACCCCCTGCTGTGAGAGAAGTGACGCGGTGGACAGATCAATCGGAGGCCGCTCTGCAGGGTGCGCTGGATTCAGCCGACTGGGACATGTTTCACAGCAGTGCGGGTGGAGACATCGAGGAGTTTACGGACGCGGTTGTGGGATTTATCGGGAAAATTGTGGATGACACCACGCCGAGGAGAACCATCAGGACTTTTCCCAACCAGAAGCCGTGGGTGGATAGATCTGTCCGTGACGCTCTGCGTTCCCGCACCGCTGCCTACAACTCCGGACTCACCTCTGGGAACATGGTGGCTACGGCCAAAGACTGGAGAAACTGATGGGACAGTCTGATTCCAGGGGACTGTGGCAGGGACTACGTACAATCACGGACTACAAAGCAGCACCCGCCCCCCCGGTGAGTGCCGACGCCTCTCTGGCTGACGAACTGAACAACTTCTTTGCGCGCTTTGAGTCGGGAAACCGACTGCCTGCTGCGTTCCCAGCCGGAGGGGAGGACACACTTACTGTGACGGAGCGTGACATGAGGAGGGTGTTTAAAAGTGTCAACACCAGGAAAATGTCTGGACCAGACGGGATTAGTGGACGTGTCCTCAAAACCTGTCCTGATCAGCTGGCACCTCTGTTGACAGTGATATTCAACCTCTCACTCAGACAGTGTGTGATCCCAGCCTGCTTTAAGAAATCCATAATAGTCCCTGTCCCAAAGAAACCACACCCCAGCAGCTCCAATGACTTCAGGCCCATAGCCCTCACATCTGTGGTAATGAAATGTTTGGAGAGACTGATCAAGACATTCATCACCTCCACACTGCCCGCCACCCTGGATCCACTACAGTTTGCATACCGGCCAGACAGATCTACAGATGCCCCCATAAACCTCCTCCTCCACAAGACCCTCTCCCACGTGGACACTGGTAAGGGAAACTATGTGAGAGTGCTGTTTGTTGACTACAGCTCAGCATTTAATACCATAGTCCCCTCCAGACTGGCCGCTAAGCTGCATGACCTGGGTCTGGACTCCTCCCTGTGCAGGTGGATCTACAGCTTCCTGACCGGCAGACCACAGGTGGTCCGAGTGGGTCACCACACTTCAGCCCCCCTGACTCTCAACACTGGATCCCCCCAGGGCTGTGTGCTCAGCCCTTTGCTGTACTCGCTGTACACACACGACTGTGAGGCCACTTCAGACTCCAACATCATCATCAAGTTTGCTGACGACACCGCTGTTGTAGGACTAATCTCCCACAACGACGAGACAGCCTACAGGAGGGAGGTGTCCCACCTGGAGGACTGGTGCAGGGAGAACCACCTCCTGCTGAATGTCAGCAAAACAAAGGAACTGATTGTGGACAACAGCAGGAAACAGCAGAGGGACTTCCATCCACTCATTATCTGTGGCTCTGAGGTGGAAAGAGTGGACACCTTCAGATACCTGGGAGTGACCATCTCACAGGACCTGTCATGGACTCACCATCTGAACATCATCGTGAAGAAGGCCAGACAGCGTCTCTACCTCCTCAGACGCCTCAGAGACTTTAAGCTCTCTCTCAAGGTGCTCAGGAACTTGAGAGCATCTTGTGTGGGAGCATCACCACCTGGATGGGAAATTGTACCAGTATACAATGGCCTTGTGTTCTGAAAATGTACTTAACAGTACAGTATTGGCCGTGTATACAAGGAATTTGGTCTCTGCATTTATCCCATCCGTGAATTAGTGAACACACAAAGCACACACTAACCCGGAGCAGTGAGCTGCCATGCTACAGCAGCGCTCGGGGAGCAGTGAGGGGTTAGGTGCCTTGCTCAAGGGCACTTCAGCCGCTTTCTACCGGTCGGGGGTTCGAACCGGCAACCCTCCGATCACAAGCCCAAAGCGCTAACCAGTAGGCCACGGCTGCCCAGAAAAAGAAAGAAACTATCCCTGGCCAAAACTGAACTGACCTAAAGTTAAAGTGCCTCCGCATTTACTTTAAGTACATTTTCAGAACAGTATTGATTTTAAATGGTTAAAAAAAAAGATAAATAAATAAAATGTTTGGGTTGCCGTCTTGTCTGTACTTGGACCAGGACTGCTAGCGCTAACAGCTCCGGTGGTTTCTGTGCTCACTGCAACATGCATAAATTCAACTCAAACTCATACAACCTTAAATAAAATTAAAACAAACAAACCTAAACACCACTTTGTCCTTTTTCTTTTAAATGTATTTACACAACAGAACAAGAAACAATGTCCACTTCTTTTAAAGTTGAATTCAGTCCCAAACAAAACACAAAACAATTGTTCTTTGAGTGGTTTTCTTTTTCTCTCTTTATACCCAACGGTTAGTTTTTAGTTAGTCTTTTATTTTCAACATCCAAAACGAAAAAATAGTAATCCTCCAAGATCCAAAACCTAAAAAAGAAGGAAAAAAAAAATATACCGATAATCCTGCTCACCCTTGCCCTTCGTGACTCATCCACAACTTTAGTGACTTTGTTGGTGCACTTATGGTCTGGTTTTGATTTATATCCTTCACGGCAGACGATCGCAAAAAAAATGAGGGATAAACTACCTCAACTTTTAACTTTTTCTCTACACTGCTGCAGTTTGTGGACTACAACGCCGAACTGAGTCTGTCATCGCAGGACTCCGGAAGCGCCGCTAGAGGCTGCGTGACGTCTTAGATAGATAGATAGATAGATAGACAGATAGACAACTTTATTGATCCCTTTGGGAGGTTCCCGCAGGGAAATTGACAAAATTGTCTTTTTATAGGCGTGACGCCAGACGAGGGAAACATTTTAATTTTTGTTTTTTCAGCTCGTTACAGTGTCCATCAGTGTACTAGGAAATCGCGCACTGACAATGCGATTAAATGTGTTAATTTTTTTAATGCGTTAAATTTTTGTAAATAATTAATCGTAATTAACGCATTAAAGTCCCACCCCCTTATAATAATTGAAGTGTCCAGAAAGAATTTACCTAGTAAAGTTAATCCATGTTGTGTTCTAACAGGATCCATCAGCGAAGACCAGATGCCTCTGGAATCACATCTGTGTCCATGAAGAGTGACCGGTCTATGGATAAACATATTAACTTTAAAGATGAACAGCAGTCTGCTGATCCAGGGTCAGAATTAACACAGATCTATTAATCATTATTCAGTTCTGTTCATTAGACTGTCATGTTTTAGTCCAGAGTTTATCTGTCATTTAGTTTCCTCTGTTAAAACACCACATTCAGTAATCAGAGCAGTGTTTGTTGTTCTCATCTTGTGTTTGTGGCATCAATAAAATGATGATCATCACCAAAGTGTGTTTGTTAAAGAAGTTAGTTTGAATCAAAGATGTTTCTCCACAGACTTCAGCAGCAGATCTCAGTGGTTTCCAGTGATCATCATCACAAAGACCTGGACTCCATATTCATGGTGAGTAAATGTTCAATCACAGCTACTACTGCTAACCTCAACAACCACAAACTAGCATTCTGGTTGGAGAAGTCTTCATGTTGAATGCTGTCAACAAGCAGCCTTTCACATCAACATGATTGTGTTCTGATCATTTAAGTTGGATTATTATTCTGTTCCAGCTGCTGGAGGAGAACATCATCAGTTTTATGAAGAACGAGCTGAAGAAGATCCAGAAGGTTCTGAGTCCAGATTACCCAGAATGCTTAGAGAGTCAGAGGGAGGACGAGGAGGTGTTGGAGGGTGAGGATGAAGAGCAGAGGAGGAGCAGCAGAGATTTATTTGTGAAGATCACAGTGAACTTCCTGAGGAGAATGAAGCAGGAGGAGCTGGCTGACTGTCTGCAGAGCAGTAAGAAGATTTAACAGCTTTAACTTGATGGAAAGAGGAAATGGAGGAAACATGGGAGAAGTTTATATTTCTAGACTCTGATGTTAATATGATGAAAACATCTGAATCACATCTATGAATTCTTCTGGACTGAAAACAGTCACATGTGAATGTTATTAAAATGAATGAGTTCACTGATTCATTACATTTCTTGTTCATTCAGGAACTCCTGCTGCAGAGTGTGGACGTAAAGTTAAATCTGCTCTGAAGGAGAAGTTCCAGTGTGTGTTTGAGGGGATTGCTAAAGCAGGAAACTCAACCCTTCTGAATGAGATCTACACAGAGCTCTACATCACAGAGGGAGGGACTGCAGAGGTCAATGATGAACATGAGGTCAGACAGATTGAAACAGCATCCAGGAAACCACACAGACCAGAAACAAGCATCAGACAAGAAGACATCTTTAAAGCCTCACCTGGAAGACATGGACCAATCAGAAGAGTGATGACAAAGGGAGTGGCTGGCATTGGGAAAACAGTCTTAACACAGAAGTTCACTCTGGACTGGGCTGAAGACAAAGCCAACCAGGACATCCTCTTCATATTTCCATTGACTTTCAGAGAGCTGAATGTGTTGAAAGAGAGAAAGTTCAGCTTGGTGGAACTTGTTCATCACTTCTTTACTGAAACCAAAGAAGCAGGAATCTGCAGCTTTGAAGAGTTCCAGGTTGTGTTCATCTTTGACGGTCTGGATGAGTGTCGACTTCCTCTGGACTTCCACAAGACTGAGATCCTGACTGATGTTAGAGAGTCCACCTCAGTGGATGTGCTGCTGACAAACCTCATCAGGGGGAAACTGCTTCCCTCTGCTCGCCTCTGGATAACCACACGACCTGCAGCAGCCAATCAGATCCCTCCTGAGTGTGTTGACATGGTGACAGAGGTCAGAGGGTTCACTGACCCCCAGAAGGAGGAGTACTTCAGGAAGAGATTCAGAGATGAGGAGCAGGCCAGCAGGATCATCTCCCACATCAAGACATCACGAAGCCTCCACATCATGTGTCACATCCCAGTCTTCTGCTGGATCACTGCTACAGTTCTGGAGGATGTGTTGGAAACCAGAGAGGGAGGAGAGCTGCCCAAGACCCTGACTGAGATGTACATCCACTTCCTGGTGGTTCAGACCAAAGTGAAGAAGGTCAAGTATGATGGAGGAGCTGAGACAGATCCACACTGGAGTCCAGAGAGCAGGAAGATGATTAAGTCTCTGGGAAAACTGGCTTTTGATCAGCTGCTGAAAGGAAACCTGATCTTCTATGAATCAGACCTGACAGAGTGTGGCATCGATATCAGAGCAGCCTCAGTGTACTCAGGAGTGTTCACACAGATCTTTAAAGAGGAGAGAGGACTGTACCAGGACAAGGTGTTCTGCTTCGTCCATCTGAGCGTTCAGGAGTTTCTGGCTGCTCTTCATGTCCATCTGACCTTCATCAACTCTGATGTCAACCTGATGGAAGAAAACACCTCCTGGTGGTCCTGGTTGTCCTTGTGGTCTCTGATATACAAACACAAACCTGATCCAATGCTCTTCTATCAGAGTGCTGTGGACAAGGCCTTACAGAGTCCAAATGGACACCTGGACTTGTTCCTCCGCTTCCTCCTGGGTCTTTCACTGCAGACCAATCAGACTCTCATAAAAGGCCTGCTGACACAGACAGGAAGTAGCTCACAGACCAATCAGGAAACAGTTCAGTACATCAAGGAGAAGATCAGTGAGAATCTGTCTGCAGAGAGAAGCATCAATCTGTTCCACTGTCTGAATGAACTGAATGATGGTTCTCTAGTGGAGGAGATCCAACAGTCCCTGAGATCAGGAAGTCTCTCCACAGATAAACTGTCTCCTGCTCAGTGGTCAGCTCTGGTCTTCATCTTACTGTCATCAGAAGAAGATCTGGACGTGTTTGACCTGAAGAAATACTCTGCTTCAGAGGAGGCTCTTCTGAGGCTGCTGCCAGTGGTCAAAGCCTCCAGCAAAGCTCTGTAGGTGGATTTAGGAACTATTTGAAACATGATTCATTTAGTAAATGACAATTAAAACATTTGATGTTGATTCTTCTTCAGGCTGAGCAGTTGTAACCTCTCAGAGAGAAGCTGTGAAGCTCTGTCCTCAGTTCTCAGCTCCCAGTCCTCCAGTCTGAGAGAGCTGGACCTGAGTAACAACAACCTGCAGGATTCAGGAGTGAAGCTGCTGTCTGCTGGACTGGAGAGTCCTCACTGTAAACTGGAAACTCTCAGGTCAGGATACAGCCGGTTGTTGATCAGTTAAATCCTGATTTAGGTTCATGTTGGTGCAGAAGTTCAACATCTGGAGGATTTTCCTTCTTCTTCTTGAGTTTCTGATATTTTTCTATCTCCAGTCTGTCAGGTTGTCTGATCACAGAGGAAGGCTGTTCTTCTCTGGCCTCAGCTCTGAGCTCCAACCCCTCCCATCTGAGAGAGCTGGACCTGAGCTACAACCATCCAGGAGACAAGGGAGTGAAGCTGCTGTCTGCTGGACTGGAGGATCCACTCTGGAGACTGGACACTCTCAGGTATGGACAGACAACAGGAGCTTGTCCAATATCTAAATTCTTTGGAGTCACAGTAAACCTCAGAGGATGAACCCTCCTCTATCAGCTGGTTTACAGTTTTAGGTTTTAGTGAAATATATCGACAACTGTTGATGGATAGATTGTTGGTGTAAAGTGAAGAGAGAATAATCTTCTGTGACTGTGATTATTCAGATAATTTTAATATGTCCAAGACTTTGGATTCAACTTTTGTTTCTTTTAAAACACACTTTCAACTTAAGTATTCTACATTTAAGGGAGAAAGAATGAGCAGATTTATAAACAGTGATAAAATGACATGTTACAAATAAGCTGCTGCTGAAATCCTTTATTGGTTCCTTTATTCTCTGGTAACCTCAAAGATTTATCTAAGGGTTAACGTTCAAATACAGTCTTTTATGATATGGGCTAAGCACTTTACATCATTAGAGCCTCTATCTGGAATATGTAAATGAACACAATCAACTGAATCTGGAGGTTAGACTGATCTGTGAACAGTCTGAAAACTGTTTAGTTATTGATGTGTGAATGTTGGTCAAACTGTTGATGTCAGACAGTGAAACATCAGAGACAGTCTATACTGATGAGTTTCAGTCTGTTTCTGTGTCTCACTGATAAACTGATGAACTCTGCTTCATGTTGAACAGCAGTTAGGACTCATGTTGGATAGAAAATCATTCTGACTGTGTTTCTTCCTCCAGGATGGACCATGGTGGAGAGCAGAGGTTAAAACCTGGTCTGAGGAAGTGTAAGTTTGACTAATGATGATAAAACCTCAAAGTGTCAGTTTGTGCTGGACTTCTGGTTATGGCGCTGCTCTAGGTGGAAGCGTGACAGAGCTCTCCCGTGTAAAGTTTGGAGAATAACAGTCGGGTAGTCATAAGAAATTGTGTACAGCTTTAGTGAACAGCCACTTCAGTGTCTGAAACCGCATTGATATGAACCTTATAGCTGTGTAAAGACTCATTTGAGATATGAAACGTAACCAGTTAGTGTGAGTAGTTATTTATTAGTATTTATTATCAGTCTGTTTGTTTAATACAGTACAACAATAAACAAAGGTTTGCACAGTAGCAGAATGTTTACAGCATTAACAAGAAAAAAAATGGCTACAATTGCAAGTTACTTGGTGGAAGCATCAAAGAATGTCGTCTGTTTTTAAGGTGGTAAATCAGTCTATCACTCTGTTGTGACTCAGATGCTGAAGCTCGACTTTTTCAGTTGACATGACTGCAAGACTGTCTCCCCCCTCACTCACTGTGCTCCTCTGCCCTGACTCCTACAGGCCAATAAGGCTGGTGGAGTGATTATTATTAGTGTAATTATTATTATTATTATTATCTACTGATGATAATCATACGTGAATGAGCTCAGCTCCTGTTTCACGGTGTGCATCCATGTGTAAAGTGAGAAACACAGCTGATGCTCCAGAAGGAAGTCACCCCAAAGATATGGTAAAGAGAGTCACACTGAACTCTAGAAACAACCAGGACCTTCACAGGGTATTTCAGACTAACTAGCTATAGCTAGCTAGCTAGCTAAGTAGCAGCGTTCTGTTACAGCTGGAATGTAACTTTTGACCCCAAACAACAAAGGTAAGACGTGAGCAGAGATTGTCTGTAGTGTGTAAGCCAGGTTTTTATTTGTCAAACATGGAGCATTTCATTAATTACATGGGACTTTCTGCTGTTAGCTGGAGGCTGGAGCTAACTAACTGTTACTACCAGCAGTGATGAATACTTACTTTCCTGAAAAACTTTCACAGATAGATAGATAGAATACCAAATACCAAAACACCCAGAAAAGAATAATAATAATAATAAATATTGTGACTGTACTGTACATATATGGTTATTGCATAAATAGAAGGATACCAGATGCATATTGTTATTGCACTTAACTATTGCACTCATGTTGTTGCGGGTTAGTTAAAAATGTTATTCAGTCCCTTTCTTTTTTGTCCTCCTCCCCCCAAGTGAGTGGTGGTTAAACAGATTGATGGCACGGGGGACAAAGGAGTTCCTCAGTCTATTTGTCCTGCACCTTGGGAGGAGCAGCCTCTCGCTGAAGGTGCTTCTCTGGCTACTGATGGTCGTGTGCAGAGGGTGGCTGGCATTGTCCAGGATACTCGTTAGTTTTTTCAGTGTCCTTCTCTCTGCTACAGTATATATGCATCCATCCATGTTCTTCTGTTGGGCTCTGTGTGGCTGCGGGTACCGAGCCTCAAGCAAGGTCACAGGGAAACGTGGACTGGATTATCAGTAATGAGGTCGTTCTGAACAAGTGGAATGGATTGATAACAAGGTACCAAAGGGGCTCTCTCTACCGTACACTACGAAGTGAAGGGAAACTGACAGAGATATGATCACATTTGAGTCCTTAATGACAGGTTAGATGATTATTTATTTAAACTGATATGCTGGACGCTTTATATTGAATATGTCGGCATTTTTTTGTAAAAAAATAAATAAAAATAAAATAAAATAATTAAAACAACACCAAACTATTTAGGGGGGCTTAAGAATATTTCAGGAGGGCTTCAGCCCCCCTGAAACAGGCCTAACAACGCCACTGATTGAAGCTATTCCATTGGGTTCATGATTGTAAATCTGTCATGAACCTCATCACACGTCACTGGTGTACTAGTCCAGGCAAAGTAGCGTTTTACGACAGACTAATTGTAAAAGAATTTTTTTTAGCATAGATATTTTCTATGAGGTGTCCAAAACAACATACTAAAAGTCCTAAGAAATCCTAGTTGAGGAAATATGTTAATTTCTCATCAATCCGAAATGTGTGCCATAAGGCCAGGTAACAATACATCCCAATGGGGCTATTTTTTTTCCTTTACTCCTATCAAAATGAGACTTTTCACAATGAAAGGACCAATGAAAAGTAACATTTTTTGTATTACAAGTTTCTTTGAAAATGTATTTTAATATGCAAATGAGCTATACACTAATCAAATATGCCCAAAATACAACCTAAAATTAACTTTTTTTACGCCAGACTAATTGTAAAAGAAATTTTTTTAGCATAGATCATTTCAATGAGGTGTCCAGAACAACATAGTAAAAGTCCTAAGAAATCCTAGTTGAGGAAATATGTTAATTTCTCATCAATCTGAAATGTGTGCCATAAGGCCAGGCAACAATACCCCAATGGGGCTATTTTTTTCCTTTACTCCTATCAAAATGAAACTTTACACAATGAAAATACCCATGAAAAGTAAAATTTTTTGTATTACAAGTTTCTTTGAAAATGTATTTTAATATGCAAATGAGCTATACACTAGTCGAATATGCCCAAAATACACCCAAAAGTAATTTTTTTGTATTACAAGTTTCTTTTGAAATGAATTTGAATATGCACATGAGCTTTACACTTTGAATATGTCCTAATTTGTATAGGCAGAAACACCATTCATATGTATGATAAATATATCGGCCCAATCTTCATCCAATCATCATGCTGCTTTTAGACTGGCCTCTAACTCGAAAACTGCCTGGCTTGGTAGTACCTGCCAGGGGTATAACCCCCGCCGGTATAGTCTGCAGGGTCACAGAGGAACTTATTTACTTACCTTATTTATTGGATATTACTTATTAGACATTCCTTTTGTGACGCCTGTTAGTTTTACAGATGGTTCTAAATAGTTGTGCAAAAAACGCCTGATGCATTTCCTGTATTTCAATGTAAATAGTTGTAAATAACTTTGTTGTTTGCTAAATTTTTATATAAGCTTTTGAAATTTACAGTTTAGATTTGCATTCTAAGTTATAAAAATGGTTCGTTAAATATGTTTGTGGTTTTCACGGTGAAAAATCTAGGTTTTTCCTACTCGGATTTTATGTTTTAGTGTGGTTTTAGGTCCACTGTGTTGATACAGTATGTCAGAATGAAAAATCACACATGTGAGGTTGTGCTGAAAAGAATGATACCCAACAAGTCAAGGTAAACTGTTTTTAAGATGAAATATAAAGGTAAAACCAAAAGTAGTAAAAAACGGCCAATTATACTCTAGACTCCAGAGGGTTAAGCAAAATGTCTCTACAGTAAAATATCTAGTTAGAAAGGAATTGGTAACTTAAAAGGTTCTGATTGGGTTTCTAGCCTAGATATTGCTGTCGCTAGCTTCTCATAACACTGCAAAGCTACTTTACAAATGGTGGAAGTCTGATGTGTGGCCCATCTGGTCTGAAATACTTGCCTACTACAAAAAGAGAAGCAGTTTTGGTGTCTGGCAAAATTATTTAAAGAGCTGGAATGTCTGGAAAGTGTGTCTATCTGGTTTTCATCTGTCTTCTGTGTGAGAGTGAATCGTTTCGTTTGTAAGAATGACATCTGCCTGTTATCTCGTAATCTTACCAACAATACCAATACAATCATTTGTAAATCTACCAGCCCAAAATGTAATCTCACCACGTTACTAATGACTAAAATGGCAATTCTGACTTTCTATCATGTCATTAGGTTAGGCTTGTTCACAAATAAAAAAAAGCCTATATTCGACTAGTGTATAGCTCATTTGCATATTAAAATACAGTTTCAAAGAAACTTGTAATACAAAAAATGTAACTTTTCATGGGTACTTTCACTGTGTAAAGTTTCATTTTGATAGGAGTAAAAGAAAAAAATAGCCCCGTTGGGGTATTGTTGCCTGGCCTTATGGCACACATTTCGGATTGATGAGAAATTAACATATTTCCTCAACTAGGATTTCTTAGGACTTTTAGTATGTTGTTCTGGACACCTCATAGAAATTATCTATGCTGAAAAAAATTCTTTTACAATTACTTCTATTTTTGGCTCCAAAATGAGTTAGTTTGCCTGGACTATACACCAAGCTGAGCCACCTGCTCTGTTCTTTAAAATCCTCAGATGGATCCTCTTCTTTTATCTGTTCCTGAGCCTATGCTCTTTGTTATTTATGTTGGTAGACTTGTTTGTTTGGGTCGTGGTTCATAAAAGGACTAGGCTAATGATTGAAATATTAGTTGTTGATAGTCACTGAATGGTGAGATAAACGGGGTTGTGCAGTGGCAGCGTGGAGGGGGGTGACTCCAGGACGCTGGAAGTCACTGTTCAGCCTTCTTGAGGTGTCGTGGGCCTAACTTAACCAAACATGGGTGAAGGGAGGTGCCCACTTGAAAACCCCAATGACATGCTGCATACTGCTGTTGACTAGGCCAGGTATCTGATGTCTTCATGTTGGTTGGTAGTGATATTTCTTTGTTTGTGGAACCAACATTAAAATATGATATTAACAGGAATAAATAATTCATTAAGATGCAATAGTTCAATAAGTTAAAATATTTTCATGTAATTCATCAAGGTCTAAAATGTTAAACAACAGTAATTTAATGCAGACAATTATAAGTCTCTATTTCCAGTTAGTGCCTCTTTCAGACACTAGGGGCAGCACTGAAGTGATGCTGCACAGAAAAGACGTAGAAGAAGAAAGCAGAGAAGACAAACGGACATTAGCGAGTAAATATTTGATAAAAAGTTGATCTAGCACCTGTAAAACAACACCTAACTGGTCGGGAATTGATGAAGAGCATATTAAAAATAAGCCACAGCGGTTTTGGTGAGTTTGACCTCATTTTATTGTGCTTTAGTTTCCGTTTTGAGCGCTAGCGGAGAGCTAAAGTTAATGAACATAAACTGTTAGCTAGTTAATATTATCCGGTTTATTAAGGAATTATTGTTGTGAATGTAACCAGAGAGTGAATGTATATTGTGTCAGAGGAAAAGTGTTGAATTATTTAGTGTCAAAGACGGAGCTGTAAGTTCAAAGGCACCGCTGCGCCGCCATTTTGTGCCTGAAAGAATGACGTAGCGGTAACTAGGGCTGCAACAACGAATCGTTAAAATCGATAAAATTCGATTATTAAAAGAGTTGGCAACGAATTTCATTATCGATTCGTTGTGTCGCACCATTATTATGCCACGGAGATGTTTGTTGTATAAAACAAAAGTTGAGTTGAGCGGAGCGGACGTAGAGGAAAGACCATCGGAGAGACCCTATCTTTCGAAAAAATATGAACGGCAGTCTATGGAGAGATCATAATTATTTTTTGGTCCCGATCGAATTGTGGCATGAATTTCACATATGATGTGTGTGAATTTAAAAGACTAGTGCAGTGCCCGTCGGAAGTATGTATTCCTATAGTGGGAGCCTACAGGTGCTGTGTATGAGGATTAGTGGAAATATTAGAGCGGAGAAAACCTATTTTACCGATATATTTTACATTTATTATCCAAACAACGTCAAACTTAGCAGTGCACATCTTCGTGCCCGTAGCGAGACACCTGCCCAGTTTCAAATCAATCGGGCCAACGGTTCGCGAGATATGCGTGCCACAGACAAACAGAGTGACACACAGACAGACGTTCCTTGCATTATTAGATAGATAATTTTTCACGTCAAGAGATAAATTATTTGACGTAAATAAGCTGAACAACATTAGGTTTTGTATGAGATCGCTTAGTGAACTACATCTCTCTAGAGATCCCTAGAGAACTATGGCTGTCTCCGTTTAATTACGTATTTTCCACAGCGTTTTCCTTAACTACCTTGCGACAAACTGTGACATTCTTGACATGTAAAATCATTTTTTATTCTGAAAAAAAACATATGTATAATCCAAGGCACAAGTCGATCGGGACCAGAAAATAATTTATCTTTCGCCATAGACTGCCGTTCATATTTTTTCGAAAGATAGGTCCCATAACCCGGAAGTAGGGGGGGCGGGACTTCGGCTCTCTATTAGATTTATTGTTCAGCTCGTGCCGAGGAGGCGGGAACTAGCTAGGTTCATAGTTGATACCGTCACCGCCCACCCAGCTGTTGGTCCTTTTCTGAGAGATGGCGTGATTTGATGTGTAATACCCGCAGTGGCGGGAGGGGGAGCTCTGAGCCCCATTGTTAGTGAAACCGCGGGAGAATAAGACATTTACATCTGCACTTTCCAGGTACTGTGAATGAGTATTTATGCTTTAGAGGTTTTTAAATAAGCTTGACATGTGTTTATGTTTTGTTGATATGTCTAGTATTTAGGGTATTATATTTCTCTTTTTAGACTAATGCTAATTACTAACTGGGATATTGTTTAGCAGCTAAATTGGGTTATGTATGTGGCATGTAATGTATAAAGCAGGGGTGCCCATTATGTCCATCACCATCCGGTAGATCAAGAAGGTAGTGCGGGTAGATCGTGTGCCATTGAAGAAAATGTTTTAGATGTTAGTCTGAAACATTTATCTGTTGCACCTCCAACAGAAACAGCAAGACAAACCTTCATCTTTATTTATTTTACTGTATATTTACAACATGTCCTCAGTTCAGCAGCACACATCCACAGCCACGCACAACTTCAACAACAACTCAACACTACCGTCTTTCTGAAAGAGACAGCGCTGTTGTTCTAAAGGTGCAGTGAACCAGTTTATCTTGATAAAAATAAACACAGAGACGGATAGAGCTTTAAACACTATAGCACCAGGTAGTAGGACTTAGGACAGGTAGATCACTTTGACTTGGTCATTGTAAAAGCAGCTCGCAAGCCAAAGAAGTGTGGACACCCCTGTCCTATAGTCTTCAATGGGACATTGGAACTAAGTCCATTCTATATCTAGTTTGATATGGGTGTTTTACATACAGTTCAACCCCAGAGGTTACATGTGAACGAACAGCTTGACCACGTTCTCAGACTTGGAGGCTGGCTTGACCACGTTCTCAGACTTGGAGGCTGGCTTGACCACGTTCTCAGACTTGGAGGCTGGCTTGACCACGTTCTCAGACTTGGAGGCTGGCTTGACCACGTTCTCAGACTTGGAGGCTGGCTTGACCACGTTCTCAGACTTGGAGGCTGGCTTTACCTCAGTATTTACTGATCAAGTTTTCTCTCTCCTCTGCTCTGAGCCACGGCTCAACGTCTCTTCTTCACTGGTAGAGAAGACCTGGTGGAAGCGTGGGGACGGGCGTGGGGACGGGCGTGGGGACGGGCCTGGGGTGGGACGGCCCGTTCAACGCTGCTCACAGCTTTAATTAATATTAGGGATGAATGATAACTGATGACATACCTGAAGATGAGGAAGACTAATGAACAAAAGCCGCGCTGGCGTCCTCATACGCCTTCAAAAACCATCCACTCTATGTTTCACATGACTTTTCATGTTGGAGGTATTAAAACAACTTGCACTGGGGAGGGATGCATGCTTTTATCTCTTGTGGTTCAGATTACTGTGATGCCCTGCTCTCTGGTCTCCCATAAAAGTCTCTCTAACCTCCAGCTGCTACAGAACTCAGCTGCACAAGTGCTGACGAGGACCAGAGGACGGGACATTACACCGGTTTTAAAATCTCTGCATTGGCTTCCCGTGTGCTTCAGGATTGATTTCAAGGTTCTTCTACTGGTTTCTAAGAGTCTTAACAGTCTTGGGCCTTCTTATTGATCTGACTTCCTTTTACCATATCAACCCTCGTGGACCCTGAGGTCTTCCAGCACTGGCCTTTAACCAAACCTGAAGTTAGATCCTAAACACACGGGGAGGAGGCTTTTAGTTATTATGGCCCCTGATTGTGGAACATCCTGCTGGAGAACCTCAGGACCACAGAGACTGTTGATGTTTTAAAAAGAGGCTCAAGACCCTTTTAATCAGGCTTTTAATTGATTCATTGATTTCCTTTGTTCCTTTTAATCAGACTTTTTATCATTTTTCCTGTTTCTATTTTAATTATATGCTTTAAACTACATGTTTTAATGTTACCAGCTGAAAGCATTTTATCTATATTGTTCATTTTTATCCTATTTTAGTTTTAGTCCCTCTTTCTCCTTGCTCCAGGTCTCGGTGCCCGGCCATGTCTCTCTCTAGTGTGTACAGTGAGTGTGAGTGTGATTTGATTGGTGACCAACTGAGTCATTACAACTGATTCAGTGCAGCAGAGGACACATTTATCATTTTCAATAATTAATCTAAGGGCCACTTGGAGTGAGGTCGCGGGCCGTGTGTGGCCCCCGGGCCTCCAGTTGCCCATCCCTGTTTTAAACATTTATTACAAACAGCCAGAGAAAAGTCATCCTCAGAAACTTTGAAAAAGTCCCGTGCCGCCGCCGCCGCCATGTTGTTTGTTTCCAAACGTCTGCACGTTGTGCTGCGTTCAAGTGCTGACGGAAGTTCCCTGTTCCTGGTTGGAGTCGTTGTTCTGACCTTTGATGTTTCTGTGGTTTATGTGGAACATCCTGGGTAATGGCAGCTACCACCACAATCATGACCCAGTTGACCAGTTGTTTTCTGACATGAGGGACTAGTTTAATGATTTGTTTCAGCCAGAATGTTGTTTTTCTGATTCTACCGATGACACTTGAACGGTGTGGTCTATTGTTCTATTGGTTCCACTGCTTTGAGCCTAGAACTGGTCCAGTAGCTAGATAGTAGTGTTGGTGGACACCAGTGCTACATCTGGTTAGCTGCTGAGTGGGCCATACAAGCCAGCAGCATTGACTTAGTTCATGTAGATTGTAGGTTCATCATCATATCACATGACCGTAGGTTTGTTAGGGTTTCTCAGTTGGACAGGGCCTCTAAATGTGTTTTCCTGGGATCTTGGCACAAGGGATTGTAACATCTAATCCTGTGTATTAATGAATGTGGGTGGTGTGTAACTTTATTCCAGTTCTAATGTTATTTCCATCAGCGCTGTGCTATGATGACGGTGTTGTGTTAGCTCCACGCTCATTTAAAGTTGCTGCAGTTTTTGTTTAACGAGGCTGAAAATATTCTAACTTGTCCCTCAACTGATCTGTTTCTGCCTCTGATCCTGTCATCATCCTCTTTGCTCTTAAAAGTGGAAGCTTGTGCTAAATTAGTTTCATTCTATTGAAAATGTTCAAGTGTTTCAGTTGAATTCAAATGTGAGAGCGCGTTGTTGTCATGGTGATTATTTTATTCTATGTGTGTTCTGGTCATTGGAGCAGATTAAACATGCTGCCTTTAATATGGCTCCTAGGGGTCCTAATGTTTTGGCAGTCTGTGTGATCTTCTACCACCTTCTGTGTTCACCTGTGCTGTGTCTGCTGGTCAGGGCCCGTTGCCATGACTACACGCTGCACATGATATTCTAGATGTTCTAAAGCATTATCTTTTCTACCCTAGGATTTGCCCTCTGAACAAATGAACACAACTCAAAAACTACAAGTCCCATCAGGAAAACCAACACATTGTGAGCGTCAGCCGTCTGTCCTCTACCATTTAGTGTTGCTCCCACGCACGTACTGTGAAAATTGTGGCCTGGGTGGATTGAGAAAGAAGGGCAAGGGAACGGATTTTACAGCAAAACTGGGTCTGACTTTTCACATCCACACACATGGAGAAAAATGCTAAAAGTGGTGGGAGCACTCCTCGCTGGGTGGAGCCTACAGTCCAAAGCGTTGGTCCTCCAGAAATCAGAGCCACACCATCTGATGAAGGGAATGTGCTTTAACTTTGCTCTGGAGAAGAGAAGTTCCACAGCTAAAGACAAGCTAGACAAGTTTGAAGATCTGGAGGACATTTAGTTCTTTTCTGGAAAATAATAATATTGAAGTAGATGAATGGAAAGATGTAGGACTGTCAAATGAGCCTCAGTATGTGCCTTGGGGTTGGCTTGTTGTGTGTTTGGAGAATCAACAACAAAAAAACAACAGTCAGTTTGTGTTTCAATCCAAAGCTGATAGTTGTGGTATTTATTCATTCAAACATCACTGACGAGAGAATCCTGACTAAAAGGATCATCATTAAACTTTCTATTAATGAACAACAGATCAGTGAGGAAAGAAAGAAGAAATCCATCAGATGTGTCAGATGATAAACTGCAGCTGTGTTGTGTCTTTTTCTCTCCATCAGATTTCTGTCAACTTGAAGTGGACACAAACTCAGTCAACACAAACCTCAAACTGTCTGACAACAACAGGAAGGTGACACATGTGGAGGAGAAGCAGCCATATCCTGATCATCCAGACAGATTTAACTGGTCTCAGCTGCTGTGTAGAAATGTTCTGACTGGTCGCTGTTACTGGGAGGTTGAGTGGAGAGGAGATGTTAATATATCAGTGAGTTACAGAGGAATCAGAAGGAAAGGAGTCATGAAGGACATCTGGTTTGGAGAGAATGATCAGTCCTGGAGTCTGTTCTGCTCTGATCGTCATGGTTACTATGTCTATCACAATAACAGATCAACATCCATCTCCTCCTCCTCTGTCTCTAACAGAGTATCAGTGTATGTGGACTGTCCTGCTGGAACTCTGTCCTTCTACAGAGTCTCCTCTGACAAACTGATCCACCTCTACACCTTCAACACCACATTCACTGAACCTCTCTATCCTGGATTTACAGTCTGGTCTACATCACCTGGTTCCTCAGTGTCTCTGTGTTCTCTGGAGGAAGGAGAGTCTTTGAAGTGACAGCAGCTTCAACTCTGAGCTTTAAGAGCTATTCCACTGAATCGCTGCCATTTCCGTCCCTAGAACATTATATGTATGAATGCACATAAACATTGACTTTAAAATCCATTTTCTTATTCCATCAAAGTGCCTTGAATGCTGTATATCCTGCATCTGGGTCTAGATGAGGAAGATATAGAGTGAAAGGTGAAAGTAGAAAGATGTCCTGATCTGAAGTAGTAATGAGAGGAATGAGTATTCGTTCTGCACTCTATGTGGAGACTGGTTTTTAGCCGGATTAGGACTTGATTCAGATTCTGAACCGAGGGGGTTCGGTGGCGAGCCAGAGAGGACGAGCCAATCAGAGGGAACGGTGCACGGCCCGGCCAACCGTGGAATCCATTGTGAGGAACTTCAGACATCATCTCACTTCACTGGTGATCCAGATAATACTACTGAGAGCTTTTTAGAAGTTGTTCAACTATCTTTCCAGGCTATGTGAGCTTCTTCAGAATTAGTGGAATGACAGATTCTTTCCATCTTTCAGACTGCCTGTTTTAAACAGAGCAACTGTGAATGATACCAGGGAGCTAGCCTCCTCCCATTCATCACCTTCTTTATCAGAGGAGCAACTAAGTTTAGAGTTGAACTAAGAGATGCTGCAGAGCCATCAACACAATAATCTATTAGTGCAGGAGTTAAACTGTGGTTGCTGTCGTCCACATCATTGACACATGGCACTGAGGTAAATAAAGAAGGAATTAATTCTTTATATCTAGTTACAGCATCATCAGATAAACATCTACTGGAATGAAATGTCTTTTCAGTTCCTGTGTAATCCATTATTGTAAATTCAAAAGTTATGAGGAAATGATCAGACAGAAGAGGGTTATGAGTAAATACTGTTAAACCTTCAGTTTCTATGTTAGGACCAGATCTAAGGTGTGATTAAAACTGAGTTGATCCATTTACATTCTGAGAAAAGATAATGAATCTAATAATGATGGAAATGAGGAGCTAAGGCTGGAAAGAAGGAGGAACATTTTCTGTTGAACTTTTTTATTATTTTATTATTTTTCAACCTTTTTTTTGAAAGAGCTCTATTTTTTATTTTTTGTATTTTTCATTTTCATGCACTGCAAAAATATTAATCTGTGTCAATAAACTGTCAACTGTTAACTTCATGGTATTGTACTTGACTAACTATTAGCAGGTCTCTGAACCTAGAGGGAATGTTAGTGTCATAGTGTGTTCTTCTGATCAGGCTAAAGGCGCTACACTGATCTGATTTACACTTTCAGATCTATAATTGTAAGGATTAATAAAAACTAGCTAGAAGACTGAAAAAGTAGCATGTGTTACCTGTCCCTGCACTCTAACATTCTACTTTACCATGAAATATTCTGATTCAAATCCTTCAGAAACAGTATTTTGTTGCACTGCTGTGTGACTCCATATCATATCTATGCTTTAAATAGATTGGTTTCCTAAGAAATCCACAATATTTGAGTTCAAATCCACATTTTAGTTGTGTCCCTGGGTTTTCACTCAGTCCTGTTACCCAAACACATTACCCCATCTGACAAATTTGGACCATTCCATAAATCACATGCTCAACAGGAAGTGACATCAGTTGTATCTTCTGAAGGCCATGGGAAGACCAAAAGTTAGCTCTCTCATTTATTTTTCTGTAGGTTTGATGATATTTGAACTTTGACTGAGGAGGTCAATCTCAACATACTGTCCTGTTACCTCAATTATTTCTTAGATGATATTTGTTTCTTTTCAAAAGAAATCACTAGAATGTGCTAAGTGTGCTCATGCTATTAGCAATGACGCCATGCGGCTTAATTCCATGTATTAGCTAATTCTATGCTAAAAACTCAGTCCTGTTACTTTCAGTCCTGTTACTCATAGAAAGAGTAACAGGACTGAGTAACAGTAACAGGACTGAGTAGAGTGCCCGCTTTAATTGATTTATTAGTGGGAATATTATGGGATATTATACTATTCACATGATTTTTAGCTTTCACATTTGAAATGACTTGAACTTGTTGAAATATAAGATGAGTTTCACAATGTGAATCCAATACTTAGAGGGAGCCAAGCCACCACTAAGTGCTGCAGAAAAGCAGCACGTTGTGATGCTGACCCAGAGAGGAGGGAAAGATACTTAGAGAAGGAACAAGAAAAGTACAGGGAGGACCTAAAATCAGGCAGGAAGAAAGGGATTGATGATCTAAGAGAGAGAGAAACTGGAGGGAGACATACCATAGGATTACACTGCAAACATTAATAGTCTTGATAGAAGAAATAAATACTTGGTTTGAGCAGATATAGACTAACATTAAGTGAAATAATCTGCCAGTGCAGTGAGATAATCACACTTGGTAAGATTTCTTGAAATAAGAAAAAATAAATACATATTAGGCAAGTGAGAAATCTCTTCAAATAAGTGGTGAAACACTCATTCCAAGTACTGTATGCAAGTCACATCATCTCAACATTAGCTTTTCAATTCTTAGTTCACTTTTTGGTTCGTACTTAAATTGAGTGAAAAAAAAACATAAATCCAGATCAACTTAACAAGATGATTCTTCTTAATTCAAGAGTTATGATTAGCTTTTGTCATAAATCAATACACAGCATTTACACTAAATTAAAACCACACACAGAGAATATTGCCAAGAACATTTATTTGAAGTGCTTGCAGAACAGCTGGATTCCTTACAATGTTTACAATCATTATAACATGGTGTTTGCTAAATTAACCATCCTCTGAAACACTGAGAGGTAACAGAGGCTATGGTAGAACATGGTAGTCAAGGAACAAACTACTTTGCATGAACAGAAATAAGACAGCATTCAGAATGCTCTTCTGAAGATAACTGTACATGCTCATCTGTGGTGGAAAAGTCACTGATTGAAAAAAACATTTTGAACATCGCATAACTTTTTTAATAACTTTTCAAGAAAATAATATGGCTACCATTGTCATCACTTCCATGTTTGATGGGTTCATCTTTATCCTGTAGCATGGGATAATACTCCACTAGTCTCTTAGCCATTGCGGTGACCTCATGCTTTGAAGGGGACCGGAGCTCCTCTCCTTGGTGACTTGCTCTCAAGATTGTTCCTCACCAGCTGCATCTCAGCACGTTGGACATGGCAGATTCCCCCTCTCTACCAGTGCAGGCCATCTCAAAATGGTGCCTACGAGCTAGTTCCAACTCAGTGTCTGTGTAGATCACATATTCTGGAGGAGGAGGAAGCTGTAGGGTTTTCTTTGGGGTTTTCTTCACCACAGGAGTGGATGTGTGGGGGGATACTGGAGGTGATCCTTGAAGTGACGACACAGTTCCTGGTTCACCTGGGCCAGCTTTGTCTGGTAAAGTGGCATTCTCATCCTCAAAACACAATTATTACAAGGGAAATGACAGACACAATTAGAAACAACATGTTACGGCTTAGGGAACTGGACCCTGATGCAGACAGACACAAAAACTAGTGCAGTAAAACAAAACAGAGTTTATGAACTCACGGAGGCACCACAGGAACACACGGCATGGACACAGACCAACCAACAAAGGACAAAACCAGGAAAACACTGAGGTCAAATACATGAGGACACAAGACACAGGTGGAGCAATCGCATGCACGTGAGACACACAAGGTCCTCACAGGAGGGAGGACACAGGAAGACAAGACATGGAACTTCAAAATAAAACAGGACATGGACAAGGAAGTGGAGACAAACCATGGCCCAGCATGTGTTGTGTTAGGTATTTATTTATTTATATTTTAGAACAAGGAGGTAAAAACTTAGCTCTTGGCCAATAAGAGCCCACAGTTGTTTCCTCCTGAGAAAGTTCTCTGGCCCAGGACAAAGGTCTCTGAACTCATCCAGACTGAGGGGGTGGAGTAAGGCCTCATCTCTGCTGGCAGCTGGAAACAAAGTCAATCATTAACAAACCTTTTACAATTAAAAGCCAGATACCATTTGACCTATAAATTTAGCACTAATCAACCTGACAAGGTAAATAAAGTCCAACTGCAGCGTCTGTGCTATTCCATCTATTATCTAAGAATAAATCTAAATCAATAAATAGACACTTGGAGTTTGGAGATAGCAGAATAGCTGAAATACATTCTGTTTCTGAGATCAGTATCATCATCATCATCAATGCTTCAGTTAAATGGTAACACACATCAATATGATGTAGCACATGCAGCAACACCTAAACACACCATTTAGAGCTGAAACAGTAGCATCATCCAGCTCCTCCATGATGTTAAGGCCCTTTTAGTTGCTCCTGGAAGGAACCACAACACATCCCAAGTCATGGACAGGTAAAGCTGGATCTCTCTAGACCAGTTTCACAGTCTTTCAGCCGTCAACACAGAATCTGACACCTGGATGAGCTGCTCAAGGGTGACTGAGCAAAGGCTCAATTCAATATGGGGACATGACAAACAATAAGGCAAACAGTAACTTAAATGTCATTATTCAACCATTTAGCTCCATGAAGCTACTCCAGCTTAGCTAGCCTCGGCTATGATGAGGAGATATTTTAAAATATACTTTCTCGTATACTCTGCGTTCACAGATTCAAAACATTTATAACCTAAATCAGGTCAAATGGTTAAAACACTCTGACAGCAGATAAATACTTGAGGCGGAACACTGTACGTCTCTATTGTCTTAGTTTCCAGAATGTGCTCAGCAGACCTAGCTAGCCAGGTGTGTGGCTACTGTGTAGCATCATGCAGGCCTCCTTCAACACACACAGCTGCGGTCACACACTATGGCTGCTTGTGTATTAGCGCCCCTCCTGGCAACTTACTCTTGCTTTTAATATATCCACATTCATAGAGTACATGATAAAAAAATATATCGTGGAAAATTTATCAACAACGTTTTCAATGAGTCGCAGGAGAAAAAGCATAAGAAAACACTTCTAACGACGCTGTAGCAGCAAACCAGCAAAGTCATCTAACATTAGCTAAGCTAGCTAGCTAGCTGGATTTTAGATTGAAGAGGCCGATTCATTCATTGATACGGCCGCAGTTAATCGCGATGAGTGGAGTAAATGTGAAGAGTAAAACTGTAACGTAATGGTAAAACTTCTAACTTTATAATTTTTAATATAACGTTGTTTTGTCCTTACCGAGTCCAGTCCAGATAGCCTGTCGTTCTTCCAACCGTCACAGGGCAGACGCGACCACATGAGGGTAGTGAGGGGGGGTGGTGCAGACCATGTCAGTCTGGGTAAAATGTGTAAAAAACTAATAATAATGACATACAAACATACATAATTGGAGAATACTAGAACTATAAATGATAATTTAATTTCTAGGCCGGTTGTTGATCCCTTTATAATCACATCACTATGCAAATTAAATAATCTTGCTATGACCCCCCCCCCCACCCTCCATCCAGATTTGGTATTGACCTCTCTAGTCAGTATGTGCCCGCCAAAATAAAGTTTTAATCTAAACTGAACTCCTGCTGCTCCACTACATCTATTAGATCAGGGGTGGCCAACCAGTCAGAGGCTAAGAGCCACAATTTTTACTGTGTTACTGCAAAGAGCCAGATTTACTGTAAATGTCACACCATCAACATGATAATGACAAAAATCGACTCCCACAGAAGTAAGACCACTGTCATTTCACTGTTTGCATTTTTTCCCTGCCATTTGGAGAGCGAACTTGGTAGGCCTATGTTATATCCTTATGAGTTACTTCGCTTAACTACACGAATAACATTGAGATGGAGCCAACTTCGTCTTGCGGCCGTAGCCCTTTATTTATGTTCTTCACTGAACCCGCGGTCTCAACACACGTCAACACATGTATAATACATACGACCTCTAGAGGGCAGCATCGGACTACAAATCTCCATATGTCAACAAATGTCCTTAAGTCCCTTAATATATAACATATTCCTCCCCACTAAATGAACAAGCGGTAGTAACAACTGAAAGAAATATTCTTAAACATTTTCGTCACTAGTATATTATCCTGTATGACTAGTAGAATAAGTTGCAACAAAGAGCGCAACACTAATAACTTAAATGTATGGCTTACTCAGTGTAACTGGAAATAACACCGTAAGTGCTTCATCACTGTTAAACAGGAAATCACAGTGTACTCTTAGCTAATCAAAAATGTCACCGAACAATAAACATTTAGTGCATACATCAACTCAAATAACTCAGTCTCTTTTCTGTTTTTTTTTTTTTTTTCTAAGGGAATGAGGTAGACTGCTCATCCCTGACATTACCCTGGGGATTATTCTGCCCCATTCTTCTGGGTATGTCGCTATGCTAATAAGTCAGACGAGAAGGGGCCCGCCGCTCTCTCAGGGGGTAGCGGCGAACAGCACCACTTTCTGGTGACTCCACATTGGCAGGAACAGGAACAGGTAGCTTAGGGTTGGGTGACAGTTCAGTGTTTGATACCTCAGAAGATTGTCCAGAAGAATCAGGTTTCACCGCACACGGTGCATCCTGGACCAATGTGTGCTGAGCTGGCTTGATTTGTGTGAATTGCTCAGCAGTGTTCGCTGGTGGAGATTCCACAGGAACAGCAGATCCAAGAAGCAGCTGGTCAACGTGTCTCTTCCAGACGGTGTCCTCTGTTGTTTTGACTGTGTAAGACACAGGTCCTGTCTGTGCTACTACTGTGGCAGGCACCCATTTTGGTCCGTGGTTGTAGTTACGTGCCAGCACATGATCACCTGGGTGGAAAACACGTTCTTTAGCCATGTGTCTGCGTCTGTCAATCTGTGCTTGTTGTTTCTGCAGGACAGTTTGTTTGGTCTTTGGTGGTTTCAGAAGGTCGAGGTTGGTGCGGAGCTGTCTTTTCATGAGAAGTGTTGCAGGAGCAGCTTTTGTAGTTGAGTGAGATACATTTCTGTAGGACAGCAGGAAGTTGTTAAGCCGCTGGTGGAGAGAGCCTTCTCCCTGCGATGCTTTTAAAGCATTTTTCATGCTCTGAACAAACCTCTCTGCCAACCCATTGGTGGATGGGTGATATGGAGCAGAGCGAATGTGCTGCACTCCATTTGCTTCCAGGAATCTTCCGAACTCCTGTGAGATGAATTGTGGCCCATTGTCACTCACAAGTTGCTCGGGAAAACCAAATCGACTGAACATCTCACCAAGTTTCTCGATGGTTTTCTCTGCAGTAGTGGATCTCATGATACACACCTCTGGCCACTTGCTGTGTGCATCTACTGCTACCAAAAACATCCGATCTTCAAAAGGACCAGCAAAGTCAACATGGATGCGTTGCCACGGCTCCTCTGGCCAATCCCACGGATGAAGAGGGGCTGGTTGTGGCATGCAACGATTTTTCTGGCATGTAGGGCATGTTGTCGCGGTCTCTTCAATTTGCATGTCAAGTCCAGGCCACCAAAAGTAGCTTCTGGCTAGCTCCTTCATGCGCACCATTCCACAATGACCTGCATGCAACTGCTGTAGTAACCTTTTTCTCAAAACTGGTGGAATGATCACTCTGTGTCCCCATAGAAGACATCCTGCCTGAACTGAGAGTTCACTCCATTTTGTGATGTAGGGTTTCAGCTCAGGAGAATCTCCTTGTCCTCCCTTAACAACAGCATCCAGTAGTTTTGACAGCACTGGGTCGTTTCTCGTATGCCGTTTCACCTGAGCAGATGTGATGGGAGCCTCTTCTACTTGTCTGAAGTAGAAAATGTCTGCTTGTTTCCCTTCCTCATGTCCAACAGGTAGGGGTAACCTTGAGAGACCATCTGCGTTTGCATGTAGTTCTGACTTTCTGTACTTGATGTCGTAGGTATGAGCAGATAGCAATAAAGCCCACCTTTGCATCCTGCTGGCTGCTAATGGTGGAATGCCATTATGAGGCCCGAAGATGGTTGTGAGGGGGCGGTGATCAGTTAGAAGAATAAACTTCCTCCCAAAAAGGTATTGGTGGAACTTTCTGACACCAAACACAATTCCCAGAGCCTCTCTTTCGATCTGAGCATAGTTGCTCTCTGCTTTGCTGAGTGTGCGAGAAGCAAATGCGATTGGGCGCTCCTCGCCACTGGGCATTATGTGTGAAACAACTGCTCCTACCCCGTAGGGGGAAGCATCACATGCAAGCTGTAAGGGCAGTTTTGGGTCAAAATGTGTCAGAGCGTCCGATTCTAGCAATGCTGTCTTTGTTTGTGTGAATGCTTGCTCACATTGCTCTGTCCATTTCCAGGCTTTGTCATGGCACAGTAGCTGGTGAAGTGGTTTGAGCATTGAAGACAGGTTCTGTATGAATCTTCCATAATAGTTCAAAAGTCCAAGATAAGAGCGTAGCTGACTCACATTTTGTGGCGCTGGTGCTTCTAGAATCGCCTTGACTTTGGATGGGGCCTTGTGTAGGCCATCAGAGTCGATAACATGCCCCAAATATTCCACTGAGGGCTGGAAAAACTCACACTTGGATTTGCGCACTCTGAGTCCATACTCTTCCAGTCGCTCCAGTGTGGCATCCAGATTTTTCAGATGCTCTTCCTCTGTCTCCCCCGTGACAAGGATGTCATCTAGATAGCACTGGACTCCAGACAATCCACTCAGAATCTGGTCCATTGCACGCTGGAAAAGAGCTGGGGCCGATGTTATTCCAAATGGCAGTCTGCAGTATCTGTAGAGGCCCTTGTGAGTAACTATCGTGAGCAACTCTTTAGACTTCTCATCAACGTGCATCTGGAGGTAGGCTTGGTTAAGATCAATCTTGCTGAATTTCTTTCCTCCAGCCAAGCCAGTAAACAGATCATCAATGTGGGGAAGTGGATATTGCTCAGCCTCCAACACTGGGTTTAAGGTGACTTTGAAATCCCCACATACTCTCACTGAGTCATCCTTCTTCATGACCGGTACAATTGGCGTTGCCCAGTCGCTCTGGCTGACAGGTTCCAGCACACCACTTTTGACCAGGTTTTCCAGCTCTGTCTCCACCTTTGGCCTTATTGCATAAGGAACTGGTCTAGCTTTAAGAAACTTGGGTCGGCTATCAGGCCTTACATGCAGTTTTACTGAGAAGTCTTTCATGCTACCAAGTTCCTCTTTAAACACTGCAGTGTGTTTATTCAGCACAGCTGTAAGACGTGAGTCCTCTTTGCTCAGCCTATGAACTGCTGGCCAGTCCAGTATGAGCTCCTCCAACCATGAGCGGCCCAGCAGAGATGGGAAGTTTCCTTCAACCACGTACAGTGGTAACTTAGCTGTCTGTCCGTTCACCTGGACAGTGACATCGATGACTCCTTTGGTTGGCACAGGCTCTCCGGTGTAGGTTTTCAGGATGAGCGTGGATGATTTTAGTGGCAGATGTTGCAGAGTTTTTTTATAAACAGCTTCTGATACTAGTGAAACTGCTGCACCTGTGTCGATTTCCATCCGCACTGGTTTCCCATCCAGCAGTGGTGCCACCCAGTAGCCTCCTGCACCTCCAGTGACTGACAGCACATACACTGTTGCCTCATCTGATGAGCTGCTGCATCTAGTTGCTGTGTCGTTTACTTGCACATTATGAACAGAGTGTCTCTCTTTACCTCTGTCTTTTGGGTTTTTGTTGAAGTGTTTTGTTTTCTTGTGAGCTGTTTTACTTCTGCAAGCGCGTTCCAGATGTCCTTTTTTGTTGCATTTCCTGCATTCGACATCCTTGCTCCAACAGTCGGCTGCCAAGTGTCCTGTTTTATCGCATCTGTAGCATTTGTTCTGCCTTCCCTTTTCTTCAGTGTAAACCTTATGAAGTTTCCCAGTTGAGCTGAGCTGATGTGCCTCTTTAGCAGCTTACTCCATGGACACACTGATTTCAATGGCTTTGTCCAGAGTAAGTGCACTTTCAGTTAGCAGGCGTTTCTGCACAGCTTCGCTCCTCAGCCCGCACACGAGTCTGTCTCTAATAGTGTCATTTAGCACCTCATTGAATTCACAGTGCTCAGCTAGATTCTTCAGAGCAGCAACAAACACTGTTACCGACTCTCCTTCAGCCTGATTTCTCTTATGAAATCGGAAACGTTCAGCAATCACCAGCGGTTTTGGGGAAAAATGCGATGTCAAGATGGTTACTATGCTGTCATAACTCTTGCTCCCGGGCTTCTCCGGCTGTACAAGGCACCGTAGCAGGTTAAATGTACTGGGGCCCATCACACTCAGAAATGTCGGCACAAGCCTGTCCCCCCCAATGCCGTTAGCTTGGACGAAGTAATCAAAACGCTCCGTGTAAGAGCTCCATTGTTCAGCACTTTCATCAAAAGGGCCAATACTGCCAATAATCCCCGTCATATTAGCTTTTAGCAGGTTACTGTCCGTTGTAACAGCTTCGGTAGTTTGGCTGTATTTCTACTCACTGCTCCTTTTGTTAGTGCCGCTGCGTTGCGCCGTCCTCCCGACAGTGAAACTAACCGCTAATTTGTTAGCGTAGCATCCAGCCGATCGATGTTCCACGGTCACGGTCACGGCGTAGAAAACACAGTTCGCCCGGTATTTTCCTTCCAACCGAGTACAAACACACACGCAGATGCCGATGATCCTCGTCGCCACTTTGTTATATCCTTATGAGTTACTTCGCTTAACTACACGAATAACATTGAGATGGAGCCCACTTCGTCTTGCGGCCGTAGCCCTTTATTTATGTTCTTCACTGAACCCGCGGTCTCAACACACGTCAACACATGTATAATACATACGACCTCTAGAGGGCAGCATCGGACTACAAATCTCCATATGTCAACAAATGTCCTTAAGTCCCTTAATATACACTATATTACCAAAAGTATTCGCTCACCTGCCTTTACTCATTCTATGAACTGAAGTGCCATCCCATTCCTAACTCATAGAATTCAATATGATGTCGGTCCACCTTTTGCAGCTATTACAGCTTCAACTCTTCTGGGAAGACTGTCCACAAGGTTGAGGAGAGTGTTTATAGGAATTTTTGACCATTCTTCCAAAAGCGCATTGGTGAGGTCACACACTGATGTTGGTCGAGAAGGCCTGGCTCTCAGTCTCCGCTCTAATTCATCCCAAAGGTGTTCTATCGGGTTCAGGTCAGGACTCTGTGCAGGCCAGTCAAGTTCATCCACACCAGACTCTGTCATCCACGTCTTTATGGACCTTGCTTTGTGCACTGGTGCACAGTCATGTTGGAAGAGGAAGGGGCCCGCTCCAAACTGTTCCCACAAGGTTGGGAGCATGGAATTGTCCAAAATGTTTTGGTATCCTGAAGCATTCAATGTTCCTTTCACTGGAACTAAGGGGCCAAGCCCAGCTCCTGAAAAACAACCCCATACCATAATTCCTCCTCCACCAAATTTCACAGTTGGCACAATGCAATCTGAAATGTACCGTTCTCCTGGCAACCTCCAAACCCAGACTCGTCCATCAGATTGCCAGATGGTAAAGCGTGATTCATCACTCCAGAGAACGCGTCTCCACTGCTCTAGAGGCCAGTGGCGGCGTGCTTTACACCATTGCATCCGACGCCTTGCATTGCACTTGGTGATGTGTGGCTTGGCTGCAGCTGCTCGGCCATGGAAACCCATTCCATGAAGCTCTCTGCGTACTGTACTTGGGCTAATCTGAAGGTCACATGAAGTTTGTAGCTCTGTAGCAATTGACTGTGCAGAAAGTCGGCGACCTCTTTGCACTATGCGCTTCAGCATCCGCTGACCCCTCTCCGTCACTTTACGTGGCCTACCACTTCGTGGCTGAGTTGCTGTTTTTCCCAAACGCTTCCATTTTGTTATAATAGAGCTGACAGTTGACTGTGGAATATTTAGGAGCGAGGAAATTTCACGACTGGATTTGTTGCACAAGTGGCATCCTATGACAGTTCCACGCTGGAATTCACTGAGCTCCTGAGAGCGGCCCATTCTTTCACAAATGTCTTGTTTCACAGTCTGCATGCCTGAGTGCTTGAATTTATACACCTGGGGCCAGGCCAAGTGATTAGAACACCTGATTCTGATCATTTGAATGGGTGAGCGAATACTTTTGGTAATATAGTGTATAACAGCCTACACCATGGGATGGGCAACCTAAATAATGGAGGGGGCCACAATTTCTCATCGACACTACCACAGGGCCACATAAGACAGCGCACTTAACCAGATATGATAAAACTTAAATACGTTTGGGTGTGTATAATTAGATTATATGTGTGTGTGTTTATTGAAGCAAACAAAAAATAACCACTTACTGTGATTTTTAAATTTTTTTATTATTAATTTGTGCATTTTTACACCAAGAAAGAGTTCAACATTTACCCTGTATACCCACTCTACCTCAACACTATCAGCAGTGGGCACTGGTAAAAAGTCGCTGTTGTTTGCGTACTTTTGATTTAAGGTCCGCTATGATAGCAGCCCTTGCAGCTATACTTCTCGTATTTAACTTTGTGCAACGTATTGTAGCGGCGACTTAAACTGAAATCTTTCATGGCAGATAACGTCTCTAAACAGACTAAGCATAGGTTTGCCTTTACATTCTGTAAAAACAGATAATCTTTCACCTGAAAGACACGATTTTCTCGATCAAGTTTTCTCTCTCCTCCGCTCTGAGCCACGGCTCAACTTCTTCTTTGGTAGAGAAGACCCGGTGGAAGCGTGTACGAGGCGGCGTCTGCATTAGAGGCGCCATCTCGTGGCCAACTGTGTCATTACAATTGATTCAGTGCCGCAGAGGATACAGGTTTTTAATTTTCAAGGGACACGTCGAAACACAAAATTCGACATGAACGTGAGAGCCTCATGAAACCGGGCAAAGAGCCGCATGCGGCTCGGGAGCCGCGGGTTGGCCAGGCCTGTATTAGATGATCAGTTGTCTCCATCTAGTGGACAGACAGTAGAACTGCACCATCTGCTGTGTGATGTGTGGCACACTGGGAAAACAAGAGAAGAAGAAACGGTGTTTATTCATGTAGCAGCAGGATGTGTGTCTGCTCCTGAATGCAGCCTGCTGCCGCTGGCAGTAGTGGGTTTAGGCACGGGGGGGGGGCACGAGGAAAAAAATAAAATAAACAAATAAATCTGCGCCGCTACGTGGTTTTCTATTATCTGTCATATCTGTGTAGGGAATTGTTAAATTGTCGCCCCCTGCTGCTGAGAAGGTGCGGTGCATAGAAGCTGCGTGTGAGAAAGGTAAAGGGGAGGAGGGCGCGGGGGACAGTTCACCTCTGGGTCTCTCCCAAATTGAACGGACGGGGGGGGGGGGGGGGGGGGGGGGGGGTCCACTGTATAAAAGTTAGTAACACCTTCACTTTCTTCCATGTAACGCACATTTCATTCATAATATAATAAATACAGTGTGATTCCAGTATCATGTCATGAATGAAGGGCTAATGTTAATTGTTGGTATAGTTTGTTAGCCTTTTTGCTACGACGCTTGCAATGCTTATACAACAGTAATTCATCTTAACTAACACCAGATCTAATTTCACCATAAGATTGTGCTTTGCAACAAAACTGTTCCAAGTTCAGTTATTATTTATTTCCATCACGTTGGGTCCTGTAATTAGCCAAATAATTTTCATATCTGTAGGTAGTTTCAAAGATGAACATTTACCATTTGCTACAACTCTATTTCGTGTCAAAACATAGTTTAACCAACCAAAAGTAAGCCAAGCGTAGAACTGGAGGCAGTAACCAAGGAGCTAATTGTTCCTCCCTGAAAGATAGATTAATATAACGTCTTTCTTCTATTTTTTTTTAACCTTAATTTTAATTTTTTTGACCCTGGTTGTTTTAACTTACTTATTTTTTTAAACTGTTTGCCCTGTAGCACTTTGAGATTGCTTTAAATGTAAAGTGCAATACAAATAAAATTGATTATTATTACTATTATTAATGACAGACACTTAGAGTGTAAGGGCATGTTTATTTAAATTTGCAATTCATGGATGTTCTTTTCTTTAAGCGCGCGCGCGGGGGGGGGGGGGGGGGGGCGCTCGGAGGTGGTCTCGCTGGTGTTTTTATTTCAGCCAATCAGGGCCTGAGGCTACAGTATAAGGGGAGGTTGCACCCCCCTGATTGGTCCTTGGTCTCCTGGCCGACGAGTAGAGCCCATGAGTAGAGCCGATGAGTAGAGCCGACGAGTAGAGCCCATGAGTAGAGCCGACGAGTAGAGCCCATGAGTAGAGCCCATGAGTAGAGCCGTGTCAGCGCCTCAGAGACCCTGCTGCTTTGTCCGGGCTTCATTGTGATCGGTTTCTGTCCTTATTTAGTGGACGGTCGGGCTCAACGCTCGCTTCCCTCGTGCGCTGCGCTGGTCAGCTGGTTGCTGCGTGTGTTGCCTGTAGGGCCAATCATCCCTCATGATGATTTAGATTTAGTCTTTAGTTCCTGGTGCCCTGGTGGTGGTGGTCCTGGTGGTCCTGGTGCCCTGGTGGTGGTCCTGGTGGTCCTGGTGCTCTGGTGGTGGTGCTCCTGTTGCCCTGGTGGTGGTGGTCCTGGTGTCCTGGTGGTGGTCCTGGTGGTCCTGGTGCTCTGGTGGTGGTGCTCCTGTTGCCCTGGTGGTGGTGGTCCTGGTGGTCCTGGTGCCCTGGTGGTGGTGGTCCTGGTGCCCTGGTGGTGGTGGTCCTGGTGGTGGTGGTCCTGGTGCCCTGGTGGTGGTGGTTCTGGTGCCCTGGTGGTGGTGGTCCTGGTGGTGGTCCTGGTGCCCTGGTGGTGGTGGTCCTGGTGGTGGTGGTCCCCCTGGTGCCCTGGTGGTGGTGGTGGTCCTGGTGGTGGTCCTGGTGCCCTGGAATGGTGGTGGTCCTGGTGCCCTGGTGGTGGTGGTCCTGGTGGTGGTGGTCCTGGTGGTGGTGCTGGTGGTCCTGGTGCCCTGGTGGTGGTGGTGGTCCTGGTACCCTGTTGGTGGTCCCCCTGGTTTTTGTGTGTGTGAATGTAGCCCCCATGTTGAGTTTTCACGGTGCGCGTGCTTGGTGTTGTTTTGGGGGGCCTTATTTGATTTTGGGATCCCTTCACTCCCAGGACCCTGAGCCCCACTGGTCAGCCACAGCACTGATCGGTCCCCGTTTGGTTCATTTCAGTTTCCCCCTGTGTGACTGATATTGTTCTTAATCACGAAACAAAGATTTGGTTTTAATTGATAATTGTAATAAAAACATTTTGAACTATTTTGGAACACGTCTCCAGCTCCTTAATACTACTGACCTGTGTGCTTTGATTTGAGATTGTTAAAACTATCTCCTTGGGCGCAATTCTCAAGGTGGCGTTGTCGGTATAAAAGAATTGGCGATAGAGCCTCATTTAACTCTAAAATTCACCCCTTTCTCTCGTGACACCACATCTATATATCAAGCAATTAAGCACAGAATAATAAAAAAAATAATAAAATCGTATTTTAATTAATCTTGCGGTACCAAGCACTATGCTACAACAGGCTAGAATCCGGAGAACAAAGTGATAAATTTCACATTAAACTGCGTGGACAAGCGCTAAGTTAGGAGGAAAACAAAAAGCGGAAGTAATGGTCAGGTGTTGTGATGGTAGATGAGGCCTCGTGAAGCGTTGCGGCACATTACCCAAACCGCATCGATACTGTGTCGGTACTGTGTCACTCAATATTGACACCTGCTGGACCATAAACATTACTGCAGGCAACCTAGTTGAGACTCCACTGACATACTGATTGAATGACCTAGTATATACACAATATCATTTGTTATTGTAGTTTATATTGTGTTATTTTATATCTTAATCTAAGTGTAAAATATCTTTGATATCTTTAAAATGTACAGTCAATAAATAATGTGAACATGTGAAAATTATAGCCTAGTGAATGTGCTGATGTACTCGTCTCTGAGGCAGGGAGTGTTTTTTTTTTATTTTATTTTATTTTTATTTTACAAATTTTTATTCAAAAAAACAAGTCTCTCCAGTGTTTTCACATTCAGTCGATTTCGTTTTTTGGATGCAAGTTCTCCATCTTTGGAGAACACCCGCTCTCATGGCACTGAAGATGCTGGGGTGCATAAAAACTGTAGGGACAGCTGGAAGAGGTTTGGATGATTGTTTATTCTGGCTGGCCCAGTATTGTAAGGGATCCTGGGATCTGGGGAGGTTGCTCTCAGCGAGGTATCTCTGGACCTCAATAACTGAATCCTCTGTGGCATTAGTGGTCTGCCTGACAACGTCCTCATCCAGCTGCTGCCACAGGTTATCTGCAAAACAACAAACTGGCATTTTAGTTTTAGTCATCAATACATGCACAAATAAACTGATCAGACTGAACATAACATGCCTGAAGTGGGTGCTGATAACTGCTGTGAAGGAGGTCCAGGCTGTGGCTCGGTTGATACGCGCCCAGTTACAGCTGCACATTCTGATTTCAGTCTATTCACTGCTTCGCTGCATTTGGAGGAACTCTGAAATCTGAGTGATTTAAATCTGGGCTCTAGAAGTGTGGACAGGGTCAGCACACTGAATGAGTCCAGACTGGAAGCAGTGTCTGAGACTCGCCACCTCAGGTGTTGGTGTAGGTGCATGGCTGCCTGTGTGTGCAGAGCTGAAGCATTACGCTCAAGTGCATGACACAGCATTTTCATCATGGGGATGACCTTTGACCCTGAAACTCTCTTCTCCCCAGACGACTCCACTGTGTCTTGATGGAAAGGAGCGAGCACAACAAGTGTTTCTGCTATGATGTTAAAGTCATCAGCTGTTAGTGGAGTCATGTGTGTTGGTAGTGAGGCCAGAGATCCCCACACTGGTTCCTTCTCATCATGTAGCCTCACCAGCATCTGATATGTGCTGTCCCAACGTGTTGGTACCTCATTGATCAGGTTCAGGGTCGGCCGTCCCATCTGTTGCTGCACTTGATCAAGCTTCTCTTTGGCTGTGGTGCTTGATCTGAACTATGTCACAGTTTGCCTAGATTAGTGTCTGATTGCTGTAAATGCAGGGATTTGATCACATGACTTCTTTACTATTAAATGTAGTGTGTGTGCAGTGCAAAGCGAATGCTGAACATGGAGCTGTTTAGTGGATGCAGTCATGTTTGGTGCTGCGTCGGTCACAAGACTCTTTACTTTATTGGTTATGGCCCAGTCATCCATCAGGCCCCTTCTGACTTGGGCCAAACTGTCTGCAGTGTGACTTTGTGGAAAGTGTTGCACTCCCAGCACAGATGTACACAACTGCATATTCTCATTAATGTAGTGACAGGTAAGAGCCAAGTTAGCCTCCATATTCACAGATGTCCACATGTCAGCTGTTACACTCACTGCCACAGCTTGCTCTACTTCCATTTTTACTCGTTCTCGTTCCTCCTCATATTTTTTGGCCACCATTTCTTCTAACCCTGCAGGAAAGTTCCGTTTGCACTTCGTAAAAAACTGAAAGATGAACTAGCACGCATGGAAAAATTAGAGGTCATCAAGAAAATAGATGAGCCAAGTGAATGGGTCAGCTCGCTGGTTATTGTGCAAAAGAAAACAGGTGCTCTGAGAATGTGCTTGGATCCAAGGGACCTAAACAAAGCAATCAAAAGAGAACATTTTAAGTTACCAACCAGAGAAGAAACCACGGCACAGTTTGCTGGAGCTAAATGGTTCAGTAGACTAGATGCTTCGTCAGGTTTCTGGCAGCTGAGGCTGGACGAGGAGAGTTCCAGCACGTTCAACACGCCTGAGGGCAGGTACAGGTTTCTTCGTCTGCCGTACGGTATCTTGTCAGTGCCTGAAGTCTACCATGAGACTATTCACATGATTGTTGAGCATATTCCAGGAGTGGAGACAATGATGGATGACATCATAGTTTGGGGGTCTACTCGAGAAGAACACGACGAAAGACTGAGACAAGTGCTAGACAAGACAAGAGAAGTGAATCTGAAACTTAACAAAGACAAATGTGAGTTTGGAGTGAAAACACTTACCTTTGTGGGAGATGTTGTCAGCGAAGAGGGGGTGAAGCCAGACCCGAGAAGAACGTCAGCAATCAACAACATGGAAAGGCCAAACAATAAAGATGAGGTCAGACGGTTCCTGGGGATGGTCACCTATCTGGCCAAGTTTGTCCCACAGCTGTCAACACTGTCAGCACCTCTCAGAAGTCTTCTTGAACAAAAGAATGAATGGATCTGGTCCCATGAACAGGAACAATGTTTTCTGAAACTGAAAGAGACTCTGACACAAGAGCCCATGTTAAAGACCCAGAGAAGAGTACCAGGATCTCAGCAGACGCGTCACAGTACGGCCTGGGAGCGGTGCTGCTGCAGCAACACGACGAGCAGTGGCTACCTGTCGCTTATGCATCCAGAGCCTTGACAAGCGCAGAGTCCAGGTACGCTCAAATTGAAAAAGAACTGTTAGCGAGCATGTATGCATGTGAGCGTTTCCATCAATACGTCTATGGTCAGACTTTTGAAGTAGAAACTGACCATAAACCTTTGGTGTCCATCATGGCCAAACCTCTGAATGACTGTCCTGTACGGATACAGCACATGCTAATCAGGCTGCAAAAATACGACGTGCACATGATATACACACAAGGAAAATGCATGTACACCGCCGACACCTTGTCTAGAGCAGTGGATAGGGAGGAACATGTGGACAGCGAGAAAAGCTCAGAAATACAGGCATATGTGGACATGATTATGACGTCTCTGCCAGTAGCTGCTGACAGAACAGAACAAATACGGAGAGAGACTAATGCAGATGAAACAATGAAAGAACTCAAGCGCACAGTACAGAAAGGATGGCCTGAAAACAAGAAAGATTGCCCTGTGAGAATACAAGACTACTGGAATTGTAGGGCAGAGCTCTCCGTGGTGAATGACATAGTGTTGAAGGGGAGCAAATTCGTTATTCCATCCTCACTACGTAAGCAAATGCTCCAAAAGATCCACGAAGGCCACCTTGGAGAAGTTAAGTGTAAACGCAGGGCGAGAGAAGTAATGTACTGGCCAAGAATCAGTCAAGATATCAGCCAGACAACGGCGTCATGTGAACTTTGTCGCACCCACAGGCCAAAACAACAAGCTGAGCCGCTGATGACGCATCCGGTGCCCCACAGACCTTACTACAAGGTTGGAACTGACCTGTTTGATTGTGATGGACAGAGTTACATAGTAGTCGCGACTACTTCTCAAACTATCCTGAAGATGGAGCACTGCAGTCAACATCGAGCAAAGCAGTCATCAGCTACCTCAAGACTGTTTTCACCAGACATGGTGTCCCATGTGAAGTGTTTTCAAGTCAAGTCAATCAAGTCACGTTTATTTATATAGCACACTTAAACGCAATGTAATTGACCCAAGGTGCTCACAGAAATAAAATATATACAGTAATAAAAACAAAAATATAAATGACAAAAAAATAAATGAAACATATAATAAATGAAAATACAAAATAATAATAATAATAATAATAATAATAATAATAATAATAAACAGATTATGATTGTAGATAAAAGAACATATGGTTACTGAAACTACTACTACTAGAGAAAGATGTACAGTAAAGTTAAAGATGCCAGTTAATATAATACTGAAAAGAAATAGAAATAAGATAAATCAACAAAACAAGGGGAGAAATTAATGGACATTATAGGCCAAAGAAAATAGATGGGTCTTTAAATTTGATTTAAAACTAGTGATGGTGGGACAGGACTTAATTTCTATAGGGAGATTATTCCAGAGTCTAGGGGCAGCAACAGAAAAAGCCCTATCCCCTTTAGTTTTTAGGATTGCATTTGGGACTGAGAGAAGATGTTGTGAGGAAGACCTCAGTGGCCTAGAAGGACAGTAGGGACTTAAAAGGTCACCGATATACTGTGGTGCCATTCCATTTAGGGCTTTGAAAACAAAAAGTAAAACTTTAAAATGAATTCTGTATTTGACAGGTAACCAGTGGAGTTGGGCCAGCACAGGACTTATGTGCATATGTTTCTTTGTTCCAGTAAGAAGCCTTGCTGCTGCATTTTGAACTAATTGAAGTCTAGCAAGGGTAGATTGGTTCAGACCTAAATACAGAGAGTTACAATAGTCCAGCCTAGATGTAACAAAAGCATGGATTACAGTTTCTAAATCAGTATATGACAGCCAGGGCTTTAATTTAGCTATTGTTCTTAGTTGAAAAAAGCTTCCCTTAACCACACTACTGACTTGCTTATTGAAATTCAAAGAGGAATCTAGGAAAACACCTTTCAGACAGTGGGCCCCAGTTTTCTAGCTGTGAGTTTGCTGCCTTTGCTGAAGAGTGGGGGTTTCAACACTCTACATGGAGTCCAACCTATCCAAAGTCCAACGACTTGGCAGAAAGCTCTGTGAAAACAGTAAAGAATATGCTGAAAAAAGCACAGGACAGAGATGACTTTCAGAAAAGCTTACTGATCTACCGGAGTGCACCTCTACAGAATGGACTATCACCAGCCCAAATGCTGATGGGTAGGCGCATTCGCTCCAACCTACCAGTAATGGAGGACCTGCTGACGCCCAAAAGTGCACACAAAGTCAGAAACACAAGGGAGGAACAAAAAGTGAAACAAAAACAGCTGTATGACAGAACGGCAAAACACCTGCCTATGCTGAAGCCTGGAGACGTGGTGCGTCTCAGAGACATCTCTGCAGGCACATGGAGACAAAAGGGACAGGTGGAGGAGGAAGTTACTCCACGCTCACACAGGATCCAGATGGAGAATGGATTGTCTCTGAGGAGGAACCGCACAGATCTTCAACTACAGCCGACTGAAAAGGACACTACAGCTCAGGAGACGGTTCAGCAGGACACGGTTGACTCTACAGAGCTAACTAACAGTGGTCCTGACCACACTGACTGTGGTCTGACAGCAGCGTCTGAGTCACCAGCTGTTGAGAGACTGTCTTGACCTAAAAGACATGTTCAGCCACCTAAGAGGCTGACTGAGAGTTGCTAGGGACTCTTTAGTATTACAAGTTGCTGAACAAAGGAGCAACATGGTCCTTTAAGTAAAAAAAAAAAAATGTTGATGCGAAGGACAAATGTTGACATGATTCTAAGTGTGTGTTTTGATGCTTAGAAAGTTTGCACTTTCTTATTTTTCTATTGCACAGAGTGTTTAAATAGAAAAGTTGTTTACAAGTAAAGTTAGTTGGGAAATGCAAAGTTAATATAAAAAGAAGCATGGCTTTGTTTTTCAATGGAAAATATTATTTCTTTATAGGGAGAAAGATGTGATGTTATGAGTATAGTTTGATAAGAACTCCATTACCCAGCATGCCATAGTAGTTAGGACCATGCGCAGAAACCCAGAGTGGAAGGTAAGTGGTACGTAGCCATGCAGGTAGCATTGGACTGTTTACATGTGCAAAGTAGTTAATAAACTATAAAGAAGACCAGTTATCACGCCTCGTCTGCCTGTTATAAATTAGAGCAAGACAACACACCAAAGACTTATTGGACCAAAGATTTTACATTTTTAAAATAATCTTAAATTAATAATATATATTAATATCTACGTGGTCCTCTGTTGAGTTCAGTGTTGGAACTAAACGAGAAGTGAGTTATATCAGTAAAGATTCATTTTCCCTAAAGGAAAGATATAGCTCTCTTGGCCCAAAGCCCAGATTTCCCATTTTCCCGGTGACACTTAAAGGCACCATGTCTTTGTGGATCTGCGGATCTGAGCAGCGTGAAAATAGTCTCAAAAGTCCGTGTGCGTGCGCAGCCTGATCTGTCCGTATCTGCCGATCCGTATGCGTAGGCTTAGACACTCGGAAGCGCAGGAAGTCTTTTGAAAAGGAAAAGGAGGAGCTTTGTGAAGTTGAACCATCTCCTGCTGCTCCACTACATCTATTAGATGATCAGTTGTCTCCATCTAGTGGACAGACAGTAGAACTGCACCATCTGCTGTGTGATGTGTGGCACACTGGGAAAACAAGAGAAGAAGAAACGGTATGGCCACTTATTGTTTATTCATGTTTCAAGCAGTTAATCACACCTCCTTGTCATTTAAAAACAATGGTATTTTATTTCTTCTCGCGGTACCAAGCACTATGCTACAACAGGCTAGAATCCAGAGAACAAAGTGATCAATTTCACATTAAATTTAGTGGACAAGCGCTAAGTTAGGAGGAAAACAAAAAGTGGAACTAATGGTCAGGTGCTGTTCCACGTCCAACATTAAAAGTTTGTGTCCTTCAGTTTGTGGAGTGAGGCTGTGGAACAGACTGGGTGTGGAGCTCAAGCAATGTCCAACATGATCCAGTTTAAAAAGCGCTACAAACACATGGTTTTCACCAGGTACAGGGAGGAAGAAGGGCTTTAATAAGAAATGATCAATGATTTATGGATTTGTTTATTTCATCTCATTCTTTTCTATTTCTTTTCTTTTTGATGTAAATATATATGTTTGGGGAGAAAGGTTGCTAATTGAGTAGTGGAGAAGGGCTAGGTTTAAATCAGCATATGCTTCATCCTACTCCTTCTCAGACATGTTGGCTTCACATTATTATTGTTGTTTTGACTATTCTCATTGGATTTGTTTGTTTTCAGTTTACTTTGTTATGTTACTGCACACATAGACATATATACATAGACGCCTCATTGAGCGCTGCCGTCTACTAGAGCGGCGTGCCTACAGGGCGGTCATCTTGGAACAAGGCCACTCGCGACTACAGTGCATTACATCTATGGAGGAATTGTGTTTCTACACAATAAAAGTGATCATAAATCGCTCAGTTGAAGTCCGGCATCTTTTCTTTATAATCTTCTGAAAGAAGCTAGTCTGCTGATAACATTAAGTAAAATTTGTATTTGGGTAGTAAAACCACATTTTTATCATAGCTATATGTGTGACGTTTTTACCAGATCAATACGTTTGGAAATTGTTCCAAAATTCAGCGAATAATTGTACTTTGAGATTGAGGAGTACCTCTTTCCTTTGTAGGTTCATGCACCGCTGCCTCTGCGAGCCCTGTACCAAGATGGCGGCGCTTTAGGCACGTCCCTCCACAGTCGATGTGGCGTCTATGTATATATGTCTATGACTGCACATGTTGGAAATAAACTGAAACTGAAACTAAACACCGCGAGGCTTCACGTGGGTGACTCCTCCCTCTTCCTTCAGACGGAAACCAGGAAGAGAAGCGCGTGGTTCATGTCTTCAGTTTCTGACTCTGTTACTGTGTTTTCCAGGTCAGTACTCAGTGAAATACAACCAGATTACTTCCTCCTAGAGCTTTAAGTGATGTGGAAGAACTGATTAGTCTGGTTCCGGGTTTTGAAATCTGTAAAACCGACTTTAATCATCCGTGTTTAGAATCACGAATAGTGAACTTTAGGAAAATGGCGACAGCTTCCTGTTAACGAGTGTGTGATGTGATTGAGTACAGCGTGATTAACTTTGGATGCTGAACTTGTCTCTGTTTGACATGTTTATTTCATTTGGTAAAGTACCCTGACATATTTAGAATAGTTGTTACTGTTTATTAAATGTGACTTGTTTACAAGGTGGATACATAATCTGGATTGAAGGAGTTCTTTGTGATTTTGTGGAGTTACAGGTGAGCACGTTCACCACCCAAATCCACCTGATTAGAGTTTAGATGACAGGTATTATGAGTTAAACAGAATTCACTACGTGTAGTATGTTTGATGTTTTTGTTGTTGAAAGACATTTAAAGTATTGGAACCATCTTAAAGCTGTAGTATGGTTATGAGTGATGTATTGACACTAACTGAGCAGTATGTTTAGAGTTAAAGGTAAATGCTAAAACGTGATCTGAACTTCTGATGTGATTACACTGTGTTATAGAAGATACCTCTGAACAAAGAGCTTGATTATTTTGATGGAAAGTTCTGTTTATTTTGGTGAAGATGTTGAACCTGATGAGTGAAAAGACAAACGAATATACTGAGATATTTAATCAAAACCAAAGATGGACATTGGACATGGTTACACTAGGGAATGAGTTTATTGCTGCATCTCATGTTTTTACAAATGAAATAAAGAGACGGAAACCAGGAAGAGAAACGGGTGGTCCATGTCTTCATGTGTCTGACTCTGTTACTGTGTTTTCCAGACGGCATCGAACCAAAGAAAGACAAAAAAAAAACTATTTATTATTTTGGTCACTTACCCTGGGACCCGTAACAGATCCAGTGATTGTAACTCAGGTTAGACTGGTTTTAACGTCACTCTGATGTGTTTTTAGATCAAATCCAGGACTGACGAGGGACAGTGAGCAGCTTCTTCTCAACACATGAAGGTGGAAAGTGTCTGAAAGTCGACCTGAAGTGAGTTCAACAGGTGAGAATCCTACCAGAGAAATCTGGAAATGTCTCATTAACTGGATCACTCTCTTTATTGTTCATTATTATCAGGTTGATTCAAACATCTCTTTAAAAAGCCTCCAATTGATTCAAAATGCTGCAGCGAGAGCATTGACAGGAATCAGAGAGTTTCAGCTTCTCTTCAGTGGATCTCTGTAAAATCCAGAGTTTAAATCCTCCTCCTTCCATCCGAGGTCCTTTAAGGCCTCCATCTGATCTCAGAGTCTCATGAAACATGCATCATCTTGTTCTCTACTTTTTATCATATTGATGCTAAATCACATATTTGTGTGACAGATGGATTTATCATCTTGTTCCTCCTCTTCTCTCTCTTTTTCTGTCTCTACTCATCTGGACTCAAGTAGATGGTTCCTCCATATGAGCTGGTTCTGGTTCTGGTTCTGTTCAAGGTTCCTTCCTCTTAAAGCCAAGTTGTTTTCTTCTCACCGTCACATTTTCAGGCTGGGTTCTTTAAAGAGTCTTGAGACAAAGAGTTTCTAACAGATGAATGAATCATCATGGATCATACCAATGATCAACTTCACAGGTCACTGTTGTTTTTAACATACAGTAGGTCAGTGTTATGATGTGGACAACTGGAAGGAAAGAACCCAGACGCTAGACTCAAGAGTTCAGGCTCAAGGACAGGACTTTAATGAAAACAAAACTCCAGCAGAGTTCCACATAGACAAAAAGATCAGGAGGAGCTGGCTGGTGAAAAAGGCTGGAGCGTGGGCTGCACCTGGAGCAAACAAAGAAAAGCAGCTTATTCAGACTGGACACCAAGGAAATAGACTAAATGACAATAGCTGCTTCTAGAGTAACTGCCACGGAGGTAAACTGAAGAACTGGAGATGAGTGGGACAGTGGGACGTCCTTAAGTAGGGTTCAGCTTGATTGGATGATGAGAAGCAGGTGAGATGTCAGCCCCGCCCCAGAATAACGACCAGCAGCTCAACTCCAAACACCTGAGGCAAAAAAAGAAACCAAACAAAGACAAAAGCAAACCAATAGAGGGCGACAAGTCACCTCTTAACAGTCAGACTGTTTTCTCTCACGTAGGTCAGACAAACAAACAACTTCATTTATGTCATTGCAACACTTTCCTCTCTGGGTCTCTTGTGGATTATTCACATAAAGAACCATGTGAAGTTGTGTCTACTTCAGGTCTGTAAAAACATTAAAGGAATAAACTCAATATTTTGACTGTCACACATTTGAGGTCATGTACACCACTTTGGGATGAAACGTCATCTTGAGATTTTAGATTCTGAGGTTATTGCACCAAATCTAAGGACTATTATAAATATATTGTTGATTCCAGACTTGGAACACAATTTAAAATATAACCCTGTGTTGAGTAGATGAGATCCTTTATAACGTACCATTCACTCAGAACAGTTTTTAAGGAACATGTCAGACTGTTAAAGTCTTTGTCTTGTTTCTGTAGGAAAATCAAGACTCTCCTGTGTCCAGCTGTGTCCATGGAGACTGATCAGTCTAAGAGTCGACCTGTTGACTTGAAACATGGACAGAAGTCAGCTGATCAGAGGTAAGAAAACTGAAGATACATAAAGGTAGTGTGCCTTGTGATTTTTTTCAATGAAAAAAATGTAGCTTGGCTCGAAAAAGGTTGAAAAACACTGCTGTAGACAGATGGAAGCCCTTACATATATTTACGTATGGTAGGGAGATAAATATCTGGCCATGGTCTAATGACACCAGCAGAACCACATTATCTACAAAGACCCCACTGATAGGTCTGCTCCAGTTGACCCCAACTATATCTAATCAGTATCGCTCCACCTCCTGCAACAGCTTGGGTTCCTTCACCTCCAGATAGGTGACGTTCCATGAGACTAGAACTTCTTTTGATTCCTGAAGTCAGAACTTCCATATCCCAGACTTTGCTTGTTGTCCAGCCCACACTGCACCCGACCCCCAGGTGTTTTCCTGCAGGTGGTGGATCCACAGGAAGAAGGCTCCATGTTGTTTAGTAATACCCTAGATACAAGTCAGCCACTCCTCTCTGCACTGAACAACAACTTTGTTTGGGTTTTAATTTTGACCAAGACCTCGTCCACATATCTGAACCAGGAGCTGTTCCTTTGAAGGAGCTCAATGATCTGCTTTCCATCCTCTCTGTGGATAGAAGGGCCTTAATAGTGACATTATAGAAAACATGACACAGCCGAGCCTTGGCTTGTAAAGACCTTGATTATATAGAAATATGTGGTAGCTAAGTCAAGAAGGACACATGTATGGTTGGAGTGATGTCAACTGTAGAAACTGTTGTCTTCTTTTTGGAGAGAATTCTAAATTAAATTTTATTTAACTAAATGAATCAAAGCTGAGTCTTGAGGACATATTATATCCTGTGTTTGTAGGAGGATCCATCAACAGAAACATGATTCTCCTGAATACAACTGTGTGTCCATGAGGAGTGATTTGTCCAGAGATAAACCTAATGACTTCAAACATGGACAACAGTCTGACGATCCAGGGTCACAAAGAATGAGATTTCTGTTTTCTGTGCTTTGTTTGCATTAAAACATTTAACATAATAATTGAAACGTCCAGAAAGAATTCACCCAGTAAAGTTAATCCATGTTTTGTTTTAACAGAATCCATCAGCAAAGACCAGATCCCTCTGGAATCACATCTGTGTCCATGAAGAGTGACCGGTCTATGTTTCGACCTATTAACTTCAAAGATGAACAGCAGTCTGCTGATCCAGGGTCAGAATTAACACAGATCTATTAATCATTATTCAGTTCTGTTCATTAGACTGTCATGTTTTAGTCCAGAGTTTATCTGTCATTTAGTTTCCTCTGTTAAAACACCACATTCAGTAATCAGAGCAGTGTTTGTTGTTCTCATCTTGTGTTTGTGGCATCAATACAATGATGATCATCACCAAAGTGTGTTTGTTAAAGAAGTTAGTTTGAATCAAATATGTTTCTCCACAGACTTCAGCAGCAGATCTCAGTGGTTTCCAGTGATCATCATCACAAAGACCTGGACTCCATATTCATGGTGAGTAAATGTTCAATCACAGCTACTACTGCTAACCTCAACAACCACAAACTAGCATTCTGGTTGGAGAAGTCTTCATGTTGAATGCTGTCAACAAGCAGCCTTTCAGATCAACATGATTGTGTTCTGATCATTTAAGTTGGATTATTATTCTGTTCCAGCTGCTGGAGGAGAACATCATCAGTTTTATGAAGAACGAGCTGAAGAAGATCCATAAGGTTCTGAGTCCAGATTACCCAGAATGCTTAGAGAGTCAGAGGGAGGATGAGGAGGTGTTGGAGGGTGAGGATGAAGAGCAGAGGAGGAGCAGCAGAGATTTATTTGTGAAGATCACAGTGAACTTCCTGAGGAGAATGAAGCAGGAGGAGCTGGCTGACTGTCTGCAGAGCAGTAAGAGGATTTAACAGCTTTAACTTGATGGAAAGAGGAAATGGAGGAAACATGGGAGAAGTTTATATTTCTAGACTCTGATGTTAATATGATGAAAACATCTGAATCACATCTATGAATTCTTCTGGACTGAAAACAGTCACATGTGAATGTTATTAAAATGAATGAGTTCACTGATTCATTACATTTCTTGTTCATTCAGGAACTCTTGCTGCAGAGTGTGGACGTAAAGTTAAATCTACTCTGAAGGAGAAGTTCCAGTGTGTGTTTGAGGGGATTGCTAAAGCAGGAAACTCAACCCTTCTGAATGAGATCTACACAGAGCTCTACATCACAGAGGGAGGGACTGCAGAGGTCAATGATGAACATGAGGTCAGACAGATTGAAACAGCATCCAGGAAACCAGACAGACCAGAAACAAGCATCAGACAAGAAGACCTCTTTAAAGCCTCACCTGGAAGACATGGACCAATCAGAAGAGTGATGACAAAGGGAGTGGCTGGCATTGGGAAAACAGTCTTAACCCAGAAGTTCACTCTGGACTGGGCTGAAGACAAAGCCAACCAAGACATCCTCTTCATATTTCCATTGACTTTCAGAGAGCTGAATGTGGTGAAAGAGAGAAAGTTCAGCTTGGTGGAACTTGTTCATCACTTCTTTACTGAAACCAAAGAAGCAGGAATCTGCAGCTTTGAAGAGTTCCAGGTTGTGTTCATCTTTGACGGTCTGGATGAGTGTCGACTTCCTCTGGACTTCCACAACACTGAGATCCTGACTGATGTTACAGAGTCCACCTCAGTGGATGTGCTGCTGACAAACCTCATCAGGGGGAACCTGCTTCCCTCTGCTCGCCTCTGGATAACCACACGACCTGCAGCAGCCAATCAGATCCCTCCTGAGTGTGTTGACATGGTGACAGAGGTCAGAGGGTTCACTGACCCCCAGAAGGAGGAGTACTTCAGGAAGAGATTCAGAGATGAGGAGCAGGCCAGCAGGATCATCTCCCACATCAAGACATCACGAAGCCTCCACATCATGTGTCACATCCCAGTCTTCTGCTGGATCACTGCTACAGTTCTGGAGGATGTGTTGGAAACCAGAGAGGGAGGACAACTGCCCAAGACCCTGACTGAGATGTACATCCACTTCCTGGTGGTTCAGACCAACGTGAAGAAGGTCAAGTATGATGGAGGAGCTGAGACAGATCCACACTGGAGTCCAGAGAGCAGGAAGATGATTGAGTCTCTGGGAAAACTGGCTTTTGATCAGCTGCAGAAAGGAAACCTGATCTTCTATGAATCAGACCTGACAGAGTCTGGCATCGATATCAGAGCAGCCTCAGTGTACTCAGGAGTGTTCACACAGATCTTTAAAGAGGAGAGAGGACTGTACCAGGACAAGGTGTTCTGCTTCGTCCATCTGAGCGTTCAGGAGTTTCTGGCTGCTCTTCATGTCCATCTGACCTTCATCAACTCTGATGTCAACCTGATGGAAGAACAACAAACTACATCCCTGTTGTCTAAAGTCTTTAGAAACAAACCTGAACTAACACGTCTCCATCAGAGTGCTGTGGACAAGGCCTTACAGAGTCCAAATGGACACCTGGACTTGTTCCTCCGCTTCCTCCTGGGTCTTTCGCTGCAGACCAATCAGACTCTCCTACGAGGCCTGCTGACACAGACAGGAAGTAGCTCAAACATCAATCAGGAAACAGTCCAGTACATCAAGAAGAAGATCAGAAAGAATCTGTCTGCAGAGAGAAGCATCAATCTGTTCCACTGTCTGAATGAACTGAATGATGGTTCTCTAGTGGAGGAGATCCAACAGTCCCTGAGATCAGGACGTCTCTCCACAGATAAACTGTCTCCTGCTCAGTGGTCAGCTCTGGGCTTCATCTTACTGTCATCAGGAGAAGATCTGGACGTGTTTGACCTGAAGAAATACTCTGCTTCAGAGGAGGCTCTTCTGAGGCTGCTGCCAGTGGTCAAAGCCTCCAACAAAGCTCTGTAGGTGGATTTAGGAACTATTTGAAACATGATTCATTTAGTAAATGACAAATAAAACATTTGATGTTGATTCTTCTTCAGGCTGAGCAGTTGTAACCTCTCAGAGAGAAGCTGTGAAGCTCTGTCCTCAGTTCTCAGCTCCCAGTCCTCCAGTCTGAGAGAGCTGGACCTGAGTGACAACAACCTGCAGGATTCAGGAGTGAAGCTGCTGTCTGCTGGACTGGAGAGTCCTCACTGTAAACTGGAAACTCTCAGGTCAGGATACAGCTGGTTGTTGATCAGTTAAATCCTGATTTAGGTTCATGTTGGTACAGAAGTTCAACATCTGGAGGATTTTCCTTCTTCTTCTTGAGTTTTTGATATTTTTCTATTTCCAGTCTGTCAGGTTGTCTGATCACAGAGGAAGGCTGTTCTTCTCTGGCCTCAGCTCTGAGCTCCAACCCCTCCCATCTGAGAGAGCTGTACCTGAGCTACAACCATCCAGGAGACAAGGGAGTGAAGCTGCTGTCTGCTGGACTGGAGAATCCACTCTGGAGACTGGACACTCTCAGGTATGGACAGACAACAGGAGCTTGTCCAATATCTAAATTCTTTGGAGTCACAGTAAACCTCAGAGGATGAACCCTCCTCTATCAGCTGGTTTACAGTTTTAGGTTTTAGTGAAATATATCAACAACTGTTGATGGATGGATTGTTGGTGTAAAGTGTAGAGAGAATAAGATTAGATTAGATTAGATTTGATTCAACTTTACTGTCATTACACATGTACATGTACAGAGCAACGAAATGCATTTTAGCATCTAACCAGAAGTGCAATAGGCAGTAAGGGCACGTGGCATAAATATTATGGTAAATAAGTCTGGTACAGGTTGTTTATGCAGCATATGGACAATATTTACAGATCAGAACCTATGTACAGATGAGGCCATATACAGGTTAATGAGCATGATATACATAACGATTGAGTGAGGTCCTATGAACATATTATACAGATGGATTGTTCGTTAAATGTGAGTAGACTATAAACAGGAACTCGCATAACATAATTTACAATAGAGGAGATGGCAGTTGATAAATTAGGCGATACATAAACAGATGACGTGGGCAACTTACAGTGCAAAAATAAATAATAAGCAGTGCTTATCTAAGTTACTAGACTAGTGCAATATTCGGTACATAGTACTGTGCAAACAGATTGTATAAAGTGAGCATGTGCAGAGTAGTCCAATACAGTGGTGATGGTGTAAAAGTCTTGGTCAGTGAGGGAATGAGGAGTTAAGGGGTGTGAGTGAATTGGTGTGTAGGGGTCAGCAGGGGGAGTGGGGGGCAGGAGTCAGCGGGGGTCAGAGTTTAATAAGGTCACAGCTCTGGGGAAAAAGCTTTTCCTCAGTCTGCTGGTCCTTGTCCGGAGGCTTCTGAAACGCCTGCCTGAGGGCAGGAGGGAAAAGAGTCCATGTGCCGGGTGGGAGGAGTCCTTCAGACGCAGACAGCACTTCTTCTGGACGTCCTCAATGGCAGGGAGTGGAGTTCCTGTGATGCTCTGGGCAGTTTTCACTACACGCTGCAGGTGTTTGCGCTCCGCAGCAGAGCAGCTTCCGTACCAGACTGTGACACAGTTGGTTAGGATGCTCTCAATCACGCAGTGGTAAAAGTTCACCAGGATGGCTGAAGACAGATGGTTCTTCTTCAGTGTCCTCAGGAAGAAGAGACGCTGGTGAGCTTTCTTGACCAGGCTGGAGGTGTTGGTGGTCCAGGACATGTCCTCTGAGATGTGGGTCCCCAGGAACTTGAAGCTGGAGACACGCTCGACGGCCATTCCGTTGATGTGAATGGGGTCATGTGTGCTTCTTCTCTCCTTCCTGAAGTCCACAATGAGCTCCTTGGTCTTGCTGGTGTTAAGGAGCAGGTTATTGTCGGCGCACCATGTGGCCAGGTGCTGTACCTCTTCTCTGTAGGCTGTCTCATCGTTGTTGGTGATGAGACCAATCACGGTGGTGTCGTCTGCGAACTTGATGATGGAGTTGGATCCATGCACTGGTCTGCAGTCGTGGGTGAAGAGGGAGTACAGAAAGGGGCTCAGCACACAGCCTTGTGGCACACCGGTGTTGAGTGTGACAGTGGTGGAGGAGATGTGGCCTGACCTCACGTGTTGTGGTCTGTTGGTCAGAAAGTCCATGATCCAGTTACAGAGGGAGGTGTTGGTGCCCAGGGCTCCAAGTTTGGTGATTAACTTGGAGGGGATGACAGTGTTGAATGCTGAGCTGAAGTCAACAAACAGCAATCGTGCATAGGTGTGGTTATTGTCCAGGTGTGAGATCACAGAGTGCAGTGCTGTGGAGACTGCATCATCTATGCTCCTGTTGCTACGGTAGGCGAACTGGTGTGGGTCCAGTGTGGGAGGGAGGGAGTCCTTCAGGTGTGCCAGGACCAGTTGTGCTTGAAGCACTTCATGATGATGGCTGTGAGTGCTACAGGGCGGTAGTCGTTGAGGCACGTCGGCTTGGAGTGTTTTGGCACTGGCACGATGGATGTCACTTTGAAACATGTTGGCACAGCTGCTTGGGCGAGGGACTGGTTGAAAATGTCCGTGAAGATCCCGGTGAGCTGCTCCGCACATGCTCTGAGCACACGTCCTGGGATGCCATCTGGTCCAGCAGCCTTGCGTGCGTTGATTCTGCTCAGTGCCGTGTGGACATCAGTGGAGGAGAGTGAGAGGGGCTGGTCTGCAGGGAGTGTTGTCTTGGTGGCGGTGTCTCCGTTGTCCCTCTCAAAGCGAGCGTAGAAGTTGTTTACCTCGTTCAGGAAGGAGACGTCCATGGCTGTGGGGGTGGGGTTGCTGGGCTTGTAGTCGGTGATGGCCTGGATGCCTTGCCACATGCGTCGGGGGTCAGAGTTGGAGAAGTGACCCTCTATCCTCAGCTTGTAGCAGTGCTTGGCCTTCTTGATGCCCCTCCTCAGGTTTGCCCTGGATGTGCTGTAGGCCTGTGCATCCCCTGATCTGAAGGCAGTGTTACGGGCCTTCAGCAGGAGGCATGGCTTCTGGTTGGGGTACGTGGTGATCTGCTTCTCTGTCGTGACGTCATCGATGATGGTGGTGATGTAGTCCATAACAGAGGAGGCATAACTGTCAATGTCCAAGTGTGAGCCACAGGTGGCCTGAGAAGCAAACATACTCCAGTCCGTGTGTTGAAACCTGTCCTGGAGTACAGAGTCTGTCTTCTGTGACTGTGATTATTCAGAGAATTTTAATACAGTATATCCAAGACTTTGGATTCAACTTTTGTTTCTTTTAAAACACACTTTCAACTTAAGTATTCTACATTTAAGGCAGAAAGAATGAGCAGATTTCTAAACAGTGATAAAATGACATGTTACAAATAACCTGATGCTGAAATCCTTTATTGGTTCCTTTATTCTCTGGTAACCTCAAAGATTCATCTTAGGGTTAACTTTCAAATACAGTCTTTTATGATATGGACTAAGCACTTTACATCATTAGAGTCTCTATCTGGAATATGTAAATGAACACAATCAACTGAATCTGGAGGTTAGACTGATCTGTGAACAGTCTGAAAACTGTTTAGTTGTTGATGTGTGAATGTTGGTCAAACTGTTGATCTCAGACAGTGAAACATCAGAGACAGTCTATACTGATGAGTTTCAGTCTGTTTCTGTGTCTCACTGATAAACTGATGAACTCTGCTTCATGTTGAACAGCAGTTAGGACTCATGTTGGATAGAAAATCATTCTGACTGTGTTTCTTCCTCCAGGATGGACCATGGTGGAGAGCAGAGGTTAAAACCTGGTCTGAGGAAGTGTAAGTTTGACTAATGATGATAAAACATCAAAGTGTCAGTTTGTGCTGGACTTCTGGTTATGGCGCTGCGCTAGGTGGAAGCGTGACAGAGCTCTCCCATGTAAACTTTGGAGAATAACAGTCGGGTAGTCATAAGAAATTGTGTACAGCTTTAGTGAACAGCCACTTCAGTGTCTGAAACCACATTAACAACTAAAATGTTGACGAAGCCTCCTAAACCTTCAAAGACGTCAAGATCAGATGCCTCCTCTGGCAGGGTTATCATAGTTAACGAAAACGAACGAAATAACGAAAACTAAAATTGAAAAAAACTATGTAGTTAACTGAACTAAATAAAAACGAAAATTAAAAGAAAAAAACGATAACTAACTTAAACTGTATTGCGTGTTTAGAAAACGAACTAAAACGAACTTAAATTATAGATATAATTCCCTTCGTTTTCGTCTCTGTCAATTTAATTATAAGCCTCATTTGGTTGGATTCATATGATCGATTTATTCCGCTCTGGCAGTTTTACTCCAGCAGCAGCACTTTACGGCACCTCACGGTCCGTGACGTCACCTGGCAGCACCATGGCGGTTGCAGCAAAAGGGAGAAAGCTTCGAAGTATGGGAATTTTTTTTTTAATATGACGAGAAAGATAAAAGCAAGTGTCTTGTAGTGGAGACAGACTGTGACAAAATATGTGGCTGGCTTCTCAAGGGGAGAAACTCCACGAATCTCAAAGTCCTTTTAAGAAGCTCGCACAAGGCGGCTAATGTCGAGTACCAAAACAAGCTAGCCTCTGCGAGTCCGCCGCCGCCAGAAAGAGAAGGATTAAAGCAGGTGCCCATTAAGTCGATCGTGATCGACCGGTAGATCGCGAAAGTAGTGTGGGTAGATCGTGTGCCATTGAAGAAAATGTTTTAGGTGTTAGTCTGAAACATTTATCTGTTGCTCCTCCAAAACAAACAGCAAGACAAACCTTCATCTTTATTTATTTTACTTTATATTTACAACATGTCCTCAGTTCAGCGGCACACATCCACAGCCACGCACAACTTCAACAACAACTCAACACTACCGTCTTTCTTAAAGACAGCGCTATTTTTCTAAAGGTGCAGTGCACGAATTTTTCTTGATAAAAATAAAAACAGATGGGTAGAACTTTAAACACTGTAGCAACTATTAATATAATTATTATATTAATATAATATATATAGATCACTTTGAATTGGTCACTGTAAAAGTAGATCACAAGCCAAAAAAGTGGGTACCCCTGATTAAAGGAATAGTTCACCCAAAATTTATTTTTTAACTTTATTAACTCACCCTCATTTTTTAAACGTATCTTTTGTTGAATTTTATTATACAACACTCACCCTGACCTTTCTGAATCCTGCACCTGACAAATAACCCAAAGCATGAAAAAACTAAAACTAATAAAAACTAAACTAAAACTAAGCGTTTTTGGAAATATAAAAACTAGCAAACCCACATTAAAAACTAATTAAAACTAACTGAATTGGAGGGGAAAAGGTAAAAACAAAATAAAAACTAAACTAAAATGAAAAATCCAAAACTATTATAACCTTGTCCTCTAGCCCGGTGCAGCTAGCAAGCTCCGGAGCTAGTAACAACAACTTGGACACAGCTAGCCCGAATCAGATTCTCAATGCCATTCAAACAATGAAAGAAGATTTGGTTTCTAGATTTGATGCTCTACTTGGTGCTATTCAGGGGATACAAGGTGAACTGCAGGAAGTGTCAGGGCGCGTGACAGAAGCCCAGGAGAGAATTAGCACCAATCAAGACGACATTGACTCTCTGAAAGCTCAGTCTGATACAATGAAAACCACCATGGAAGAGCTGGTGCAGAACTGACTACTTTTTACTTTCTGTCACTTTGATACCTACAATTTCAGATAGTTGGTACGATAGCATAATAAATTGGGATCATGCCTCCGTTTCATTTAAGTTGAGTATGCCTAAAGCTTTTGACAGTCCTCGAAATGGCGTCTCCAGTCATTTTGGCTTAAGGACACAGAATTTCTTCAATTAATTGGGTCACAAATTGATTATTACTTTGAAATGAATACTAATCAGACATCTGCTGTGATGCGATGGGACGCATTTAAAGCCCTTTATGCTGATCCACAGGCCATAGTTTTAACCAATGGTCTGACTTCTCAGCCTTTCCAGTTACAAGGAGGAATGAGACAAGGCTGTCCTTTGTCTCCATTGTTGTTTACCCTAGCTATTGAGCCACTGGCTATGGCTATTGGTAAGAATACCAGTTTGGTAGGCATTAGGATTGGAGACATAGAACATCGTATAGCTTTGTATGCTGTATGTTGTTGCTGCTGAAGTGGTCCTCAGTCTTTCTCTTCTATGTTGTTTTGGCCTCCCTGATGCCTTTTCTCAGAAGTTGGTTCTGGCAGCCCTGTACTGGGTTTCATCCCCAGACCTGAAGGTGCTCTTCCTCTCCTTCAACAGCCCTCTGACCTCCTTTGTCATCCACGGCTTCTGGTTAGGATACACTTGAATCTGCTTGTCCACTGTGACAGTGTCCACACAGTGTTTGATCTAGCCTAGCACAGACGAGGTGTACACTTCCAGGTCCTGGTGTTTAAAATATCCCCATGTTATCAGAGAGGCCAAGGTGGGGTAGCTGTATAGCCCTGTAACCATGCTTGATGTTGGTGTAGGCTTTATCCAGAGTGTTTGCTCCTCTAGTGGCACATTTTATGTGTTGGTAGAATTTAGGGAGCACTACCTTTAAGTCAGCATAGTTAAAGTCTCCTGCTATGATGCGAACTGCCTCTGGATAGGTGTTCTGTTGAAGGCTGATGGCATTGTACAGATTGCTAAGCGCTACGTTAGCATTAGCATTTGGTGGGATATACAGCGGTCACCATGACAACAGTAAACTCAGGTGGAAGATACATAGGTCTGCATTTGACAGTCGGGTCCTCTAGGTCAGGAGAGCAGTGGCTATCGGTGGTCGTAGCTGTGACGGTTTGTCCAACCAGTGGTTGGACCCCAAAGCAGGAGATAATACCGCATGTAAAAGTCAATCAAATGGAGTTTATTCACAAACTCGGTAATTCCAAGTCAACAAAACAAAAGTACAAAAGGGCAAACAAAAGTCGCTGGAAACTCCAGGAGTACTGACAAAAGAACTGAAAATGGCTGCCGGGGCAGGATTCTGGCTCTCCCTGGGAGGCACTGGATGGAAGAAATGAAAAAACACAAGAGATAAGTCCCAAGTTAGCAACAGATTCTCTTTGTATTCAACCCACGACAGGTGAGTGGACCAGGAAGCTGGGAGACATGATGCCACGCAGCGCAGTGAAGCCTCCATATCCTGATTTGCCCGTTCTGTCTGTCCGTTGGACTGGGGGTGATAACCGGAGGTGAGACTGCAGGTAGTGCCCAAGGACTGACAAAAGGCCTTCCAGACTCGGGAGGAGAACTGTGGACCCCGGTCAGACACGATGTCCTCAGGGATGCCGTGGAGGCGGAACACATGTTGTACCAACAGATTAGCAGTTTCTAAGGCCGATGCGAGTTTAGGAAGGGGGATCAGATGCACGGCCTTAGAGAACCGACCTACGGTGGTCAATATAGTTGTGTTCCCGTCAGATGGAGGAAGACCCGTGACAAAGTCAACTGCTATGCATGACCAAGGGTGGCAAGGAATAGGCAGAGGTTGCAGGAGGCTGGCTGGGGGGCGATGTGAGGCTTTGTTGTGGGCACAGACAGAACAGGCGGCAACAAACTCTCTAATATCTGTAGACATGGAGGGCCACAAGAATCGTTGTCGGATCAAAGAGATCGACCGATGAGCGCCAGGGTGGCAGGCAAGTTTGGAAGAGTGACCCCACTGGAGTACGGACGGTCTAACTGCAGGAGGAACAAACAGGTGTCCGGGTGGGCAACTCTCTGGGACAGGATGTTGTTTAAGGGCATTCTGAACTTCCTGTTCTACCTGCCACCGAATGGCACCAACAACACAGGAGGAGGGCAGGACCGTGTTCGTGGTCACCTCTTCTTCCTCAGGAGGCGTGAACTGGCGAGACAGGGCATCAGGTTTCAGGTTTTTGGGTCCAGGTCGATAAGTCAGTAAAATTGAATCGCCCCAGGAACAGAGCCCACCGAGCCTGGCGGGAGTTAAGCCGGCGAGCCGAGCGGAGGTAGGACAAGTTTTTATGATCTGTCCAGACAATGAAGGGGTGAGCGGTGCCCTCCAGCCAGTGCCGCCATTCCTGGAGAGCCAAGACCACTGCCAGCAACTCACGGTTCCCCACATCATAATTCCTCTCAGCTGGAGAGAGTCGACGGGAGAAGAATGCGCAGGGGTGAAGTTTGTTGTCCGCAGGGAGGCGCTGGGAGAGGACGGCCCCCACTCCTGAGTCAGAAGCGTCGACCTCCACGATGAATTGCATCTCTGGATCTGGGTGGACAAGCATAGGGGCATTAATGAACATTTTCTTCAAATTGTCAAAAGCTATTTGGGCATTGGAACTCCATGCAAAAGGAGCCTTAACAGAGGTTAGCTGAGTAAGGGGGACAGCTACCTTACTGTAGACTCGGGAATAGGCCACTCTGTCACTGCCTTAACTTTCACTGGGTCTGGGTGAAGCTGCCCCTTCTCAATAACATACCCTAAGAAGGTCGTTTTGGTGACATGAAATTCACACTTTTCAGCCTTCACAAACAGTCTGTTCTCGAGCAACCGCTGGAGCACCTCCCGGACGTGTTCGATATGTTCCCTGGGGTTGCGGGAGAACACTAAAATATCATCTAAGTACACAAAAACACATTTGTTTAACAAATCACGGAAGACATCATTTACAAGTGCCTGGAAGACAGCAGGAGCGTTAGTGAGTCCAAAAGGCATAACTAAATACTCAAAGTGTCCAAGGGGAGTGTTAAAAGCTGTCTTCCACTCATCTCCCTCACGGATTCTAACGAGGTGATATGCGTTTCGAAGGTCTAATTTAGTGAAGATGGTGGTGTTGTGTAGTGGCTCAAAAGCAGAGTTCATAAGTGGGAGCGGGTACTTGTTCTTTATTGTGATGTCATTCAAACCTGTGTAGTCAATACAGGGGCGGAGTGATTTGTCCTTCTTTTCAACAAAAAAAAAAAAAACCTGCACCCACCGGAGAGGAAGAGGGGCGAATAAGACCGGCGTCCAGAGATTCCGTGATATACTTCTCCATAGCCTCCTTCTCAGGTTTGCTGAGGTTGTACAGCCGCTTGGATGGGAGAGGTGATCCTGGAAGGAGGTCTATGGAGCAGTAGTAAGGGCGGTGAGGAGGGAGGGAGGGAGAGGGCCTGGTCCTTACTGAAAACCTCCTGGAGGTCGTGATATTCCTGGGGTACGTTGACCAAGCTAATCTGTTCCGGTGTGGTGGGGTCCCTGGAGTCTGGACCGGGGATTGCTGACCGGAGGCAGTGGGCGTGGCAGTGGTGACTCCACCTCCGTATCGTCGATGTTCCCCAGTCCACATGAGGGTTAACCCCACCACCACCTGGGTCACAGGAGAGGAGATAATGTACAGTTCAATATGTTCCTGATGATTACCAGAGAGCAACAGTTTCAGAGGTTCTGTTTTGTGTGTGATCAGTGTCAATTGTTGGCCATCTATGGCTAAAACCTCCTTGGGCGAGTCCAATTCCCTCAGGGGTAGATTGTGTTGCTGAACCAGGCCCGAATCAATGAAACTTTCGTCGGCCCTACTGTCCACCAGCACACGGACTGGAATGGCAAGATGGGGCCAGAGTAACATACCTTTGAGATAAGTGCAGGAGCCAGTTCTGGCCGAAGTAGCCGTGGACCGGACCACCGGGGTTCTCTGGCGTGGGGAGGAGTTTCCGGAGTTCTGAAGTTCTGGGCACTTGGACCATTATGTGTCCCTTGTTGCCGCAATATATACAAAGACCTTGTCTCAGGCGTCGCTGCCGCTCCGCCAGAGTCAAGCGGTTGCGCCCCAGCTGCATTGGTTCCCCTGGCGGTCCCATCGCTGTGGGTTGAGGCTGGCCGTCGGGTTCCGTGTAGTCAGTGACAGGGAATGGCAGCCCCTTATCTCGTTGGCGGTGTGGAGCAGGGTCGAGTAGTTGCAATCCGTCACTGGATCTTTCCCTGCGCCTTTCCCTAAGCCGATTGTCTAAACTGATGGCTAGCCGAATAAGATCCTCCAGGGAGGTAGAATTGTCCCTTACTGCTAGCTCGTCTATTAATTGGTTGCTCAGGCTTCTGCGAAAAATGGCCCGAAGAGCACCATCATCCCATCCACACTCCGCCGCCAGAATGCGGAAGGTGATGGCGAACTGGGCCACTGGTTGGTCACCCTGTCTGAGATCCAGTAGCTGCCCCTCAGCCTCTCTACCTCTGATCGGGTGATCGAGTGATCGAAAACCAGCCTCATTTCTCTGGTAAATAGCATGTAATTCGAGTGTAATTCGGGGCGCTGGTTGTTGACAGCCATGGCCCATGTAGCTGCCTGACCGGACATTAGGCTCATAACATAAGCTACTTTAGCCGAGTCTGTAGCATAGGTTGTGGTCTGTTGGCTGAAAACAAGTGAGCACTGGTGAAGAAATTGTGCACATGCCCCTAACTGACCTTCATACCTGGTGGGAGTGGGAATGAATGGTTCTCGGGGAAGGGGTGCCAATGCTGGATTAGCCTCGGCAGGAATGGGCGGTTGAGGAGGAGTTGCTGGGGCTGCTGAAGTGGTGAGCCGGGCAACGATGGTCTCTAGTCGCTTGTCGAGCTGAGTCATACCCATAGTGAGCGAGTCGAGACGGTCTGAAAGTGAGCGTAGAGCGGAATCATGCTGTCCCACCATCGCTCCCTGTTTTGAAAGGACGTCAAACACGCGGTTAGTCTCCGCGGGGTCCATGTTGTGGCCAGATAATTCTGGCCACAACATGGACCGCGTGTAAAAGTCAATCAAATGGAGTTTATTCACAAACTCGGTAATTCCAAGTCAACAAAACAAAAGTACAAAAAGGCAAACAAAAGTCGCTGGAAACTCCAGGAGTACTGAGAAAAAGAACTGAAAACGGCTGCCGGGGCAGGATTCTGGCTCTCCCTGGGAGGCACTGGATGGAAGAAATGAAAAAACACAAGAGATAAGTCCCAAGTTAGCAACAGATTCTCTTTGCACGACGGAAGCCGAAGAGCTAGCACCAACCATGACATGTGGAATTATCTGGCACTGGAGGGAAGCCACAGCCACCCTTTTAAGGAGTGTTGATTGCAGAGTGATTGCAGCTGTGTCATGTGCTCCTGCCAGAATCCTGCCCAGGTGAGCCTAATGAGGAGGGGAGAGAGAGAGAGAGATAGAGAGAGCAGGAAAAGAACAAAACACCAGCACTGGAAACCCAGGACCATAACAGTAGCATTGGTACACCAGTTGTTATTCACATAGATGCATAACCCTCCTCCTTTGCTTTTACCAGAGTTACTGTCTCTATCACGGTGATGGGCTGTGCGGCCTGCTAGCTCGATAGCTGTGTCCTGAATGGATGAGTGGAGCCAGGTCTCTGTTATTAGCAGAATGCAACAGTCCTGGACGAGTCTGTTTGCTGCAACCTGTAGCTGTAGGACGCCAGCCCTGCAGCCGTGTTTTTGTTTCCTCTCCCTCCGCCGCTTCCTCCTCCTTTTTCCACTTTAGAAACATTTACATTGAGTTTGTTGCACTCCAGGGGGCAGGTTTCTTTATTGTACAATCTCTTTGTAAGTAAATTTACAGAATCAACACATAACATCTTACAAGCTTGGAGGACAGACTTACAGGAGAATGTTCCTGAGGAAGAGTGGTCTAAAGCATAGGTAGATAGATCGATAGATAGATAGACAACTTTATTGATCCCTTTGGGAGGTTCCCGCAGGGAAATTGACATCTCCATCGCGTACAGCACTGTCAGACATACATGTAGGAAACAGTATAATAAGCCCAAATACCAAACACCCAGTAAAGTAATAATAATAATAGTAATAAAAATAAATATTGTGACTGTACATACATGGTTGTTTCATAAATAGAGAAATACCAGGTACATTGTTATTGCACTTAACTATTGCAGGTTAATTAAAAAAGTTATTCAGGCCCTTTCCTTTTTGTCCACCTCCTCCGCTCCTATCAGAACTGGTCTGGGGTTGGGTCTGTCCCTCCCCAAGTCAATAACCAATTCCTTAGTCTTTGAGGTGTTGAGCTGTAGGTTGTTTGTGTGGCTCCAGACAACAAAATCCCTAACCAGGCTCCTGTACTCCTCCTCTTCATCGCCACTGATACACCCCCATGATGGCCGTGTCATCTGCAAACTTCTGGATGTGACACGTGTCTGATAGTGGTGGGAACGGCAGTTCTTTTGACTGTACTGAATCACTAGAATCAGTTCATTAAAATGATTCGTTCAAAAGATTTGTTCACCGAATCATTCAGATATGGATGTACAAAATTATCACTCCACAACAAATATTATAAATAATGTAAGGAACTGTTTAGGAAGTACAATACAATACAAAAATAAGATAACATTTCTCCCCTTTAGTGCATTTTTTTCTTCTATTCAGGGGTCTGTCGGGGCCAAGGGGCAGGGGATTTTAAAAGTTTCCATATGCTTATATAAGTTTGTTGTGTCACCACTGTATCTACAGCCTTTTTTACAAACAGTACAACCTGCTATCGTTTCATTTTCGGCACGAAACTATAACAAACAGCCCTACTCTTTCTCTCTGCCATTCTCCTACCAACGTTGGTATCGATATTATCGATATTTGGATCGATCCGCCCACCACTAGTGCGCACCAGGGACGTGCGATCAGGGGAGGCAGTGCCTCACCTCGCATCATGAAAAGTAATGACAATAAAATAACTTCTACTATTTTTCCATTGGTCTGTGATATAAAAGCATTTTATCTATGATTCCAGTCATTTCTATCATTTTTATTGTCAGAATCACTGAATTTACGTATTTCTTGTGTGAATACAGGGAGCGACCATATATGGTCATATATGGAGAGACGTGAGTTGAGGCAGCAGGAAGCCGAGCCTTAGCCTGACGTAGCCATACTCAATTCTAGTCAGAATGTGAGTCTGATACCGCTCCATTGGGCTGTGATTATGGGGCGTGTTTCAACCGAACCAGGAAAAAAAATGCCTCTGCACTCAATTGGATAGACCTATAACCAATCAGAGCAACGGAGTGTGTGACGTATGTTAAGCGACGCATAGTTGTCAACAGAACTCAACTGCACGCATGCTGGAAGAAGTAGAAGAAGACGCGACCATCGGAGCCAGCTGATAAATTAAACTTTTGCCGAATCCCGTAGAAAGGACGGCAAAAACATTTTTCCGATTAACAAATGCCTTGATTGCATTTATCTGTTCCTCTTTTAAAATTAATGCGCTGTCGATATCTTCTAGAACAGACTCGATGGCAGAATCTACACATCTCAGTTCTCCAGCGGCAGCCATCTTTGTTGTAAACAAATTCACCCAAGCGCTCTTTGGTGACGTGGTTGATTACGTTACTGTTGATCATCTGTCCATCATCGTATAAAGCCCGCCCTGAGAATCTGATTGGTACGAACAGCTCCTGTTTGAGCATAATTGCGCCTCAACGGAGCGATGCCAGACCGAACTTCCAGACCTCAAATGTTGTGGGCGGGACTAAGTTCGGCTGGCACCCAGGCTAGACGAGCCTCACCGCGGATTGCGCAATCTCTGACAAACTAGGTTCGGCTCCTTGGCTCGTGCCTGTGGCTGACTCTCTGTATGCCATCAATATATTGGTTGTGTACATTTTTATCATGTGTCCTAATCTTCCATAGTCTAGTTCATGTATTTCATGTATGAGTGGAACATATTTAGTCTTGTTGATCTGACATTAAACCGCACTGAAAAACAAGGAGATGAGGCAGCCAGTACTTCTGCCTCATGGAAGAGGGCGCTAGTGAGCCACTGGTTCATGCTGTTGCTCTTCTTCTACGCTGAGTCAACTCTACTGTCGTGGTCCATTTATTGGGATCTATTCTTTGTGTGAAAGATAAAAATAGAAGATTGTAAATCTAAACCTTCAGTCAAAACAGGAAGTGGTAAATGATGGAAGATATTCTGTTAAACAGTCTGAATTAAAAATGCATCAGATCATCAGAAGATTTAACAACTCATTATAATTTGATTAAGGTGATGATTTGGTTTTAAATTCAAATCCATATTTCTGACACGCCTGGACTAAAGGGAGGACTCAGTCGCAGAGGCAGTAGAAATAAAAGGTCTTTAATAATTCCAAAATAAAACTCCAACAAGGTGGTAAACAAAATACTAACAAAAAAATCACTCCGAGGAGGCAAAAACTAGACAAAAGTTCAAAGGTTCAAAACTTAGCTATGGCTTGAAACACACAGGCTGGTATGCACAACGAGACGAGACGAAACGTAACACACTGGCACAAGACAGGGGAAAACGCAGACCATATATACACAGGAGGGTAATGGGGAACAGGTGGAAACAATCAGGAATCGGGGAAGACAATTCAATTCAATTCAATTTTATTTATATAGCGTCAATAACAATACAAATCGTCTCAAGACGCTTTACAAAAACCCGGCCTGAAACCCCCAGAGCAAGCCTGAAGGCAACGGTGGCAAGGAAAAACTCCCTTTTAACAGGAAGAAACCTCGAGCAGAACCCAGCTCATATGGAGGGACCCATCTGCCTAAGGCCAGCCGGGTACAGACAGAAGAAAGAGAGAAGAGAACAGCAAAGAGAGAAGAGAAGAGAACAGCAAGATAAACATACATCTGTCATAGATACACATATCTGACTAAAGTGTACATGTGGAATCTTATGATACAAACTGATGATGTTACATGACAGTTTGAAAATGTAAGAGGAATCACAGGCAGGTTGGAGAATTGTTCATTCAGGTAGGAGTGGAGAACTGCAGGATTCCATGAAGACTGGGCAGGCTGATGAGACCACGACAACAGATGTAGTATAGAGCTCCACAGGAAACACACCACTCCAGGCCAGAGATACTCACAAGAAGAGGGGGGAAGGGGGGGGGGGGGAGGGGGGTGGAACACACACAGCAGTAAACATTCTACATAGTAATAGCACAGAATTGTATGACTAGTAGTATATAGGAAATTAGAGGGCAAGAGCTCTGTGCCAGAGAAAAGAAAGTGGAGGATGCGAGAGTGGAGAGAGAAGAAAGAAGGAGGACATGTGTTTGGTGCATCGTCCCCCAGCAGCCTAGGCCTATAGCAGCATAACTAAGGGATGGTTTAGTCCAGCCCTAACTATAAGCCTGATCAAAAAGGAAAGTCTTAAGCCTGACCTTAAAAATAGAGAGAGTGTCTGCCTCCTGAACCCAAACTGGGAGCTGGTTCCACAGGAGAGGAGCCTGATAGCTAAAAGCTCTACCTCCCATTCTACTTTTTGAAATTCTAGGAACCACAAGTAGGCCTGCACTTTCAGACCGAAGTGATCTGCTGGGATGATATGGTACAATGAGGTCTTTAAGATACGATGGAGCTAGGCCTTTAAGGGCCTTGTATGTAAGGAGGAGGATTTTAAATTCTATTCTAGACTTTAAAGGGAGCCAGTGAAGAGAAGCTAAAACTGGAGTAATATGATCTCTCTTGCTAATTCCTGTCAATGCTCTTGCTGCGGCATTTTGAATCAACTGGAGGCTTTTTAAAGAGTATTTGGACAGCCAGACAGTAATGAATTACAGTAATCCAGTCTGGACGACACAAATGCATGAACTAGTTTTTCAGCATCACTCTGAGACAGGATGTTCCTAATTTTGACGATATTACGCAGGTGAAAGAAGGCAGTCCTGGTCACTTGCTTTATGTGACATTTAAAGGACATATCCTCATCAAATATAACACCAAGATTTTTTACAGTAGTACTGGAGGCCAAGGTAATGCCATCCAAAGACACCATGTGATTAGATAATGAATCTCTGAGATGCTTAGGACCGAATACAATAACTTCTGTTTTGTCTGAGTTTAAGAGTAGGAAATTACAGGTCATCCAAGCCTTTATGTCTTTAAGGCATGCTTGGAGTTTAACCAACTGATTAGTTTCATCTGGTTTCATAGATAAATATAGCTGGGTGTCGTCTGCATAGCAATGAAAGTTTATGCCATGTTTTCTAATAATCTTGCCTAATGGCAACATGTATAACGTGAAGAGTATTGGTCCTAGCACAGAACCCTGAGGAACTCCATAACTTACTTTTGTATAAGTAGAGGAATCATTATTGACATGAACAAACTGGAATCTGTCAGATAGATAGGATTCAAACCAGTCTAATGCAGTTCCTTTAATCTTGACCTCACTTTCAAGTCTCTGTAGTAAAATATTATGATCAATAGTGTCAAATGCAGCACTAAGATCTAGCAGAACAAGTATAGAGACAAGTCCACTGTCTGAAGCCATGAGGAGATCATTGGTAACTTTAACCAGAGCTGTTTCTGTACTGTGATGAACTCTAAAACCTGACTGAAACTCTTCAAACAGACCATTCTTGTTTAAGTGGTCACACATCTGATTAGCAACAACTTTTTCTAGAATTTTGGAAATAAAAGGAAGGTTGGAGATTGGTCTATAGTTGGCTAAAACATCTGGATCTAGAGTGGCTTTCTTGAGTAAGGGCTTAATTACAGCAATCTTAAAAGACTGCGGCACATATCCTGTTAATAAAGATAAATTTATCTGGTTCAATATGGAGGTGTTAATTAATGGAAAAACTTCTTTGAGCAATTTAGTTGGGATTGGATCTAGAAGACAGGTTGATGGTTTAGATGCTGTAATTGTTGAAGAGAGCTCAAGAAGATCTACTGGAGAGAAGGATTCCAGATATTGATAAGGTCTTACAAAAGTTTCTAATGTCGCTGTACTTGCATCTTTAACAGCTGTTGGAAGGATTCCTTGAATATTTTCTCTAATGCCGACAATTTTATTAGTAAAGAAGCTGATGAAGTCATTACTACTGAGGGCTAAAGGAATAGATGGCTCAACAGAGCTGTGGCTCTTTGTCAGCCTGGCTACAGTGCTGAAAAGAAATCTGGGGTTGTTCTTGTTTTCTTCTATTAATGATGAATAATATGCTGTTCTAATACTACTGAGAGCTTTTTTATAAGTTGTTAAACCATCTTTCCAGGCTATGCGAGCTTCTTCAGAATTAGTGGAATGCCAAATTCTTTCTAGCTTTCGGACCGCCTGTTTTAAACAGCGCAACTGTGAATTATACCATGGAGCAAGCCTCCTCCTATTTATGACCTTCTTTTTCAGAGGAGCAGCTAAGTTTAAAGTTGAACTAAGCGATGCTGCAGTGCCATCGACAAAATAATCTATTAGTGCAGGGGTTAAATTGTGGTTGCTGTCGTCCACAACATTGGTACTGAGGTAAATAAAGAAGGAATTAAGGAATTGGTCTTAGAGAACCGTCTTTCTTATCAACAAAAAAAAATCCTGCACCTGCTGGAGACGATGAGGGGCGGATAAGCCCTGCTTTGAGAGAGGTTTCAATGTATTCTCTCATTGCAGCTTTCTCAGGACCGGAAACTGAATACAGACGTGATTTTGGTATTGTGGAGCCGGGGATCAAGTCTATGGCACAGTCATATGGTCGATGTGGAGGGAGTGAAGTTGCCTTGGTTTTATTGAAAACTTCCCGGAGGTGGTGGTAACAGGAGGGAACAGCGCTCAGGTCCAGGTAGTCAGATTCTGTGGCAGGTATGGCAGAAATATAGTGAATCTTGGTTAATTCATTCCCCTGAGGTGGGGTAGAAACGGTGTTGTGCGTTACCTTAACTGAGGTGAGATTTCGTGGTGCAGAGCTTGATGCCGTGAATTGGCTCACCACTGTGGATTTCTTGGCAGGACAGGAAGCGATGAGATGACCGGACCCTCCGCAGTAAAAGCAGCGGCCCTCCTGCTGTCGTCGCCGCCGCTCCTCTTGTGTCAATCGAGCCCTACCCACCTGCATGGGCTCCTCCTCACCCTCCATAGAGCGTCCATGGCTGGGGACTGACCAGTCTGGTGAAGGTTCCGTCGTGGTTTTACTGCTATGTAGATTGAGATCGCGGATTCTGTTGTCTGTGCGGATGGCAAGAGTGATGAGGGAGTCTAGATCAGGAGGCAGATTTAGGGGTATTAAGGACCGTTGGATGGGTGTAGCTAGCCCTTGGAGGAAGACATCATAGAGAGCCGTAGAATTTCACCCGCTCTCCGCGGCCAAGGTGCGGAAGCGGATGGCGTAGTCACATACTGAGTCGTGGCCCTGTTTTAGTCCGTTAGGCTCCCTTGCCTTTTCTCGGTCGGTAGAAACTGGGTCGAATGCTTGCTGTAGTGTGCCTGTGAATACTGGGAGAGAGCTGCATAGTGGTGAGTTACGAGACCATTCGGCTGTGGCCCAGGCTCGAGCTCTTCCTGTCAGGTGGGATATTATAAATGCAATTTTTGATCGGTCTGTGGGGAAGGCGTGGGGTGAATGTTCAAAATGGATTGAGCAATCTATCAAAAAAGGTTTACAGAGTCCCAACTCTCCTGATTGTACTCTAGATGAGAGAAGACCCAGTTGAGAAGCCATGGCTGTCTGAAATTCCTCCTGCCGAGAAATGCGGTCCTCTTGTGCCCGAAGAGCCGCATAGAGTCTGCCTCTGCTGGGTCCATACTGGCCAGTGTGTACTGACACGCCTGGATGAAAGGGAGGACTCAGTCGCAGAGGCAGTAGAAATAAAAGGTCTTTAATAATTCCAAAATAAAACTCCAACAAGGTGGTAAACAAAATACTAACAAAAAATCACTCCGAGGAGGCAAAAACTAGACAAAAGTTCAAAGGTTCAAAACTTAGCTATGGCTTGAAATAGACAGGCTGGTATGCACGACGAGAAGTAAACGAAACGTAACACACTAGCACAAGACAGGGGAAAACGCAGACCATATATACACAGGAGGGTAATGGGGAACAGGTGGAAACAATCAGGAATCGGGGAAGACAAGCAGACTGGTGACACAAGAGGAAGGGCAAGTGACCTGAAACGAGAGGAGCGTTAGTATTTTCAAAATAAAACAGGAAATCACGAGACAATAACGAAAAAAATTCACCATTTGTCTTTATTTTTTCTCACTGGCTACTCTCATGTTGAATGAATATGAATGAACTGTGGAATTAGGACGGCCAACGCTCTCTCTGTCTTATTCTGTCTCTTAACCGCTATAGATTGACATTGGTCCTTTGTCCAGATATGAACCTTATACCTGTGTAAAGAATACTCATTGAGATATGAAACGTAACCAGTTAGTGTGAAAGCAGCCAATTGAATGGAGAATTGAAGCTATTCCATTGGGTTCATGATTGTAAATCTGTCATGAACCTCATCACACGTCACTGGTGTACACCAAGCTGAGCCACCTGCTCTGTTCTTTAAAATCCTCAGATGGATCCTCTTCTTTTATCTGTTCCTGAGCCTGTGCTCTTTGTTATTTATGTTGGTAGATTTGTTTGTTTGGGTCGTGGTTCATAAAAGGACTAGGCTAATGATTGAAATATTAGTTGTTGATAGTCACTGAATGGTGAGATAAACGGGGTTGTGCAGTGGCAGCGTGGAGGGGGGTGACTCCAGGACGCTGGAAGTCACTGTTCAGCCTTCTTGAGGTGTCGTGGGCCTAACTTAACCAAACATGGGTGAAGGGAGGTGCCCACTTGAAAACCCCAATGACATGCTGCATACTGCTGTTGACTAAGCCAGGTATCTGATGTCCTCATTTGGATATCAGAACAGAACAGAACTTGAACTGGACTGAAGTGTTACACCACACGTTGTATTTTATTTTCATGATTATTAATATTGTGATTTGTGACGGTTGTGTTTCACTTGAATTTGGTTTTGAAAAGAGTTCTTTCACCTGTGAAAAGGGGAATAGGAAAAAAAGAGTAAACTCAAGAAATTAGTCTGGACTATCTTGTTTACCTTCAGTAAATTGCCGACTTTTGCATTTAAAGTGAATGGTGTGGTCTATTTTTCTATTGCTTCCCCACTGCTTTGAGCCTAGAACTGGTCCAGTAGCTAGATAGCTAGTATTGTTGGTGGACACCAGTGCTACATCTGGTTAGCTGCTGAGTGGGCCATACAAGCCAGCAGCATTGACTTAGTTCATGTAGATTGTAGGTTCATCATCATATCACATGACCGTAGGTTTGTTAGGGTTTCTCAGTTGGACAGGGCCTCTAAATGTGTTTTCCTGGGATCTTGGCACAAGGGATTGTAACATCTAATCCTGTGTATTAATGAATGTGGGTCGTGCGTAACTTTATTCCAGTTTAATTACTGGCGTTCTAATGTTATTTCCATCAGCGCTGTGCTATGATGACGGTGTTGTGTTAGCTCCACGCTCATTTAAAGTTGCTGCAGTTTTTGTTTAACGAGGCTGAAAATATTCTAACTTGTCCCTCAACTGATCTGTTTCTGCCTCTGATCCTGTCATCATCCTCTTTGCTCTTAAAAGTGGAAGCTTGTGCTAAATTAGTTTCATTCTATTGAAAATGTTCAAGTGTTTCAGTTGAATTCAAATGTGAGAGCGCGTTGTTGTCATGGTGATTATTTTATTCTATGTGTGTTCTGGTCATTTGAGCAGATTAAACATGCTGCCTTTAATATGGCTCCAAGGGGTCCTAATGTTTTGGCAGTCTGTGTGATCTTCTAGCACCTTCTGTGTTCACCTGTGCTGTGTCTGCTGGTCAGGGCCCGTTGCCATGACTACACGCTGCACATGATATTCTAGATGTTCTAAAGCATTATCTTTTCTACCCTAGGATTTGCCCTCTGAACAAATGAACACAACTCAAAACCTACAAGTCCTATCAGGAAAACCAACACATTGTGAGCGTCAGCCGTCTGTCCTCTACCATTTAGTGTTGCTCCCACGCACCTACTGTGAAAATTGTGGCCTGGGTGGGTTGAGAAAGAAGGGCAAGGGAACGGATTTTACAGCAAAAATGGGTCTGACTTTTCACATCCACACACATGGAGAAAAATGCTAAAAGTGGTGGGAGCACTCCTCGCTGGGTGGAGCCTACAGTCCAAAGCGTTGGTCCTCCAGAAATCAGAGCCACACCATCTGATGAAGGGAATGTGCTTTAACTTTGCTCTGGAGAAGAGAAGTTACACAGCTAAAGACAAGCTAGACAAGTTTGAAGATCTGGAGGACATTTAGTTCTTTTCTTGAAAATAATAATATTGAAGTAGATGAATGGAAAGATGTAGGACTGTCAAATGAGCCTCAGTATGTGCCTTGGGGTTGGCTTGTTGTGTGTTTGTAGAATCAACAACAAAAAAACAACAGTCAGTTTGTGTTTCAATCCAAAGCTGATAGTTGTGGTATTTATTCATTCAAACATCACTGACAAGAGAATCCTGACTAAAAGGATCATCATTAAACTTTCTATTAATGAACAACAGATCAGTGAGGAAAGAAAGAAGAAATCCATCAGATGTGTCAGATGATAAACTGCAGCTGTGTTGTGTCTTTTTCTCTCCATCAGATTTCTGTCAACTTGAAGTGGACACAAACTCAGTCAACACAAACCTCAAACTGTCTGACAACAACAGGAAGGTGACATATGTGAGAGAGGAGCAGCCATATCCTGATCATCCAGACAGATTTGATCACTGGTCTCAGCTGCTGTGTAGAAATGTTCTGACTGGTCGCTGTTACTGGGAGGTTGAGTGGAGAGGAGATGTTGATATATCAGTGAGTTACAGAGGAATCAGAAGGAAAGGAGGCATGAAGGACAGCTGCTTTGGATTTAATGATCAGTCCTGGAGTCTGAGATGCTCTGATCGTCATGGTTACTATGTCCGTCACAATAACATAAAAACATCCATCTCCTCCTCCTCTGTCTCTAACAGAGTATCAGTGTATGTGGACTGTCCTGCTGGAACTCTGTCCTTCTACAGAGTCTCCTCTGACAAACTGATCCACCTCTACACCTTCAACACCACATTCACTCAACCTCTCTGTCCTGGATTTACAGTCTGGTGGTCATCATCTCGATCCTCATTGTCTATGTGTTCTCTGTAGGAAGGAGAGTCTTTGAAGTGACAGCAGCTTCAACTCTGAGCTTTAAGAGCTATTCCACTGAATCGCTGCCATTTCCGTCCCTCGAACATTATATGTATGAATGCACATAAAAAATTACTTTAAAATCCATTTTCTTATTACATCAAAGTGTCCTGCACATTGATCTGATTTCAACTTTCAGATCTATAATTGTAAGGATTAATAAAAACTAGCTAGAAGACTGAAAAAGTAGCATGTGTTACCTGTCCCTGCACTCTAACATTCTACTTTACCATGAAATATTCTGATTCAAATCCTTCAGAAACAGTATTTTGTTGCACTGCTGTGTGACTCCATATCATATCTATGCTTTAAATAGATTTGTTTCCTAAGAAATCCACAATATTTGAGTTCAAATCCACATTTTAGTTGTGTCCCTGGGTTTTCACTCAGTCCTGTTACCCAAACACATTACCCCATCTGACAAATTTGGACCATTCCATAAATCACATGCTCAACAGGAAGTGACATCAGTTGTATCTTCTGAAGGCCATGGGAAGACCAAAAGTTAGCTCTCTCAAACAAACTGGGGGCTCGTCCGGTTTACCTGGAAAGGAATAGTTCCACTGGAGGAACGTCTCTTACAGCCAGCGGCCGCAACTAAATAAAAAGGTGAGCAGAAAACCTTTGAAACAGATTTCTGCATGTATCAAGGTCAAGGTATCAAGGTATCAAGGTTCTTTATTGGCCATCTGTGCATAAACCAACAGTACATACACGTTGGAATTCATTGTGCATGGGAGAGCTCCGCAACGTCGCACCGAGGGGAGCGCCATCTTGGAATTGGGGTCAGAAAAGGGGAGAAAAACAAGAGGAGGGAGGAGGGGAAAGAAAGCAGCTCCCAGACTTCACTCCTCATGGGGAGTACAGTGTGTGACCAGGAAAAAAACCTCAGCAACATAAGCACATATAAAACACTTTACAACATAATAAGTCAAAACAACTTGCACCGGGGGAGGGGAAAAGGGGGGGGTGGAGGTGTTCCAGCGTAGACAGGCATCTCCTGGCCACAGCCAACTTCGGCGCAGCCATGGGACCCCGCCTATTTCACTGGAGGGGTAAAGCTGCGAAGGCGTGGGATTGGGGGTAGGGAGGTGTATTGCATATGTGTGTGTGAGTGTCCTTGTGTGCACATAAGCCTGGAGAGTTGCTTTGTCTAGCCTCCAGTCAGTGCCTCAGTTCGCAGGATGTCATCGCGATAACACAGCAAGTTGCCATGGAGACGTCCCTGATTGGGTCCCAGACGAAGTCAACCGTCGCAGGTGTTTTTGAAGGAGGGGAGCAGGGATGGGACAGAGCGTCTCACTGCAGCAATCTCCTGTGGGGTTTGTTCCAGCAGCGGCCTTGGCCAAGGCCGGCTGGCTCCGGAGTGCAGATTAGAATGTGATTGTTTGGGTTGGGGCGAGTATTCGCATTTCAATAGACACGATCTACTCTGTTTGTCCATTCTGGTCTCCAAGGTCATTCATTTGCCTTTGCAGAGCCGAAAGCTTCTCCAAGATGTTTCCCATGTTGCGGTTACTGACCACAGTCAGAGCATGAACAGCCTCCAAGGTGGTGTCCATCTTGCGGCTAATAGTCACAATAAGTCTCTCCACGGTGTTATCCATGTTGCGATCTATAGCCACAGCCAGTGTGCTCACAGCTCTCTCCACAGTCTGAGCGCTAACAGCTTTGCACCCTCCATCAATTAATTCGGGCAGCATCGTTGGGCTTTTGACTGCTGACACCGACATCTGATTTTTCCGATACACCAGGACAATGCCTAATCCAATCAGCAGAAAGCCTGTTATCATGTTTCCAAATAAGTAAAGATCCTCTACGTCCTCTACGGAAAGGATCGCCAGGCACACGACCCTCCACCTCTCCCAGGAGTCCATCGTGTATCCAGCAGCAAACGTTCCGTCAGGGCAGGCAGGTTCCCCCGAACCAGTGCTTCTCGTCGAGAAGATTCTGTCAATTGCGTTGAGAGACCAGTTGATCAATTCCATGATTTAGACTTTAGAGAGCAATGCAGGAAGAGGCTCTTAAAGTTTGAGACAAGACAGGACGAGACGTGAGAGGCAAAGCAGGAAAAATAAGGAAGGGAGAGAGAGGGAAGAGCTGAAGCAGAAACCAGACATTTCATGGCTGTGAGAGTATGATCCAACAGTAGTGTTGTTTTTAAAGAACTAAAAACGCAGAGAATTTGTACGGATTAGAGATGAAATGAGTAAAGAAAAGTGAATTGAGGCGCGGCTGGCACGGTTTGAAGGCCGGAGGGGTCTGATCAGCCCCCAAGAAGAAGCCCAGTCTAGGAGTGTGGGTTTAAATGGTCTCCTCACTCGGTCAAGCGTAAAGCTGCCAGCTCTGAAAGCCTGTAGACAGAGGGGGTTTAAAGGTCCCTCAGTCAAACGTTTAGACTCCTAAGAGTCTGGAAGTTTGATTGTAAAAGCTCTACTCTGTGGCCACGAGGTGGGTTTAAAGGTCCCTCATCTAAATACTTAGGCTTCATTCTCCTGGGTGTCTGGGTGGAAAAGCTCCCCTCTGTGGAGAAAGTAGATAAAGTGAACAGTAGGGAAAGAATAGGGAAAGATCAAAAGAAGTCACGGGTATAGTAAAATAAGTCTATCAGTGTTGTTGTGTATTTACTGTTGTGTGTGAGATCCAGAGAGCACGCTGAAGCAGCGGGTGGACGGAAACCTAACGGTGCTAACACAAGTTCACTGTTTGTTGAAGTAGGCTGCTCAAAGGGTCTGAAGAAGTTCTGGTGTCAGGACTGAATCCTTACGTGATCGGTCTTTGGAGCTGAGGACTTTGGACATAGCGTGCTGCATTTCTCAGCTGACCAGATGGTGTGAATGAGAACACAGGATGTGTGAGTCAGAACCATTAGAACCATTAGAACCATTAGAACCAGGGTCGTTAGGAGCCTATTTAAAGGAAGGGAGAGGTAGAATAAAACCATCCTTCCCAGAGAAAAGAGTCAAAAGAGAACTAAAAGATTTAGAAACATGGTGCAAAGACGTAACAGCTGACGGGTTGTTGGGTGACCTTGGGGGCCCCCCACCGACAGCCACGCAGCGGAAATATTATGAGAAGACCCTCCAAAATAAAGTCAACACACTGACAATTGAAATTCAGAACAAAAAAAAAAGCGGGAAGGTTATGGAAGGGAAAGAAAGAAAAAGAAAAGATTGAAGATCATATGAAACTTCCACGTCTGCATTTTAGCAGCTGCTTTTCTAGCCACACCAGAGCTCCAGTACAAACGGTCCAGATGGAAGAGAGAGAGAGGAGCAAGCCTGATGTAAGTGAGACTACCACAGCAACAACTGGTGAGTCATTATGTCCTGCACCACCTTCATACACACCACTGACAGCAATAAAGAACATGTTAAGTCAACTAAAAGAGGGAATGGCCAAGTGAACTGTCAGAAGCAGCCAGGGAGAGGCAGGGTCACAGTATGGAGAGGTAAAAGGAAGAGAGGCAGCATGGACGTGGAACAGAACAGACGAGACGGAGAGGGAAAGAGAACAGGCAATGGAAGAACAGGCATTGAGAGAGCAGGCTCTGGAGGGAATGGGAACAAGAGAGCAGGAAGAAAGGAAGGAGAGGACAGGAGAGAAGAGGGTTTTGGAACAGGAACAGATTGGATGTGCTTGATGTGGAACTCCATCAGCTGATCAGGCTAATGTGATGTCTTGCTCATAGCTGAATGATGGACTGGAACAAGTGTTATCCATGGAAAAAGGACGTAGGGGAAGGGAGATGAAGAAAGGTTTTTGGAAGTGTTAATGGTTACTGAGATGAAAAAGAAAAAGAGAAAGGGACACTAACCTTCTGCCTAAAGTTAGTGTTTATTAGTTCAACAGAGACTAGAATGTGTTCAACTAATACAGGCAATAGAGAAGGAATGTGGAAAATGGAAAAAGAACAGAGAGGAAGAAGGTCACTCACAGGCTAGAAATGGTCTTGGTGAGACACAGAAGAGGAGATAAAAGAGGGAGAGTGGATCTACAGAAAAGTGTTCCACAGAACGTGGGATGAGCCAAGGTGGATGGGCCCGTTCAAGGTAGTGTCGTGGACCACGTACGGTGTGAGAGTCTGGCTGGATGAGGAGCAGACTAAGGTGAGTAGATACTGGCACAAAACACACTGTAGAAGAGGAGAGCCATCCACAGAAAGAAACCTTAAAAAAATCAGAAAGCACCTAAGAGATCTAGGTGAAGAAACAGAGGAAGAATCAAATGTTGACCTTTGGCTCGTGGTCTACACTGGCCTGTCTGGCAGTGGTAGGCCTGATAGTCGTTACTATGGCTGGATGTGATAGAAAAGTTCCAAAGTCAGACAGCTGACATGATACCTAGCAATGTCAATGTTCCTTCTACAGAGACTACAACAACAGGGACCTTCTGGATACCCCGCCCAAGTAAAAAGGACAAGTAGGAGAGAGGCCTCTCCTCCAAATGACAAATGTTTGACACACATGGTCACACATACATGGTTAACTATCTGCCACCTCACTGACAACATATCAGAACAGACTTCCATTAGATATGATACTGGCTGACAGAGGAGGTGTCTGTAGCATGTTTGGAGAAATGTGCTGTACGTTTATCCCCAATAACACCTGTGGCCCCTGACGGATCTCTGACTAAAACCCTGAGAGGCCTCAGAGCCCTCTCAAATGAGCTCAAAGAACATTCCAGGGTCTCTGATCCCCTATCTGGCCTGCTTGATCAATTCTTTGCTAAATGGGGAAACTTAGCAGCTAGTGTAGCCACGTCATCAGCTGTTGCATTTGTAGTGTTTGCTCTGTGTGCTTGTTGTTGCATTCCCTGCATTAGGGCTCTCATGGTGTGATGTATGGACAAGGCGCTGGGGAATGTGGAGTCAAAGGGAGCGCCTCCAGCCTATCAGATGAACCTCACTGAGAATGTAGCCCTGCTTGATCCTAGCGAGTACACTGACAACCAGGAGAGGCCGTTCCATGATCCAGATGAGGAATAATGAAGCACATTTACTTGATACCTCTGAAAACTGAATGTTAATGGTTACTTACCATGAATATTATTGAAACACTGTTCATATGAACAGTAACACATGAGTTCTTGAATGTTTAGTCCTCATATTTGAACTCTGATGTCTTTGTTTAATGTTGTACAACTGAAATGAAGGATTTGATCAAAGGTTTGATGCAATATGTAGAAATGTTGACATTTAAACCTTCAATGATGCATCTGAGAATAGAATAGAATAGATATGACCTTGTTTATAGGTCAGGTTTTTTTCAGTGATTACCGTCCAGTCGCCCTTACATCCCATGTGATGAAGGTGCTGGAGAGGTTGGTGTTGGCCCACCTAAAGCCACAGGTGAGATCTTCTTTAGACCCCCTACAGTTTGCCTACCAGCCGTGTCTGGGGGTGGATGACGCTGTCATCTATCTTCTGCAGCGAGCTCACTCACACCTGGATGGTGGTGGAGGCTCAATGAGAATCACATTCTTTGATTTCTCCAGTGCCTTCAACACCATCCAGCCTTTGTTGCTGGGTGAGAAGCTGCGGTCGATGGGTGTTGGTGCGTCCACTGTCTCCTGGATCACTGACTACCTGACAGACAGGCCACAGTTGGTGCGTCTGGGTCATGTCCTGTCTGATGTGGTGGTGAGTGGTGTGGGAGCCCCACAGGGCACTGGGCTTTCTCCGTTCCTGTTCACCTTATACACCACTGACTTCCAGCACAACTCAGAGTCATGTCATATACAGAAATGTTCTGATGACTCTGCAGTTGTAGGGTGTATAAGCGGTGGACGGGATGAGGAGGAGCATAGAAGGCTGGTGGACGGATTTGTGGGGTGGGCTGGAAGGAATCAGCTGCTGCTTAACGTGGACAAGACCAAAGAGATGGTGATGGACTTCAGGAGGAAGGGAACAGCTCCTCTGCCCCTCAGCATCCTGGGTAGGGATGTGGAGATGGTGGAGGATTACAAATACCTGGGAGTGACCATGGATAACAGACTGAAGTGGAGGACCAACAGTACAGCTGTGTACAAGAAGGGCTGCAGCAGACTCTATTTCCTGAGGAAACTGAGCTCCTTCAATGTGTGCAGCAAGATGCTGGAGATCTTCTAGCAGTCTGTTGTGGCCAGCACACTTTTCTCTGCTGTGGTCTGCTGGAGGAACAGCATTACAGCCAGTGACGCCAACAGACTGAACAAAGTGATCAGGAAGGCTGGCTCTATCATTGGCTGCAGACAGGAAACATTAGAATCAGTGATGGAGAAGAGGACTCTGAACAAACTGTTATCAATCATGGATAACCCTGACCACCCTCTCCACCACACAATAGACAGACAACGGAGCAACTTCTCCAGAAGGCTCAGACAACTTGGTTGTCTCAAAGAACGCTACAGGAAATCTTTCCTGCCCCAAGCCATCAGTCTGTACAACTCCTCATCTGTGTAGGACACATGACTCTCTGGACTTTGGTTTTTCTTGCACATTTGCACATGCTTGTTTGGTTATTGGTTGTAAATTCATTACATTTCATTGCAATCTAATTGAACTTTTTTTAATATTCACTTTTAATAGTCACTTATTCTCTTCTCTTATCATTTCTGTGTAACACCCGTCCCATGTATCTATACATGTTCAAAGGGTATTGTAGTACTATGGGTGGGGCCCTGGGAACTCTTACCGCTAACTGTCTGTTGCCGGAAGAAAGCACTGAGAGCACTGAATGAAGAGAGTTCAGTTTCCCCAAGATGGCGCCCGCTTGGATATGCGAGACAGACGCGAACGGTACTGTATTCCTTTTTTAATAAACTGCCTGTATACTTGCAAAGTTCTCAATGCTTTGGTTTACATGTAGAGACCCTAGTTATGCTACTGTGTAAGTGTGGTGATATTGTGAGCCTTGTTAGTGGTATAGAAATAGCGATTTCTTTTTATGTGTAGGTGTGCCCCGAAGGCTAGCGTTATACGCTAAATAGCGGTTTGCAAGAAAACTGATCACATTTGACTAACAAAACAAATGCATGAAAACAAATACCAGAGAACGGTCGAACTCGGTACACATATGTGTTATTAACCCCAGGTTCATTTTGCGCCGGAGTTCCCCTTTAAACTTAGTGACCCTTTCACTTGCTACGCAAGCAGAAACAAAATATAGTTCAGAATATCTAAAAGACGTGCATTCAGTTTACTACTCACGCCCCACAATAGCAGACAAGTTGGACAAGATGAACCATGGAATGATGAGGACAATGATGAGGACAATGATGAGGACAATGATGAGGACAACCAGCAGCTGGAGGCTAAACAGTGGTGACGATAGCTGACTCCAGGATCATCTCTGCTCTGAATAAAAGTCCAAGGATTGCCTCCTGGTGTCTTTCCCAGCACACACATATTTCTCTCAGTCAACTGTCTTGTCTAAAAGTCCATTAACAAGCTCATTCAGAGTTCGTTTTTGCATTAAATTAGCTCACAACATCAACACATATGAATAACAGGCAGCAACATATACGGCTACTGCAGTGCAACATGTGCTAACATCGCTAGCGGGCTATGCTAATGCGCTAATCCCGATTAGCAGGTCCGTTTCACTATACTGCATCTTTCTGAAACAGTTCAGATTACACACACACAAGTTCTTTACCTTCCGAACACCTTAGAAAGTCCGTTACCCGTCGGCAAACTCTGCATCCACCACGGTAATGGGCCTAATTTCCCGGCGACTCTGACAATGTTCCCGCTGTATATCAGCTCTGCATCTATCGTCTCTCTACGGCTCGTGCTTCTCACTCTACGGGGTCTCCGTAAGATCCCGCCCCTGCACTGTTTGATTGGTTTGTCGTCATGGTAACTTCCAATACAAATAAAGAATTGACAAGATGGACAGTCTGACTCTCTTTGGGGTCAGGTAGTTAACTGAGCACGCTACTGTTTATGTGTACAACAACCAAACATTCAACTAACTTTATTTACAAATGACAAAGATTTCTTTATCAGCTACTGTTTTCTAACCTGTTAAATGTATCATAGACTGATTTTAAACACTGTGAATGAACTAATAACTCTAGCTTTGCATTTTAACAACTATTTATTTATTGATCAACTACTTATTTATTCTTATCTACAAATGAAATCTGTAGACTGGGCTACATCCAGATTTAAAGGAGATCAGAGTCAGCTGATCTGTTTTCCTTAAATAGATTAATCCTCAGCTGTGGGGCCGTGTAGACCTCTGAGGATCTGATGCTATTTGACGTGTATGTTAATGTTTTAGTTTGGCCCAAGCCCCGCCCACTAACATGGAGGGGGTGGAGCTTATGACCTATACTGCAGCCAGACACCAGGGGGAGCTCTACTTGATTTGGCTTCACTTTAGAGGAGCTGTTCTATCTTTCTACTGTCTATGGTTCTGACCTGTATGGAGCTAAAAGCTCAGTGATTTAACTGAGACCATGAAGAGCTTTGACAGTAATGAGTTCTAAAACAGACCTGATAGAACCAGACCAGAACCACATCTAGTTTATATTCCTAAATGTCTGAATAAGATTAGTTAGAATCAACTGAAGTCATATTTCATGTCTGTTAAAGATCAAAAAGTCTTTAAATACTGTTAGAAGTCAGCTGTGTTTATGATGGCTCCTAGGGGCAGTGGTTTTTATTTCATTGTTCATTTTATTTAGGGGCTGAATTATCTTTTTATTTAAATGTCTCTTGACCCAGACAACAAATTAGGTCTTGCCGACATCGGCAATTGGAGGGCACCAGCGGCAAAGTATCGGCAGGGTTTTTTTCCCCTGCATGCCAAATACAATTTGTCAGTTTCGGTGGGTAAACCATCGGTGGGATGAGTCTATGCCACTCCAACATGCATGCGCACTCCGTAGATCGGCGGAGGAACCGTGAGGAACCATTTTGCCGATCCCGCTTTTTTTTTTTTTTTTTTCTTCCAAAAGTGTTGGCTGCCTATCTACGCAACCGTTGGTCCACATCAAGCGACAAGCCAGATGTGTAAGGGCGAAGGTATGTTGAGCTTGTGTAAAATCCGTATGCCACAATTTATATATGATATGATATGATATTTGGTAGAATGCATAGACTAATCCGGTTTAGGATAACTTTTTGGAGATAGTAACGTTAAGGTTAACGTTAACGGTTAGCGCTACACAAGATGTTTCTCAAGCTATCTGGTTACGTTAGCTGCTAACTTACATACTGTATATGGCTAACTTAGAGGATAACACGTAAGTAAACTAATTGTAGAAGTGTTTTTAATCAGATATTGTATTCTATGACGTCTGTTGTGGTTAGAAAATGCTTTAACGGAATGTGTTTTCAGCAAAGGTTAGGTAGGTAGCTAGCGTTAATGTTAGCATAATTAGCTTGCCACTTCGCTGGCCATAGCAGGGAGAGTCATGCTAGCAGAGGTGAAGTTCGGCACTTCTTTTGAATCTGAGGGACCAGTGGTTACATATTTGGCATTTACGTTCAATTTAAACTAAAGCAGAACTTCAAGCATAACTCTCGCCAAAATGCATCCTAGGGTGTTTTTGTGAATGCACCTGAATCAAATTTTCGTTTAAAAGCATAATTACGTCCGAAGCGCAACTTTTAAGCTTGTCCGAGTTGTCGTTTTCGGGTGAGATGGCCTTTTGAATGGTGATGCTAGGGGGAACTACTATTTTGATACATGATCGTGTCAAAATGGTTATTTTTAAAACACTAAGAAGGCTCGACACAACTTGAAACTTTGATCGAAGTATCATCAGTGTCTCTACACATGAACTTGAGCATTGAGAACATTGTTCGTGTACACATAGTTTACTAAAAAGAAAGGGTTTGGACAACTCACTCCTTGACTGGCAAGATGGGGGCGAGCAGAAAAACCAAGTGAGTTGTTCACAACCTCTCTTTTAGTAAACTCTGTGTACACAGTGTTCTCAATGCTTGAGTTTATGTGTAGAGACACTGATGATACCTCGATCAAGGTTTCATGTTGTGTCCAGCCTTCTTAGTATTTTTAAAATAGCAATGTGTCACGATCATGTATCAAAATAGTAGTGCTCCTAGCATTCCCATTCAAAAGGCCATTTCACCTGAAAACAACAACGCAAGCTTAAAAGTGGCGCTTCGGACATAATTATGCTTTTAAACGAAAGTTTGACTCGGTACATTCACAAAAACATCTACATTCACATTGCACAGTAGTCTAGATCACAACCTGGTCTAATACATATTTGTCATATTATGTATTGATTGCAGGGTCCTCAAATTGTCTATAAACTAATGCTCCCTACATGATTATCTGTTCCACAGGCAATGTTCAGTCCCACTCACATTCCAGATCCTGTCCAGTTTACAGCTCCAACACAGGTACACAGTAAAACCTTGACCATCATCACCCTAATATGTAATCTATAATTTGGTTCTTAGCTGAAGTCCACTTTGGTCTCTGTCATGTGAAGTTTGTCATCAGGAACACAATATATGAGCAGATGGATCTAACTAGTTTACTACTCAAACATGACCTTACATACTAAAATCCACTGCTTCATCAGTCCCTTATTTAATCAAAATGTATATCCCTGTTTGTTCCCTACATTTACTATGTGTGTCTGTTTCACAGCAATGTACAGTTACTCCCAACAGTTATTGTTTTTTACTGGATGTATTGTACACCTCAGCTGTGCTGTTGCCGTTTTTGTTGCTGTGCTGCTCAATAATGGAATAATAACCATAATTTAGGTCAAAATTGAAATCACAATTATTTAGCCTAAACCAGGGGTTCTCAACATTTTCTATCCCATAGCCCACCTAGACATACTTGTAACAGAACAGGGCCCGGTAAATAGCCTATTGTTAACATACTGTATGTGAATGTTAGCCTCTGCATGTCTCTAATTAATGATAACTCTAAAGATCAAAGAGATGTGGCCAAGATATGACATTTTCATGATATGTCTGTCGTAGGACTGAAACGATTGCTCGAATAACTCAAATAATTCGATTACAAAAAATGATCAAGGAAAGTTCTCTGCCTCGAAGCTTCGCTTGATTCCTATCATGCGTTATGTGACCTGCTCAGCTCAGGGTTTAATGTTTCACACGCACTGATACTGACGCACACACCACTTTCAGAATTAAAGTTGGCGCACTGACAGAGAGATAAGAAAGCGTCCGTAAAAGGCAGGGCATGTCTAAAGTGTTGGGATCATTTCAAACTTAGAAAAGAAGGTGCAATGAGTAAGCAGAACTGGCGTACCACAACAGCACGGCAACAATGATTCAACATCTGAGCCGAAAGCATCCAGTTGTTAACACCAGCTCAGCAAGCGTAGCCGACACAAGGCAACGTAAACATTGATGTTAGCTGATTTAACGTATTAGCTAGTTAGAATGTGATACTATATATGTATATACACAATGTGTTGACGCAACATTCTGTCACTATTCAACCCATATGTGGTGTCTGTATTTATATCAGTTGTTCTCAATATTTATATACTGTCCTCACACTATTCTCAACCAATTGTCTTAAGTTTTTTTTTTTTTTTGTAAAATGCTCTGACTTTTCTGAATTGTCTTTATAGAAACAATCAAACGAAGATATAGACTTTTGTGCTACTGTCTTATTTTTTCCCCCTGTTGCTTTATTTTTTTTTTTTTGTTTAGGTGCTGTGTTAAAAGATCCTGCCCAACAAAACTCCACTGAGGCTGATGTAGTGAGAAACTGGCTGCGGCTGAGCAGGGACAGGAATGGGGGGCGGCAAAGGCGGGGCAAGCAAGCATCTTAAATAATTGACTGGACTGAACTGACTAACTGACTGACTATTTTTCTTTTGAACTGACTGACTATTTTGGAGGGAGTTTCTTCCCGTGAGGATGGACACTGGGTTACAACGGCCCTCAAAACCCCACACCACCACCCCACCCCTTTCAAGTGTACATATTGTATGTAGTTCTCTGCAAACCTATGGTGGCATCATGCCTTCAGTGTGTCTTGAACAACCACACATAAAAGGTTGCACATATTATATTGGTATTTTATCGTATTTGACTGTAGATTTATGAGTGAAGTTACCAACACAATAGATTGGCCGTAACACACTCACCCATTTTAGAATCACATTCCCTCCCTCTGTCTCTCTCTCTCACTTTCTCACAAACACACATACAGACACAGGGAGAGAATGTTAACTTGTGTCTTTATTATTTTGTCAGAATGCCCCAGAATGCTTCGTTTGTATGTGAAAATCACAAAAAATTCACCAGCTGTCACTGATCATGAGTTATAGTAATACTAACCCACTCTATTTCTCTCTTTCTTCCCCTCTTAACCTCAAGGATGTTTTGACATTGATTTAGTTAAGTCACGCTGAGAAATGTGTCATCTGCATATTAAAATCACAAAAAAAACGAGCGTTGACAAGAGCTGACAGAGTTGAGTTATAGTAATACTAACCCACTCTATTTCTCTCTTTCTTCCCCTCTTAACCCGCCCCCCCCCCCCCCCCCCCCATGTGTGAGTGTGTTAAAATGAATGTTTTGATACTACTTTTGCAAAAACGAAGTAAAAATAAATGTTCACGGTCATCTTCCAGTGCCCTCCTGTTTTGTAATTTCTCCTGGAAATCTCCTGTAGCCTAATTTGCAAGACCCTGTTAGACTGACATTTCCCAGGTTGTCAGATTGTGTATGAAATGCACCCTACACATAAACAATCACTTACTTTCAATTTAAACTTTTTTTGTAATAAAACCTGGCAACTCAAAAATAAGGAAGCGGCTGCAGACTGCGCAGCCACCGAGTCTCGCAAGTAAGCGGGCTAGTTGCCTACTTCTCAGCTCTTGTCAAATTGTTCGGGAAGAATTTTTATGATTAATACATCACATAAACTGTTATTGAGTGTTGTTGATACAGTACACAAGGAAACGTGTCCTTGGAACACAATCTGATGGCAGCTAGCCTAAACAAATCAATAAGACCTAATATAACGGTGGGATCCTACTAGAGCGGTGAAAACCATTCAGACGCTTCACTCCCTTTGACTTAACTTTGGAAGGGCTGATTTTCAAGCATGCTGTGGCGTTTCCAGCGATGCAGCCGAAAATCAGCTGTTCCAGTGTGGGAGAGCGAGGTGACCGAATGCTTTCCTCGCTCTAGTGGGATCGTGCCGCATAGGTCATATAGCCTAATAATTATCTCGGGTTTACGTTGGCTCACGGTCGGCGATCATTTGGTTTACGTTGGCTCACGGTCGGCGATAATTCTAATGCCGACGTCTTGCCTATTAGCTACCGATCTCCATAAGACATCTCGCCGATGCACTTTATGTCGGGCAGGAACACGCGCCCCGACGTCGGCAAGACGTAATTTGTTGTCTGGGAAACGTGTGATAGTTAAATATTATTGAGTATTTAAATCCAACCTGTCAGAAAGTGTTATGTGTTAAATGAAGTTGTGGGCGTGTCCTAAAAAGTCTCTGTGGTGCGTGGTTCCAGGAAACAGCAGCAGAGTGAGCGCTCTGGCCTCCCTCCAATCTCCTGTACCCAGATGTGTGTCCATGAAGAGTGACCAGACTATGTTTGGACTTATTGAGGTTGAAGATTAAAAACTATCTCCTGCTTTGGTTTTGTTTCTCATCCTGCCTCATTGCCTGTGTTTCTAACATTTGGATCCTGTTTTGAACTGATATGTAACAAGGTTCATTTTGTCCAATTAAAGAACAACAGGGCACGTATAAACTTCTAAGTTGACATATTTGTACACTGAAAGCTGTTCATATCTCTAGGATCTGCATTTGTTTGGTCCAGACTTTAGTTTGTGTAGTATCTTCAGACTTGTGTGCTCAGATAGAGGGAGCTCTAGGCTCCAGGTGTGTGTTACCTGTCCTGAAGGCTAGAAGAGGAAGAGCTATGTCATGTGATCTCTCTCTGTCTGTGCTGCCTACCATGTGCAAGTAAACTTCCACAAAGCTACTTGGATGTTTGTGAGTCTTTTTTGAATGTGCCTTGGTCACAATGTTATATTGGCGACGAGGATGAAACTTTTCGTGCCCTGCTCTGTCTGGGATAATTGGATGATTGGACTCCAGGTGGACAAACGATTTGGTGGAACGGGGAAAGAAGACAAGCAGGTGAGATGGCAACAATTGGATCCCTGCCACCATTTGACTTAAAAGTGCAAGCATGGGAGGAATACTGTGAAATAATGGAACACTTCTTTCCAGCAAATGATATTGATAATGAAGATAAAAAGAGGTCCATATTACTCAGTGTCGTGGCTGCTCAAACTTACAGTCTGATGAGAAACCTCCTAAGTCCTGCAAAACCTGGAGAAAAGACTTTTGCACAGTTGGTAACTTTATTAAAGACCCACTTTAATCCCAGAGATTTAAATTTGATTCACACATGAGAAGACCCACTGAATCTGTGGCTGAGTATGTTGCTGAGTTAAGGAGACTAGCACAAGATTGTAATTATGGAGAAACACTTTGACAGATGTTAAGGGACAGATTGGTATGTGGGATAAATGATGACTGAATACAGAGAACATTATTGTCTTTAGCCCAGGCTATGGAGTCTGCTAACAACAATGTGCAGGATTTGCAATCAAAAGCAGGAGCCATGTCCTGTAACACAGTGTGGGCTGGTGGATCAGAAGGCAGGGGGCAGAGAAGAGAGAGCTGTTGGAGAGTAGGAAATGATACAGAGTGTTATCACTGTAAAGGTAAACATGCACCAGAGGACTGTTGGTTCAAGAAGGAAAAATGTCCTGCATGTGGAATGGTGGGGCATATAGCTCGGTCAAACAGTCAAAGACAAAAAGAAGAAGTGATGATAGACCCAAGGAAAGAAGACGCAGCACACAGGAGGGAAAAGTGCATTATTGTTCTCCCAGAGTGGCAGAGGTGAGCACTGAGGAGGAGGAGCAGACATTCTCAATGTCCAGTGTCCTTGGTGAGAATGAAGAGGAGATGGTGACACCCTACCAGGTATACATAACACTAAATGGTGCACCAGTGACATTTGAAGTGGATACTGGATGTGGTCTGACCATACTTAATGTGAAAACATTCAAAGAGAAAGTGAAGAATGCCCCTCCATTAGAAAAAAACTCACCTGAAGTAGAGAACATATACAAAGCAGAAGATCAAAGTGCTAGGAAGAACTTATGTAAAAGTGAACTCCAAACAGCAGGAGAAGAGACTGCTCATCATTGTAGTTAAAGGCACAGGTCCAAACTTATTGAGAAGATGGTGGTTAAAGCATTAAAACTTGATTGGGCTGAAATAAAGTACATGTCAAACTACCCCCCACAGCCCCTGAGCCTGGAGAAGGTGCTACAAAAGCATGAGGGAGTATTTAAAGATGAACTGGGAACGCTAAAAGGTTTTAAAGCTACTATTCATGTTCCATCTAATGCTGCTCCCTGTTTCTATAGATCCAGATCTGTTCCTTATGCTATGAAGCCCAAAGTTGATGCTGAAATAGACAGATTGTTAAGAGAGAACATCATTGCTCCTGTCAAGTACTCTGACTGGGCTGCTCCTGTGGTTCCTTTGCTAAAGCCAGATGGTAACTGCAGATTATGTGGAGATTAGAAATGAACTGTAAATAGAGTCTCCACCCTGGAGCAGTAGCCCATACCCAAAGTGGAAGATCTGATGGCTGGGGGGCAACAGTTCAGAAACTTGATGTGAGTCATGCATATCATCAAATCCAAATGGATGATCAGTCTAAGAAATACTTAACTGTAAATACTCATCATGTTTATATATAACAGACTGCCTTTTGGTGTACCCTCAGCCCCTGCTATATTCCAGAGAACCATGGAGAAAGATGACCTATTATGTATTGTGGCACACTTTAATATTCCTGTCCAAAAGTATGGTAGGAAAAAAAGAGGTGAAAACCAGGGTAGTAGGATTAGTAGTGCTAGGAGTCCTGGTAGTGCCTGGAAGCCCTGTCCTGCCTAGGGCAGGGGGTCCACTTGATCCTTTTGTTGAACCTGGTGCTTCTGCTGTAAAAGGTGATGAGGAAGAGGCCACACCAGCTACACCTCAAGGAGAAGAGACTGAATGTGAGGCTCCACCTGCAACTTGTTTTGAGCCCTTCTCCCCACAAGTCCAAGGCTCAAGTACGGATGCTAGGCTGAAGGTTGGTCTAGCTCGCCTTCAGCTAGAGGCCCAGGAAAAGGAAAGGACTCACAGGGCAGAGTATGATCTTCGTCTACAGATTCACAGGTTAGAGATCGAAGACGAAAAAGAAATCTCATTGCAACGACTTGACTTGGAGGCCATGAGAATATCTTCAGCAACAAAATGACCACATGCACATGAGAACTCTAGACCTTCACAGACAACCCTTGGTACTCAAAGTTTTGATGTCAGTAAAAATATTTAAATTGACCCTGCACCTGAGATTCCCCTCTCTGCACCATCAGAAAATGAAAACATAAGAATGAGTAAGACGGGAAAAAAAAGAACTTCACAGAAAGTGAATTGGAGACGCTACTCACTGGAGTGGAGGCAAAAATGTCCTCTTTGACAGCTGTCCTCCAGCATAAACAATAAACACAAGAGGAGTGAGTGGGAGAGTGTGTGTGAGGCCACCTCACCACAATGTTGGTTAATTACATTTACACATCACATATGATCTGTACATTGATGAATGAACATGTTTCATCATGTGATGGTTCTTTTATATCAATGTGTGTCCAGTCCATAGCTCTGATTACATTCAGAAAACCAGCTCTTTAATGTTGACCTGTTCAGATGCATTGTGGGTATTTGATATACCTGGCTGACATGAGGATAACTCCGTCCCACACGGCTGGCATGGCTCTGCTCAGGGTCGACCGGTACAGTCCCGATGGGTCGGACTAATAGTTTTCACATTGATGACAGTTTCCCAGCATCACCTCTAAGTGTCTCCAAAGGATCAACAGCTGTAGAAGCCAGTGTACGTCAGACATGACGTTGGCGTGAGGCACGTACAAGTTCACGGTCATTTCACTCTTGATTCATCTGAACTTTTCCGTGAACGAGTACGTATGGAACGTTTCTGTGCTCACGCACCCTTCGTACATGAGGCCCCAGGACTGAGGACCAGAGTGAAATAATGTAGGTCTGTGTGAATATGATCCAAACTCCTGCTGCTCCACTACATCTATTAGATGATCAGTTGTCTCCATCTAGTGGACAGACAGTAGAACTGCACCATCTGCTGTGTGATCCAGTGATTGTAACTCAGACTGGTTTTAACGTCACTCTGATGTGTTTTTAGATCAAATCCAGGACTGACGAGGGACAGTGAGCAGCTTCTTCTCAACACATGAAGGTGGAAAGTGTCTGAAAGTCGACCTGAAGTGAGTTCAACAGGTGAGAATCCTACCAGAGAAATCTGGAAATGTCTCATTAACTGGATCACTATGATTCTATTCAGTTTGATCACTGAACTGTAGAAGTCTTTCTTGATCCTGATTGGCTGTTTCAGTTCTACTATCCTTTAAATGCTGTAGAATACATATGTGGGTTAAAGTACAGTGGTTGGAGAATGATTTCATGTGTCTCTGTTAGTGGTGTTATGGCCCGGCTCTGAGACCATAGCAAATAAGGGAAACACACGGGGAGTTACATCAAAAGAACATATTTATTTTAACAAAGATGAATTCCAAAAGGAAACATTAACCATGTTGTTCAACAAAAGGAAACTACCAACCTAGATCAACCTAGGAAAGTGCAAACTAAACCATACAAGAAATTAGAAGAACTCAGATCAACACAGAATGGTGCCCGGGACAGAGAGAGAGAACGAGTTCACAGGAGGAAAGGGTTTTATGGGTCTGGAGACAGTGGCCAGCTGCCTCCAATCCCATAATGGCCAACCAGCTACCAGCACCCTGAAAGACAAAAAAGAGACACAAACACCAACACCAAACCAGCAAAGGCCCTGGGGCCGTCGCAAGGGTTTGTTTCTCAGACTCTGTCCACACATTTGTCCTGTTTGTCATCAAGAGTCTTATGGATCCTCTTTGTAGGAGCAGTTTTCTAAAACCAGCTCCTCCATCTTTGAACATTTTGTGTATTTCTAGCTCTCTTGTCCTTTGTGTCTTTTGTCTGTTGCTTTGTAACCCTTGATGCTACACTCCATATCCTCACATTCACATCAGATATGAGAGAGGATACAGCATCAACACAGAGTTTCCACTGAACTCATCAATACTTTAAAGTCATGATATTATGTTTTGATAAGTACTGTGAGTCTGTGAAGGTTCTCAGTCCTTTAGATCATGGTATCAATTAAAGAACAAGCTGAAACAAAGACATCTGGACTTGTTCCAAGTCTCCAAGTCCAATGTGACCTTCAGGTGGACTCCACCCACAGATGTTCCTGATAAAAACCTAAACTCTCCAGCAGACATTTAGAGCTGAACACTTGGAGGAAACGTCTTCTACAAACACAACCAGTCCACATGAGTTTGTCTCAGCTTGTTCTTTAATTGACACCATGACCTGAAGGACTGAGAACCTTCACAGACTCACAGTAACACACAGTTTGGATTCCTTCTATTTCCTCTTTTATTTTCTAATCTGTTCTGTCTTTCCATTGAAGTTGGTTTTACTTCCTGTCTTTGTCTTTTCCTGTCTCTGTGATTGCCCTCACCTGTCTTCCCTTGTGTTCCCTCATTCCTTCCACCTGTGTCTTGTTATTAATCTCCATGTGTATATATAGTCCTGCCTCATCAGTCAGTCAGTGTTTACTGGCTGCTCTCTGATTGTGTTTCCTGGATGTTGTCTGTCTTGGTCTGTTGTTGTGTTTGGACTCTACCTGCTCATAATGTCTCCTTTGTATTTCTTCTTTTAATGGAATGACCTGTTCATCACTGTGGCACCTTTATGATCTTTTTAGTAAGTACAGGTCCAGAGTTCAGACATTTTCTTGGCGCTGTATATTTTTATAGCTGCTGTATCTGATCATGTGCAGGTAGCAGCTGACTCACCTTCCCTCCAACCGTCTCACAGACCAGATCATTAAACTGCAGGAAGTCCAGCTGTGCTGCCTCCTCTCCCGACGTCGTCCTCTCTGCCATGCTGAGCTTTTCCTGGAGTTTCTACTGAAGACGGAGAAGAAGTCGCTGGTTGAGCTGAAGCCTGAAACCAGAGGTGATTCTGTGTGTGTATTGTGTGTGTATTGTGTGTACCTTCAGTCCACTTGTTAAAATATTGAGGATTGTGAAGAAGCTGCTGAATCTCTTTATTTTTATTGCAGTCAGATATTTCTTTCTTTTCTCCTCAACAGTTTCTTGTAGTTTTAGAGTTCAGCTAGAGAAGATTAGTTTTAGTAAAGAATTCAAGTTGTGTCTTTAAATATTCATCTATATCTTTAAATACTAATGAAAATCATTGACTTTGTCCCACACAAGTACAAAGGTTGATCTCTACGTCTACAATCAGATCAATGATTGAAAGGTCACAAGGAGGAGTCAGGAAACGCTCTCTGATCCTTTCTGCTTTATTTTCTCTACAGGTTCAACTGGTTTTAACGTCACTCTGAAGTTATGAGGAAGTGACGGCGTCCTCACAGAGAGAAAGAGCAGCTTCTTCTCAACACATGAAGGTGGAAAGTGTCTGAAAGTCGACCTGAAGTGAGTTCAACAGGTGAGAATCCTACCAGAGAAATCTGGAAATGTCTCATTAACTGGATCACTCTCTTTATTGTTCATTATTATCAGGTTGATTCAAACATCTCTTTAAAAAGCCTCCAATTGATTCAAAATGCTGCAGCGAGAGCATTGACAGGAATCAGAGAGTTCCAGCTTCTCTTCAGTGGATCTCTGTAAAATCCAGAGTTTAAATCCTCCTCCTTCCATCCGAGGTCCTTTAAGGCCTCCATCTGATCTCAGAGTCTCATGAAACATGCATCATCTTGTTCTCTACTTTTTATCATATTGATGCTAAACCACATATTTGTGTGACAGATGGATTTATCATCTTGTTCCTCCCCTTCTCTCTTTTTCTGTCTCTACTCATCTGGACTCA